>NC_090932.1:617356321-617666844 GCF_040938575.1 Ambystoma mexicanum | reverse complement strand
CACATGCCCTTACGCAGTACTAGTGGCTAGGAGCAACATATCGACCTTTCAGCTGGACTAGTGCCTACCTAATGGGACGGCCCTGCGGTTCTAGGCGCTTCCATGTTGCCTTTTTGAACGTGAATGTAGCCCCTGTGTACCATGAAGGAACAGGGCGTCACACAAGAAGAAGCTGGTCATTTATTGCGGATGCAGCCCACAATAATGAAATATATTTTGGAGTTCATGACCTAATAGCTGTATGGGCTTGGTGATTTTGTTGTGCATTAAATTTCTATTATGATATTAACCGTGTAGCGTTATTCTTTGCAAGTAATGTAGCATATTCCTATTTGTGGAGCGATGTATTGTGAGAAGATCTGCATTGGGTTCCGGCTTCTGAGTATAGTTGCGTGGTACTGTACTGGGCGCGTTTGCCTACGAAGCCCAGTGAGGTCAGGGATAGGGGCTGCCATTATGACTGTTTTAATGATGTCATGCTCAGGGGCGGGGGATTAGCTTTTGTGTAACAGATGCCGGTCAGCCAGGTGGATTGGTGGAATGATGTGATTATCAGAATATGGCTGGTCACAGGTGCCTGTGTTTGCGTGCGTTTCTTGGAGGGAGACTGAGGTCATGTCCATTGGAATAGCTTCTGTATTCGTGCCATCTGTGCCCTGCAGCTCCCATTGGCCCCTCTTGAGATGAGCCTGGCTGCTCAGTCACTCTGCCAACTTGTGTGGTACATGCTTATGCTGATGGTTGGTTTGTTTACTGGCAAGAGTACAGGGCTGGTGCAGTCTCCCTCAGGATACTGCTTTGAATGTTGCCTTGCACTGGTGTCAAGCGATGGGGGCCTGTTGTTGTTTTGTCTCATATTTCAGTTCATATTGCTGTACTTGAACCTTCACATGCCTGTGCTGCATCAGTACGGCAATGGTGACATGGCAAATATGGATGGCCACTCACAAGGCACTTGGAGCCCCTACATTCATTTGTTCGTTGGCATGCATGGGTGACTTGTACATTTCACTGGTTGCATTGTGTGACTTCATTGCACCTACGAGGAGTTGTGCAATGTGGCTAGGGAGTGGTGTACAGGCACTCAGTAGGGCCATTTACGGTTGGTTCGCGATGCCGTACTTCTCACCATGGCGGAATGGTACTTTCCGCCATGCTTGATGGCGTTAGGTAAATGTCCGCTAGGGTCAGAATTCGCGTACCGTTGCGCCATGGTGGTAATTACGGTTTTGCATGGCGCGCGTGCGCGTACTTGGTGCAGTTAGCGTTGGCGTTCACTACGGTGTCGCTAATGGCATCGTACTTTACGGTGACGGGTCATAATCGCACCGAGCGCTATTCGATGGCGGTATTGCATTTCCGCCATCGTTTTTCGATTTCCGCCAGGGTCGTAATGAGGGCCAATGTATTTAGCTCCCCAATCTCCAGTGCTAGATAGATTGCCATGAAAAGCAGAACACTGAGGACACAAACCTGATATAAATGGATTCCATAGGTTTACACGCAGGAGGTTGTATGAGGGGTCCAAGGTGATGAACAATGCACAGGCCAATACATTCTTAACTGAAGAATCAGCACAACTGTAACATCTGCTACTGTCCCCAAGTACCTCTAAAGGCCTGGCTGTAATTATGTCAGAAACCCTGCTGCTGCCTGCACCTCTCTGAGCGTACGATACAGAGCTTCCTAATAGTAAACATGTGTAGAAGTCGTGTAGCAAAAGCTACAGGGAAGAGGAGGTTTATATATGTTTCCTAATAATTTTAAAATTCAGCCCATAAGGTTTATGCTACAAGCTTACAAAGCAAAAGTCGAATAAATTGCCCTATGGCATGGAGCTGTGGGGTAGGCACCCGTCAAACAAAAGATCAGAAACAAATGGTTTAACAAACTCTTGGGTATACTGTCATCTGCTCCGATATATTCAGCTAAAGCAGGGCTCCGCTTACATTTTTTCAAAGATAAAACTAGCTCCGGTGTGCCTTTTCTGAGTATTCTTTTGAACCACAAAGCTATTTTTTATAGTTGGTGGTTCAACTATCTATTGGAAAGGTAGAGCGCCTTAACCATCCATAGCTGAAGAGACTATTGGATGAATTAGTTAGAGTTCATGTTACTGAAATCAATAAACTACCAGAAAGATTGACATAACCAACATCAAGGAAAATAATGATAGATCTGGTTGAGAACTATAAGCAAATAAGAAAAGCACAGGAGCTGGTTAAGCCAAGTTGTAGGGCGATTGCTGTAATTTCGCTCAAACCAGCCATGCAGGACTATTTATTATGCAGGCCTTGTATGAATGATAGACCTCTCATCAAAAGATTCCATTTAAATTGCCTAGACATTAATGGCACAATGGCATAAGCACCCTGATGGAAGGATCCAGGCAATCAGGTGCCTGAGGAACGTGGCCTGAAACCAGTGACTTCAGCCCACGTTCCAAGCTGCCTGATGGCCGGTTCTCCTGGCCGCCATCTTCCCCCCGCCCCCTCCTTTTTTTTGTAACATTCCCACACCCCCACTTTCCTCATTTCACGCAACTGCTCCTTCCTCTCAGCTCCTGACGGCCCACATGGAAAGGGAAGAGAGGGCTCCTTTTCCATAGCAGACATTTTTTAACAATCTTTTTGTTCCGTGAACAGAACACCGCAAGGTGCCCTATTCATTGAACTAAAATACTTTATAAATACTTTATAAATGCCCGCTCTATGGTGGCCCACGCAACTGAAATAGCAGACCTAATTCAAAGTAAAAACATAGACTTCCTAGCAATTACTGAATCTTGGCTCCACCCTGCAGCTGGTCCAGCAATTATGCTAGTCATTCCAGATCATTACACCCTCTTAAGACTTGAACGCACCACCTCTCGAGGTGGAGGTCTTGCTATAATTGCCAAAATCAACTTAACCCTGAGACTCACTCCGCCCCATAATACAGACTCATGTGAAGTCCTCACTGCCAAGTTAACTATCTCCAATACCCAAATTGTATCTATCCACCTTATATACTGACCGCCATGCCCCCTAGGTTCCTTTGAAGAAAACCTAACGAACATCCTCTCTAACAACTTTAAGAAATCTTCTCAGAGCCTCATTCTAGGAGACTTCAACTTGGGCTTTAGAGACCCACTAGACTCTAATGCCATCCAGATCAACAACTCCTTAGAGGAATTAGGATTCACCCAAAAGATCTTAGGTGCCACCCACATCAAAGGCAGAACCCTTGATTGGATTGCCGAGCACAACTGTCCAACAACCATCACCTCTATAATGCCTCAGCCTTGGTCCGATCACTATCTGATCTCGTTTTCACTAGAGGCTTCACTTCCCCTGCATACTGATAGCACAGCGCCAGCTGTCCCCACTAGGAACAAATGAAACAACACTCCTGAAAATCTTATCCCTTTGATTCTACCTACTCTGAACTCAATTTCGGACCACACAGACCCACTCACCATGGTAGACATGTACAACAAATTGATGTTATCATCCCTTGACTCCATAGCACCATTGAAAATTAGAAGGAGCAAACCCTGAAAACATGTGAATACCTGGTTTTCCCCTCATCTAAAAGCAATTAGACAAAAGAAACGTCAAAGGGAAAAAACTTGGAGATTAGACCCTTCCGAGTCTAACAAGAACAACTTGAGTAAATTAGCTTCTCTCTACAAAAAAGAAATCGTCCTAGCCAAACAAACCTCTTACACCTCCGAATTTCTCAAGCCAAGTCCAATACCAAAGAGCTGTTTACAATCCTGAAAGAGGTGGAATCTCCTATTCAAACCTCTGACTCCAGCCTAAAGGACAAAAACTGGTGCACGAGTATACAAGACGCTCTTGCCAATAAAATTATTACCCTCCAGTCCAAGATCAACAACAACAAAAAACTCTCTCCTTACTACTTCTAAGTCAAGTAACACCAATACGCCGGTGCCTCAAATCATACCGACTCCACCCCACTCACCTATTCCCCACTTTTACTTCCATAAAGTATCTACCAAGGAAGTTGAAAAAGTTATCTTGACTCTTAAACCCTTGAACTGCCACCGTGACCTATGCCCAGCACAACTCATAAAAGACGCAGCTCATGAACTCTCCCCTTTCATTACCTAACTTATAAATGCTTGCTTTACCTCAGGTACTATACCTAACAACTTGAAACAATCTTGGGTCCTCCCACTCCTCAAAAAACAAAATCTAGATCCTTCCATCCCAACTAATTACCGCCCCATCACCACAGTGCCATTCCTACTCAAAATCCTTGACAAAATCGCATACCTACAAATCCAACACCATCTTGAACATAACTACCTTCTAGGAGTCCGCCAGTCAGGTTTCAGACCCCAACATGGAACTGAGACTGCACTTGTAGACCTTAAGGCACAAATAGATGTGATGAGAGATGAGGGTAAGACTGCACTACTGCTGCTCCTTGATCTCTCAGCAGCATTCAACTTGGTTGACCGTGGGATCCTTTGCAACCATTTAGAGTCTGCAGCCCACTTCTCCCAAGAGGCAGTCGACTGGATTCAGTCCTTCCTCAACAACAGAACAATGCAAGTCTTCTCCCCCCTAGCTGCTGAGGACCCTATGCCCATCACTTGTGGTGTGCCTCAGGGCTCTTGTGTTTCTCCCACCTTGTACAACATCTTCACAAAGCCCCTATTCAATGATCTTGATGGCCTGGGTATCACCTCCACTAATTATGCTGATGATACACAAATCCTCATCCCGCTGACGGTGGATTATGACGAGGATTTGGCCTTTGTAAATAGAGTGTACCTGATCACCCAGGCATGGATGGCCTCACACGGTCTATGCCTGAATGATGACAAAACGGAACTCCTCATATTAGGCACCACTTCTAATCTCAACAAATTAAGCCAGGACTACTCCTCGCTCAAAATCGACAATAACATCATTTCTGTGGCCAAGGAGGTTAAAACCCGGGGTTTTCATCTAGACTCCTCATTAACCTTCAAAAAACAGGTAAATGCTATGGCTTCTGCTACCTCATACACCTGTAAATTAATCAGAGCAGCTAAACCATTCCTCTTGCCTAACAACTGCATTTCCCTAGCCAGAGCCCTGATCGTGTCCAAACTGGGCTATTGTAATGCGCTGTACATAGGTAGTAACAAATACATCATGAACAAGATTAAAATTTTGCAAAATAATGCCTTAAAAGCAGCCCTAAGTCTCCTGAAGAAAGCCCATATCTCAGACATCAGAATATCTGTCAAGTGGCTTTCTACGAAAGACAATATTTTCCTTAAATCAGTTTCACTGACTCACAAATGTCTCCACCAATCTGCCCCTCAATACCTCATAGCGAGATTTACTAGACAAGCACCTCGCCGCCCCTCAAGAAAGGCCAACTCTAACCTTCTACTGGTGCCTAGATTTAAACGTTCTATGACAGGAGGGAGCAGCTTTCCTGTCAAAGCAGCACAACATTGGAACTCCCTTCCTCCATGCTTAAGGGAATAACTCCCCTACTTACAATTCAGATCCAACCTCATCCACTGGATTAAGGAGCATGACAACTAACTTATATCTCTGGTATCTCCTATGCTTCCGCTTATACATTCCGCTATAACATGAAACATGTCATTTTCATTTTAAATATTGTATGTAAATATGCATCTCTGCACATTGGTCCAATGTTGATGTGTCCAGCATTGTAACCATAGCTGTACTCTATTTGCTGTGCCCTATGTAACCTAAGCTATACAATACTCTTGTTGCCTTTGCGCCCTCCTACCTCTGGGTTAGGCGCGCATTTCTTTTAATTTTTTTTATTTACTTGTTTGTAATCAAAGAACAATTTGATTTTTACAAGACGTTGTTTCACATAGAAAACACAATATAAAAAAGGTGGGTAGGAAAAGATGAAAATAAAAGATGAAAAGGAGAGAAAAACCAGGAATCATAAAACATGAAGAACAAGTAATGTCCGGATTAACAGAGACATCAAGATTCATTTTAGTCACACTTGGTTAATTGGCGGATTCTGGTTTAAACTCAATGCCGCTTCTAAAATCTTTACAGCCGCTGTTGACCATTTGGTTTTATCTCCTGCAATCAGACGGCACCACCATGTGTCTTCCTCTCGGAGCGATACATCATACATCTGGGGTAGCAGGTAGGCCTCCCGCAAAAACGCAGTTCTGGGACAACTCAAAAGTAGATGTCTTAAGGGTTCCACCGTTTCTGGTTCTGAACAGAATCTACAAGATCCTGATTCAGTTTTCGTACGGATGGCTATAATTTCCTGCGTTGGCATTTGATTGAATCTTATTTTCATAAAAGTTTTCTGCATTTTCTGTTGGGGAATTTTATGCAGTAATTCATGGGTTGATTATGTTTGTTTGTTATTGCTGGTAGATGGGCGAGTAGCTTATTTCCTATCGCTTTCTCGCCAGTTTGAATCCAATGTTCTTGGGCTATTTTTGTCTTAATTCTGTTCGGATTCAGGATGAGGTCCTCTGCTGAACAGGCCAAGTCTGATAGCTTTTTTGTAAGTTTTTGTTCCCTGTTGTTCAATGCCTTGCAGCGCCCTTGATTGAGTTCTACCTGGATCAGCTTGTAAATCGGTAGAGTATCTGGTAAGATGATTTTCCGAAATAGTCTCATCTGACTTTGGTCGACTGATGCTTTCAGCGATAGTAAGCCCAATTCACGTCTGACAGCTGATATAGATGACGATTTAGGCAAGCCTAACATGGCTTTCCACAGGTAACCTTCCAGCTTCTCCCAGGCGCACTTTACAAATAATAAAACAAACAAACAAAACAAACAAACTTTCAATTAGCCCCATCTCAGTCCATGTGAAGGGTGCTAATGGTGTTAAGCACCCGTTCCAAGGGCTGGAACGGGTGGTAACATGTCCATTTTGTCAAACTCTTCTGGTACATTTGCTCCTTTTTTGTTTACAAAATTCACATCTAAGGGAAACCTTTAATTTCCAATATTCAGGAATTTGAAACTGAGACAATGCTCCCCAGCAATTATTTATTTACTGTGGGCAAATTCATCAGTGGCCACTTGGGTGGTTTTGACGCAGAGCCCAAAGAGACAGGACACTAATAAATCAGGGAAGAGTGTATTAATCTGCTGCTAAGATTTTGTGATGTAAGGAGGAATTGTGTGCAGTATGTTGGCATATCTGCTGTATAGAGAGCATAAGCGCTTATGCCTACCATCGTCATTTTTTTAAATTAACATTTTTTTAAATGTATTTTTAGTCATTAAAATATTTTCGGCCTCAAAACAATGAGAGAATGAACCTGATTGGTGAAAACACGATTTTGCTATTTTTATCCTTGCACTTTCATTGTTGCACTTTGAACAGTGCATACCCATACAAAATGCATTATAATGTTCTAATACTTAGCTTTTAAGAACTTGTGAGAAAAAAATAGGAATATGGCAGCAATAATAAGAACATTATGAGAATTGATAGGGTACCGACGTACCTACTGAATTCTTATGAAATTGTATAAGTTTGAAGTAGGATTTATAGAAGAAGTAACAGACTCCCCTTCCCAATGATAAATGTCTCCTTTTGTTCATGCACTTGCTCATGATCATTCCAAAGAAACAGGAGAACAAAAGATGAAGCAAGCAACAGTGAAAACGTTAACATCATGTTCCTCGGCTCTGCTTATGAGAACGCGGAGGGAACTGCAGTGCTGGCAGGCTGAAGGACCAATCTTTGTGGCCTTCATTGGGAAAGCAGGTAGCAGCTTACGGTAAAATATGTAAACAATTTCTGAAAAGTGCCTTTTGACTTTTTAATTGAGTAAAGGAATAAAGATTTAACCAACAAAAAATCGTAAAAGTCTTAAGTTTGAGGGGAAAAGGAAAGGGGTGTAGGAGAACCCTGTTACAAATTATGCGCATAAGAGAAAACTAAAAAAAAGTAAACGATAGTAGATGACCTTATTACTATAGAGGTTTTTCCTAGACGGGCTCAGCAAAGAACCGTGTGCTTCTCAGCAGTGAAGCAGTGAGCACTGCTATCTGCAACCACTTGTACTCAAAGTACAGGAATGGGCTAACTGAATAGTACCCAACTGCTCCACTGAGGTGCTTCTACGTGATATCTTGTGTGGCCGCGCCGCCAGATTACTTTTGTTCTTAATTAAATTCGCGATTGGCAAAGTCAGTTATTTATTATATGCATTAACAATGTAGGGTGAACTTCAGCAGCACATATTTTTATTAACCTGCAATTCAAATATTAGCATTGCCCGGTTCTATGTGATTTTCTCCAAATCATTTGGTCGAGGGAGATTTCATTGAATGTTTGAAATATTTTTTTCTTTTTTTTAAAATATGTTTATTTTTGAACAAGGCAGGTTATGATAATACAGTGTTTGATCAGATTGACATGCATCATAGAAACAGCATATTTTATTTCCCTCCCTTCCCTGCCCCATGATCGTTAGGACCCCTAGCGCTGCCCCCTATACCCCATTTCTTGCAACATGCCTCCATTCTTTAGAGTCCTTCGTGCCATTTGGGGCTTGTAAGTCAAGGCTGGGAAGTCTCGGTCAAAGTCTAGGACTGGGCCCAAATATTTTGGAAACGATGAAGGTGGCCCGCCCTAGCTGCCGTTACCTTTTCTGCGATTAATACCTCCCATACTGTCATCCACCAAAGGGGCATAAGAGGACCCTCTACAGATTTCCATGTGCGGGCCACCACAATTCTGCCCGCCAGTAGGCACTGAGACAGCAGTTTAGCTTTGGGTCCAGATCCTGGGTAGGTTCCGCCGATCGGGACTCCCAGCAGAATAGGTTTGGGGTCTAGGGGTAGCCGTATCTGGGTGACTTCTGCGATGGTTGTTAGACATTGTTTCCAGAAGCTTTGGGCTTTAGGGCAAGTCCACCACATATGGAAGAAGGACCCTATTTGGCCACATTGTCTCCAGCATTGTGGGTCAAGTGTGGGATTCATTATTTTGGTGCAAATATATGCGGGGAGACCCCTGCAGCCCCTCTCCCATAATCCAGCACATTCATCATTAAGCTAAACCCACCCCTTACACCCACCCCTCACATATAGTTACAGCCAAAAAAATATATATATGAATTCTGCCTCGACCATCTATTGCGGCAAAACCTCCCTATCCTGCATTGCCTGTCACATGTTTGACAATTTATTTCACACTGGCATTTGTAGAAGTACAAATTGTCAAACATGTAACAAGTTTAACATTTGCCAGCATTCATCATCTCTATTCATATATATTGGACCTTCGAGGCATTGCTCGGGGGGGGGGGGGCTGAAGGGTTATAGCCCCGGATGTTTTGGTTGTAGCCCCGGATAGAAGCTCAGGGGCTACAAACAAAAGGCTAGCTAGCCCGGAGTCCCGACATTAGCGTAGCCCCGGATCGTTTCCAGACATAGCAACAACCCTGGCACCTTCTGGCATAGCTCTCAACCTTTTTTGTCAGCAAGGCGGGTGAAAACACCCGATTTTCTTTTTGGCGGGTGAGAGGCCCATAGAAGTGAATGGGCGTATGAGGGACTTGGCGTGTGATTCCACTGCTTTCAAGGCGGGTGACACCCGCCAAAAGCGGGTGAGTTGAGTGAGAGCTATGCCTTCTGGTGTTTCCATTAATACGTTTTATTTTTTTACTTCAATATGAACAAATTAAATAATGTGATTGAGGAATTAATCTGGAGGGGTGTTGTGCGAAACTTGAAAGTTCGGGTTTGTAGAAGGAGGAATACCTCTGCAGCAAGTCAACTCCCTTAACATTTTTTAAGAGAGAATTGAATGATCACATGAGCTGGCTTTACGTGCACCGGCCACCACATGACCTGCATCCGGCGGGAGCTCGTCCCATTGACATTCCTTTTCCCGTCTTTAAACAAATGTAATTGTAAATAATTGCTGTTATTAGAAAAGCCTCCAGGGGATGGGCGCAACGAGGAAACAACATTGCTATGTGCTACGAATAGGCTTGAGCACACACGAACATGTGACAATCCCGGGTGGTATTCGTCAACAGAGCACCATTTCCTTTTTGATCAAAGAATGTTTAAAATACTGATTTGAGCTGCCCGAGGACAAGCTCGACATAGTGAAGATTGCGCAGTGCTCTGGAATAACAAAGGTCAATTCAAGAAAGCATTGCTCCCCTCACACTCACCAAGACAGAGAAGGCCGAAGGAAGCAAACCGCGCTCTAATTAGGCACTACAGATGGATATCGTGTTTTATTTTATTTATGTGTTTGCGTTTTGTAATAGCACCACTTGTGCGTCATGCAAATGAAACACATCTAATTATGATTAGCTCTGCAAGAATAAGAGTGTGTAGAATGTTCAATGGCTTGCATTGGACACATCAGGGAACATTATGAAAGTGGAGACTTCAAAGCATAAGTGACATGTGATTTATTTTGTAAACTGAGTATTTTTATGGTGCACGTTGTAGTGTGTGTGCTGAAAGTTCACTTGCCGTCCTTCTTCAATGATGACTCTTCTTGCAAAGGCATCAGAGTGGAAAAAATGATCTTCAGGTGGCCGGCATTTTGTTGAGAAACAGAAGATGTTATCTAAAAAAGTTGTGGGAGAATGCAGCAAAGGAGACAACACACTGTCAGGCATGGGAGGAGAGGAAATCATGCATGCCTGACGTCTAACACTGAGGACGGGGGCACCAGTGTCCATGCGGTAGGTACGAGGATAGCACAGGGGCAATGCACTGGTCTTGGAAACACGACCAAGCAGAGCAACAGAGGTTCGAATCACGGATCTGCGATTAGGACGAGTTATAAAAAAAAACAATAAATTAAATATACAAGAGTGGTCAGAGCACTTGGAACTGTTGGTTGCAGGGCCACTGGAACAAGTAGGTTTTTGTTGGGTTCCTACCCAAATGGTGCTTGCACATATGGTTATAAGCATCTTGTAGTTGTCATTCAATCACCATAGATGATCAAATCAATAATTAAAAATCCACAATGGTATCAGACAAAAAAACGAGTGGACTTTTTACACCGTTGAACAATGAATGATTGAATGACAACTACAGGATGCTTATAACTATATGTGCAAGCGCCATTTAGGTCGGAACCCAACAAAAACCTAAATTAAATAATACCCTGGCCTTACTGCTAGCTTGCCTCATCATAATTGCTGTGAACATTGGCATGAGAAGACCGAAAAAGGGAGGCAAGAGAGGTGCCTGGAGGCATACAGTGATCCTCTGTTGTTGAAAATAAACAGGAGTGAGGACGCATTCCTTCTCTGCCCCACTTCTCACTGCAGCCATGGCGAGGCTTCGCCTATCCTTCCTGACACCTTAAAGGCAGTGAGGATGAGTAAGCAGGGGAGGAGTAAGCAGGGCTATGGAGAGCATAGGAATACTTCCCTCCAGCATTCTTACCATTTCCCAGGATATTTCTCAAGTCCTGCACTTCTTGCAACAAAGCACATGGATGCTGCCCTCCAAAACCCACGTACCACCCATTCTAGTCAGCCTGCCCTCCCTTATGTCATAGCAACAAGGCCAGGAAATAGAGCATGCTGGGTGAACACAGGGGCATTCCACTCCTCATCCGACCCCTCCTCCTCTTTGATGCTGGTGCACCGGTGTAGACACTGGAGCATCAGGATAAATGAAGGGGTTCGTGCGGGCATGCATGAAAAACAGTGATCAGTAATGGCTGCCATCTGATGGGTCACGTTGGACAGTATTATGGCACATCCATATTAACTCCACTGAATCGTTGCATGTGGATGAAGTTGGAGTCCCTAGGGATTCCTGCCTCGCCACCTACATGAAAATACTGATGCATATTGCCAATTTGGTCGACTTTCGTGCACCTCAAAGGGAAATGCAAAGTGCATACCAGAGATGTGTGAATACGAGACATGTCTTTTCATGCACTCATTTTGCATTCTGGACTCACCATTACATCCTGTTGATGCCTCCAACTCTACTGATGCTGCCCATGTCGATGACCATAATGTTTTGTTTCTCCCATGACCACAGATCCAATGGTGGTCCGGTGGAGCTGACCCCTCTGGCATGGCACGCCTTTGGTGGTTTGCAACCAAGCTACAGACTCTCTGAGTAAGCCAGTGATTCTTGACCTGGTCCAAGCCGAGGAGGATGCTGGCCATGGAATTTGATAAGAATCTCCGATACCTTAGATCCAAAGAGGCGGGCCTCCTGCTTTACAAAGACAGACACCATTTCATGGATTTCCTTACCTGGATACTTGGTTATTAATGATTTGGACATAGTTCTGCTGGACTCCCAATGGGGTGGAACACCGGAGGAGGGCAGCTGCTCTGGCAAGAAGTGTGACACATAATATTGCAGGTATTTGTTGAGCAGGGCAGGACAAAGAAATTAGGAGGTTGTTAGTAGCCGGCAAGTAGGGCTTGTTGGCATCAGTAGGTTCTGTTGGGCTGGCGGTGGCATGCGTATGGTTGCACATCAGGCTGCAAGGAGAATTTTAATGTGCGAGAGCACTTGGTGTGGGTCTTGTGGCCCTTTTCTGCGGGTGTTCTTTTAGCTTTTGGGGGCCTCCCAGTGCTCCATTGGATAGCTGCATGAGCCAGAGGCCTCCCCCTTGGCTTTTCTTTGTGTTGTGAGAACTGGTGATTGCTCACAGACGTCATAGCGGAAAGACGTACAGTAAGATGTTTGGGTTTATTATTCCCCTGGAAGATTTGCACAGTTTCTCTGTGCATACAGAATTTTCACACAGTAACTTAATATCTACCTACAAAGACCACATAGAGAATGATCTAAATCTACCGGAAATAACACATGCAATATTTGTGAGAGTTCTTCCACCTGTATAAAATGGGGATGTCACATTGTACTGATGTATGATGGAAATATCCGTGAAATCAAGATGTGATGTTTCTGGTGATTATGTATTTAAGCCTTGCATGGCTTATGGGGATAATCATATCTTGGTGGCAGTTAGCACACATGTAGTCAGTGATTTTATGAGAGGGAATTAGATTATTGATTAGGTAGGTGTTTTCATCGAAATGGGGTGCCATTGTAATGCTTTAGTATACCAATTCATAGAGGTGAAGTGTGAACAAATCACGCGATCAGACTTGAAGAAAGGTATGGAATGAGTAGAGGGAGCTTCTCAAACATCTGCCACTGAGATATGTATATTTTCAATAACCCCACAGCCCTCAGTCACAACATGTAGGAACAGATGAAATATAGTGGGTAGTGCGACTTTAAGCTATCGTCAGTACTTGAAGGTTGCAGTTGGGTTTGCTCTGAGAATCTCTGTCCACCTTCAACTGCTGCTACATTCTTAATTCATGGCCAGAGACGAGAAGCTGGAAAGGGATGAGGACACGTGGAAGAAGAAGGGAGTTGGACACAAGCAGAGAAGATGACTGATAAATGTTGGAGTACAGAAATACTAAGAAAGGGCCAACAGAGACGCCGAAGAGGCACATATGAGATCGCAAAGATTATTGCTGCCAGACATGAAACGCCATTCACCCTCCACCTGTTCCTTACAATTGACCAGAGTTATAATTTAAGAACGACACAGTGCCTGATTGTGTGTAATTTGCTCCACTGCTTGGAGTCGTAGTAAAAGGTTTCACTTTCTAGGCCCCATCGTTTCCATAGTTACCTCTTTTAAATGTTATGGTACTTTCAGTGACCAGGTGATCTGCTTTACATAAGTGCTGATGTACGCTGTTCTTTCTTCTCTGGAACTCTATCCGGATACCGGCTCAGAATGCCCCCACAATTCTCCAATTTCACCAATATCTCAAAACGTGGATTTTTCAACAACACCTGACCAATGAATAATCCCAATGGATGCGCAGATCGGCACGCAGAGTGCAATTTACACTAATGCACTCCTGTTAAAACATGGCAGCCCAATCCCCAGCTACCAACACTTTGTACAGCTCTCCGCTGCTCTTGAGCTAGCTCTGTCCTTAAAGCAATACAGTACAAAAATAAAGTCTAATTGGCAAAGTCGCATTACAAAACAATATATGGTGCTTCAGTGTCTCCATCAGGCCATCAATTTTGAAAGGCAGGAAGCTTGCAATCTTTGGCCAGGTGGTGCCATGGGGCCCATTATTTCTAACCTGGCTTGGAGATGTAAATTAAATCTTACAAACGTGCGACAGGGACATTTCCCTAGATATTGTGGGATTATGCCTTGTTTGAAACTTAGGGTATTCAACCAGAGTAGCATACTTTGGTGTCAGGAGCACAGTATTCTGTCTATCCTGATCCCATGATTTCTTTTCAGGGAGACCTTGATGATTTATTGTTAATAAATGTATTGTTAAAACTTTGTCAGATATTATAGTCTCACAGTGATGTATAAATGCTGTTACTGGAGGCAAGCTGTTTTTACTTTAATTCTGTTTAAGTCAGCATACAATAAGTTGGGCTCTTGGTGCATTATCTTGATGTAAAGATATATTTTCTTCTACAGAATAAAAGCCTTCCAGGAAATCTGACCTCGCTAAAGTCAAATAGGTGCAATTGGGTAGGAACAAGGCAATTTTAAGAGAGTTTTCCAGGTAAGGTCCTGCAATATCAAAGCCAATTAAATGTTATATGTCAAAGATCTCACAGCCCTTGACTTTACTAGGTATGGCGTTCATTCTATAGCAATTATAAAAAGATAATGATGAAAATCCTCCATATTTTTTAATTATCTTTTTAATTTGTGCCTCTATAGGGAGAACCTTCAACTTAACTTTCTGTCCTGGAGCTAGCTCACTGTTCCTACTATGATCCGGAAAGCCTAAATATTTAAATTGAGTGATCTCCTGCAAAAGCATTCAAAGGAAGTAAAGTCACATAGACTTTTCCATTTGTTTTCCACAGTACAATGCATGATTGCTGGTTTTGCGGTGTGGATTTGAAGGTCATTCTCATTTGCAAGCATTACTTTTGCTTTTAGAATTCATTCAAGGCCAATAAGAGTGGAGTCAAACAAGATTATACCGTCAGCATACGCTAACCAAAATATGCCTAAGTTTGGGGGAAAAGATCTAATAGTTGTAAATGCCTCCTGAAGGGTTGCTATGTCAGTCCCCAGCACCATTGGCCAGATTCCTACTGTGATGTGTCTCGGAGACAGCCCAGCCAGCATCCACTTGTGAGGGATGGAGTTGTTCGGCAGGTTCTTCCCCCCCTTGTGGATTGTTACTTTACCCTCCCTTGTGAGTTCAAATGTGCAGTGCATCTGTGCCATATACAATTAGAATGCAACACAAAATATGAGTTTATTTCCAGCATGCCTCCCAGGCACTAGTTCCTTACTTGAGGGTGTTTATCTGAATGTGGAGTGGAGAACGCCATGAAGCTGCCTTGGGATAGTTACCTCACATATCCCAACAACACATTCCTCCTGCCGTTGGTTTCTGCTGGCTCTTGCAATGTAAAGATTGTATTTTTTTGTCCTTGATTAAATGGTACGCTGTTGCAGTTCTGTACCTCGTTTGTAACATACTTGTTCTGTACCTTTGTTTGCAAACTTCCCTGGTCTGTACATTGTTGGTAATGTTCATGTTTCTTGTCGTCTCCTTTTCCCGGGTGAAACAAATTGCTATTCAGGAGCTGGAAAATACTGTATGACGATCAGTGTGGTACCTTTTTCATACTGTTCTTGTTTCTTGTCTTTCCAGGGTGGGTGAAGGGAATCCTAGTTCCGCCATGTGATGTCGCGACACGCAAGATTGCAAGAAAATCAAGGTTCTGGTAAGCACTAACGATTCCACGTAAGATCTGCTGATCAGCCCTGAGCTGTGGGCACAGCAGGTATAACAGAGGATTCTGGGTAGGTAATATGACAGGGGGTCCCCTGCTGGTCCAGCATGGTGCAGCATGTGTTCATGAATGTGTTCATGAATGCTGAGCAGGTTCTGACTGCAGGATGGGCCTTGAATAGCCCTGCAGGCAAAATGGTAGCTGGGATTATCAGATCACGTGAGGTTTATGATATGATATGATATGATAGTTTAATTGTATAGCACCTATACACAATGTGTTTCAAAGCGCTTCAAGGCAAGGGAGGGAACAAGGGAAAATACAATGACATTCTTACAGGCCATGAACAGTAAGGATGTGAAATTAACTATCGTACTCAGCCTGACGACATTTCAGATAGTGCAGGAGCTAAGACATAGATAAGGAAGGGAGGGGGAGAGTGGAAAGGAAATGGAAACAGACAGGCGACTAGCATACTAGGCCTGACAACATTTCTGGTAGAGCCGGAGAAAAACAAGAGGTGAGGGAGAGGGGGTGCAGAAAAGTAGGGGAGGAAAAAAACAAGCGACTATCATACTAGGCCTGACGACATTTCAGATAGTGCTGGAGGGGGAGTGGGGAGGAAAAAACCAGTAAGGGGAGGGGGGAGGAGACAGACGAGGATGCTATCATACTAGGTCCAGGGACAATTCTGATAAAGTAAGTGCATAGAAGAAAGTAAGGGGAGGAGATAGGAGAAGGGAGAAGGGAAAGGAGGAGAGAACAGAGAACAGAGAGTTAGCAGTCAAAAGAGTAGAGAAGCAAGAAGGAAGAGTGAATACAATTGCAGAAGTCAGTAGGTTTGGGAAATCTCACAGGGTTTTGACCTGAGATCAGGCATTGGCTATGTTTGGTGTCTCTGTTTTTCTACTGTTGCTGCCACATGCCATTTGTCCACTTCCCCACCAGATCTGTCAAGGGCCCTTGTGTTCTGGACTGCATGCTGTGGGTGTTCTGTGTTGGTCAATGGTAGTCAGGCCCTTTCTGTATGTGGTATGGTATGTGACTCCTTTTTGCCCTTGTGGTATCTGCATCATGATAGTAGTCCCCCCAAAGGTTGTCCCCCTTGTCTGGGTTTCTCTGGGTGGTATGGGTGGTACTGGTAAAGCTGCTTAACTAGACGTGGGGCATGCGCTCATTCACTAGGCTCCCATGAGCACTCCGCCACTCCATAACCCTTCCAGTCAACCAAGTAATACAAGGTGTTTCTCACTTTATTTGAATCAAGGATAACAAGTACCTCATATTCTGGTTCCCCTTAAAAAATTACTGGTTGTGGTGGATTTGGTGTGTGGCACATGTTTCGATGCACAGGCTTTTTCGGGGATACATTGAAAACTGGATGTATGGCCATTTGTGGCATTTGCCTTAGGTGGACAGCGGTTGCTCCAATAAGAGCAGCAATGGCATAGGGCCCTAGGTATCTTGGGAGGAATTTGGGGTGTCCTTTTAGGTGAATGTTCTTTGTGGCTAAACCTTACTGTGTTCCCTACCTGGCAACTAGTGGCCTCTCACTTCTTTCTGTCAGTGATTTTTTTTGTATATGCCTTTAGCCCATTGTAGGTTTTCTTTAGCTTGGGCCAGAGCACAGTGTATGTTAGCATGCAGAGTCTGGACTGCTAGCATCAGTGTTGTCGTGGCCTGAGCGTAAATTGTGGTGCACGGGTGCCAGCCATGTAGCACGATGAAGGGAGAGAAACCTGTGGGGGGTGTTTTTGTATGCGTATTCTGCTGTCCAAAATATAACCACCCAATCTTGCACTGCTTTGTCCGTCATGCACCACAGGTATTGCTCAAGTTCCTGATTAACTTGCTCAGTCTGTCTGTGTGCGATAGCTTGTGGATAATCCATACCTATTTGGGCTCCGGTGCAACAGAGTGACCAAAAACGAGAAAGGAATTGACTCCCTTGTGAGGGATAATCACTGATGGTAACTCATGCAATCTTATAATTTGGTGTAGAGAGGTGTGCGCCAAAGTATTTGTGTTCAATGTCTGCCTCTAAGTCGATCATTCTCTGGGTCTGGAGAACCAACCATATTAAAGGGTATGATGAAATGGGAGGTCTGAATCTTTTGTGGACTCAACAGACTGACCTCTATGTCTGTCGGCCTTCCTCGTTTGCCTGCAGGTTTTCCTGAGTTTGGCTTTCAATCAAACTTACTGCCTTCCGAGTGGTCTTCGGATTAGATGGATAATCCCGCAAAAAGTGTCTGGCATTGTCACAATGGAGATACAACTGCTGCTGTCTCTGGCATTCTCGTTCTTTCTTAGAGAGTGGGCCCTGTACCCCTCCCAGTTGCATTGGTTTCACTGGGGGCTCTGTACTCTGTTGTCCGGGTATCTCCTTAGGGCAGATGAACAAGGGGTGTGTCTCTCCTCAGCTACAGTCAACTTTCCTCTCTGAAAGCCGATGATCAAACTGTACCACTAGATCTATGATCTTGGGACAATTATCTAGGGGATTTACAACTTGAGCCAGCCTTTCTTTAAGTGTGCCTCACAAGCATCGATGGCATAAGGACCTGCTTTTTTATCAAGCCAGTTTGTTTCTGCTAACAAGTGGTTGAAAGTAGCGATGTATGCCAACAGGTCCTGGAACCCTTGTCAAAGTGAAAGTAATTTCTTTCCTTGAAGCCCCTGAATGGTTTGTAGAATTATATCATTCCTGTCTAGGGGATAGACTAGTTGGCAGCATGGCCTCCCAGATAGGAAAACACAAAGGCCACCTTGGTGCAATCATCTGACAAAACTCCTGATCTGCATTTGAAAGATAACTTGCACTGGTTCATTAAGACTGTGTACATGTGTGGGTCTCTGGAAAAACTTTTGGAGGAGTGCTAGTGGGACAGGAGTTGGGGTGATGACTTGTATTGGGAGTGATGCATGGCCCATTGCCTGTGATGTCCCCGCTCCCCACCACCGGAAGAGGCAGCTCTGGATGCCAGGTGGGCCTGAGCATCCTGAAACTAATTTATTCTAGTAGCTAAATCATTTGTCCTTTTCATATTGACTACTAATTCCCAACACAGGGCATTGGTCTCTCATTGTGCTGTCTGTACCTTGACTCTGGGTTCTCCCAGAATACTAGCCAATGCATCCACATCTGAGGATTCCATAGCACCCAGGCAAGACAATTAGGTGGGCTCAGCCTTCTGTTACACTCACCTAATTTACTTGGTTTTACAGGGTTGCTGTGGCAGGCTCCACAACTCTCCCACAGATTCCTGCTGTGCTTAATGCTCTCTCAGACAGTCCAACAAGCATCCAAGAAAGAGGGGTGGAATTGATTGCTAGGTCGTTCCTCTCTTGAGCTCTTTGTTGAATGTTACATCGCCCTCCTTGGTGTGTTCAAATGCAGAGGGCATTTGTGCCACCTACAATTAGAATGCAACACATAACATGACTTTACTTCTAATATGCCTCTCACCCACTAGTCTCCTGTTTGAGGGTATTTACCGGAATGCAGAGTGGAGAACGCCTTGAAGCTATCTTGGGATAGTTACTTCACTAACGCAACAACACATTCCTGCTGTCATATGCTTCTGCTGGCTCTGGTGATATACTGTTCATATTAATTTTGTCCTTGCTTAAATGGTTTCTGCAGTTATGTTGCTCGTTTGTAACATTCTTGTTCTGGACTGTAGTTTGTAATGTCGTTGGTCTGTGCCTTGTTGGTAATGTTTTTATTTCTTGTCTTCTCCTTTTCCAGGGTGAAACAGATTGCTATTGATGAGCTGGAAAATACAGGCTGGCTATCCGGAAAGTAGTTTTAGCAGTTCTGTACATTTTTTGTAAGTTCTTGTTTGTTGTCTTAAAAGTGGCAGGGTTTTACAGGAGCACAGTAATGACTGTGTTCCCGCCCATAACAACTTACCTGAGTTGTAGCTGTAGGGTGTTGCATCAGGTGTCCACAGGAGAACAGGGCCAAGCAGGGAATGGGGCTACCCTAGGGGGGCAGCCCTTTGCAATGGCCCTTTGCCATCTGCCCGGGCAAGACTTCCCTGGGGGAGTCACAGAAGAAGTACTATTCTGGCCACATGGGTTTGTGCGGGCCTATCCGCACTGGCCAGGGCAGGGGGAGGAACACATTGGGCTGGGAAGGCGGCAAACATAAATAACGTGTCTGGTGAGACGGACCAAATACACAGATAAAGCTGAGTGGGAGGCGGCAATAAATAAATAAATAATGCGGCTGGGGAGACGAGCAGGAAGGGCATACATTGAAGAGGCTGAGAAAGTGCAAGGCAAAAGGGGAAAAGGAGGAAATGGAAAGGAGCGGGGCTGAGGAGAGGCACTCACCTGCACGTATATTCATGCAAGAATCTGCACAGGAAAGGATTCCTCACATTTCTCGCATGGCGAGCGATGAGAACTGTGGAGGAAAATTGGGAAATGAAAACTGTATGTACTCCTCAGGCCTGGCACTGCAGTATAATAGTGACTAGTCCTTGTAACCATCCATGTGTAAACAGTGTTCCTTGGTTACACAAGGCGGACACTGTAGAACGTACTACACGTCTTTGCAATGAAGGCATCTCGCCTAGCTTGCTGGAAAGCTTGTTTTTGTATCTCACACTTCTGAGGTGTTTCCCTTTTGGCATATACAAGCAGGATTTAAACTCTAATTTTCTTAAGAAAAGTGGCACAGGGGTATGGAAGTCATCATAATGATAATACTCTGGCTTGCCTCAAAGCGTATGGGAATCTTTAAGGAGTGTGGGCACTTTGACTAAATGAGTTGCCACATGGTGACCTCAGATAACACTGGCTTAAATGAAAGATTGCAGCTGCTGTCAAAGGCTGATATAATGAGGCTTGGTTCTTTGCTAGCAGGATGAATTTAGTGTGCAACCGTGACTTGCTGGGACCACTCCTTTAAATTGGAACCTATGAGCTCTTGTGGTTATAAAGTCTGGGGGTTCTGAGGGAAGAGGGAGGCTCTGAACCTTGTGTCTTGTGTTGCTGTTGGGTTCGTGTTGTCACTGCATTCTATTAATAAACAGGTTCCCCATTGCAACAAAGCCTTGAGTGCTCAAGATAGGTGCCATTAGACGTTGGATACTCGCTGCTCTTTGGCCATGTCCAAGGGGTAGAAGGCGCATTTGCCGGTGATCCCCGCACGCCCAAGAGAGACAATTTAGTCCGAGAGGTGAACTGGCCAGAGCGCCCGGAGGCCACGGAGGGTGGCCAGAGTAGGCACAGAAGCACAAGACGACTGGAAAATTGTGAACACAGATAATCATATCAATGTACTGTCATGTCCTGTATGGTGGGGTCTGAAACGAGAGATAACTGGAAACCATAAATGTGTAACTCAGGTTGCAATCACACTTTTATTTCACACTCTTCTCTATCTAGAACAGGAGCTGTAATAAGCTGTTTCTCTAATGATTATGCATCTTGTCTTTGGACTCTTCCCTGTTTGTGTCTATGAAAAGCTGAATAACACTTTTCATTGCGGTTAGCACAATTGGGGGACATAAGCTGTGAACCAGCAGTTATCAGAAGAAGAAGCTTTGCGAGTTCTGGGAACAGATAGTAGGTTTGAGTACTGGGATCTGGATGGTTTGTGGGTGGAGGGTTTGGTAATCCTTCAAGCTAGGTAGGGAGGAGCGAGGTCATGGTGACATTTGTGAGTCAGGGCCAGGGCTTTGAAGATGATCCTTTGTTTAACTGGAAGCCAGTGGACTTGTCTTCTAAGTTCAGAGATGTGTTCTTTGCGTGAGAGACCCATAGCGGATCTGAGTGCGTTATTTTGAACAATTTGGAGTTTAGCAATATTCTTGGCAGAGGTGCCAATGAATAAGGCATTGCAGTAATCCAGCCTAGAGCCAATGATGGCCCTGGCGATGGTGAGGCAGTTTTGTTGGGACAAGAAGATTCGGATTGCATTGATAAGTTTGGAATAATAAGCTGACTTAGGAGAGTGTTTCTGAAATTTCTGTACCGGAGAGGAGCGGAGGCTGGATGTGATACATAATCCGCTGAATAGTTGCAGCAGAGCGATTAAGCTAATGAGCTGTACCAACACCAACAGTCACGGGACTCAATAGCGTCCCGATGCATACAGAGTTAGGAACAGGTCTGGATCCACCGTACCCACATTAGGCTTGTCAACATCCTCCAAAATGCATGAGTGTCTTGCTATGCCATGTACCAGTCCGTATGATGAGTGACTGCATATCATTCATCACCCAACGGGTTTACTGGGCACCCATGGAGATGAAGCCTGGCCCATTAGATCAGGGTCAGTGAGACATGCCAGTGAGAGCACCGAGGGGCGGACACCAACCACTAGCACCTCAGCCACAACCCCTGCACACCATAGTCATGTAACCTGCTGGAAGTCCCCTTTCAAGACATCATATGGCACTAGCATGACATTGCTAGACTCATCCACCACCCCAGCAGTTGTGGGCACTGACACCACCAATACCAACACTGTCACCGGTGTGTGCCATCATCTGCCAACACCACAACCAGCACAGCTGTTTATGTTGAAGCCCCACCTGCTGCCAGAACCACCAGCCTTCAGCCCCCTGTGGAGACTAGTGGCCTCTCGAAGATGACACCAACCACCTATGGGGTGACACTGCCAACTACTCTGCTGGCCTCTCCTTATCCCTCCTCGCTTATTCCATCAATCCACTAGCACCAGCCTGATAACACTGATGCAGGGACTGATAAGTATAACATTGGACCAGTGGATGCAGGTGTTTGAGGGGGACAGTTACACGAGCGAGACCCCAACCCTGTTACAACCCCTGACAGCATGCGACAGTACAGCCTTGAGTGATCTCAGGGAGGCTGAGCAGCACCTTGAATGGAAAGAAAGCATTGAGTAGCAGCAGCTGCTACGCCTGCAGGCCATTTGGGATGCTTTGCAGGGATCATCCTGACATATGGCTAGGTTAATGGACAGGCAGTGACTCCACCTCTCTGCAGCAACAGTATCACATATGGTGGTGGGCCAGAGGACCAGAGAGTTGATGAAGGCTATTTCATCAGTTGCAGAGACCATGCACAGGACACTGCTCCAGTCCTTGAAGCATTTCCGGTGCCAGAGAGCTCAAATTCACCCCCACCGAAGGCACACTGCCTGGCAGCCACCTTTGTCGGTCCTGATGAACTGTGGCACTGTGGCACTCAAGCCAGCAGAGAAACCTGGCTTGATGAAACAGTCACAGAAATGAAGCAGCAGTACATGGGGCACTCAAGGTAGCGACATGGGAGATGAGAGGGCAAGGGTGTTTGGGATAAGGGAAGCGGGAGGGCAAGAGTGTAAGTGTTTTGGGGATAAGGGAGGTGGAAGGGCAAGAGTGTTGGGGATGTGGGAGGGCAAGGCTGTTGCTTGTTTTGCAAATAAAGACACATATACACTTGCACAGATGTGAGCATAGTCATGAGAGATTTTCTTTGTGACTATATACAATTGTGTGAGGTATGTTAAATGCAGTGCCCTTAAAAGAAATTCTTAATAAGTTCTTGGGACACAACACGTCCGTCCCTGCCTTCATCACTGTCACTGATGTTCGGCAAGTGGTCCTTGGCATTTGTGTCATAATCCTCATAAGCGGGTGCAATTTCGTCATCCAGGGGGAGGGGTGCAAGTCTACTAATGTAAATGTTTTGCAGCATGGCACACACAAGAACATGTTTGCCCACGTTATCTGCCTTTTACATTAGGGTGCCTCCTATATGATGGAAACACTGGAACCATCCCTTCAAAAGACCAAATGTATGCTCTATACAGTGCCATGTCCTAATGTGTGCCTCATTGTATGCCTTTTCCATGTACTTTCCGTATTTTCAGAAAGGTGCCATTGGCGACAGGAGCTGGAGTTAACCAGAGTCTCCCGGAAAAGCAAAGGGGATAGATGTTGATTGCGGTGTAATCTGCAAGTGTAAAACGTAGGTATGCCATGATGGTGAACATGTCAGCTACTGTACATATGGCACATTTTTATTTTCACAAGATTTCTCTGTCCCTAAATGATATTGTGCTTCATGGAATAACTGGAGAAATAGTTTGTCACTTGGGAAATCCCCTCTGACACACACCACTGACCCACTAGAGGTAACAGACATACGCTGTAACTGCTATGCCAATACACATATTCTCTGTGGATCTCCAAGACTGTGCACTCATGCATGTGCTCTGATATGTTTTCTGACAACCTTGTGCACTTGGTGATAGTGATCATGCTCTCGCAGATTGGCATACATTGGGTGCAGAATGAATGCCATTGCTTCTTGTTAGTGTTGCATCTTGCACAGGAGAACTGTGCTTTGGTCTTTCTAGTTATGGTTTCCCTATGCATTGTGGTACCTTTAGTTCACTCTCTATAAATTTGGCTTTTTGCATTTGTGTCATTCCCTGAATTTGTCCTGCAGGGCATTGCCAGGTGCTGTAGTGCTTCTTATGTATTGTGCTGGAGGGCAGTGACCACAAAAGTGATGGGTGGAAGGTTTCGAATGAATCTGAACCACTGGCAATTGCTCTGGGCAACCTTCCACACCACCGTTTTTTAGCCCGTCTGCGCCATTGCAAAAGGGGTCCAGCCATGTGCAAATCAGTCAGCTGCCACCACCAATGGTAGCAGCCCAGCCCGAACTGCTAGGCCAGGTCCCCTCTGCACAGAGGGCAGGTCCTTCAACCACATGGCTCTGACAGGGGATGAATTGCATTTCCATCACATAGATGAATCCCACCCTTGTTCCTACCGTTCACACTTGTGAAGCCTGTATGTGTACTTTGATGGTGAGTGTAGTTGTGAAGGACAAAGATCCATTGTCCTCTGTGGGTCTCCATATATGCTGGCAGTGTACTGCTGCGCAGGACCATGACATCATGGGTGGGTACCGGGAAGCTAGCACAACAGTGGGTCACAGTGAGATGTGTGTCACAGGTCACCTGTATGTTAAGGTAATGTTGGTGTTTCCTGTTTTGGAACACCTCTTCCAATAACTGGTGTGCAAGTAATGTAACATGCATGCTGCCCAGAGCTGCAATGACATTACTGAAGTGGGCATCTGCATAGAACTGTGCCTTTGCGGCATTTACCTGTGTGGGAGTGTTGGGGTGCATGCTGCATTCAAGGACCCACCACCAACCCATCAAGCATAATAGAAAATGTGAGCTGCAACATGCCATGCAGCATGAACAAAGTGTGCTAAGAGGTTCCTATATAGAAAAAGTGTTGAACCGACACAAGGTTCAGCAGTGGTGGGATGCTGTTAATAGACCTGACTGTTAGGGAGAGTAGGCCATTTATGATCTCCTGGTTAATTTGGTAGAGTGGTACCCTCTGGCCATCAGTTAGTTCCCAGAGTGATGGCTTGACCCAGGATGTGGGCGCTCTCCTTGCAAGGCATTCTCTTTCGCCTTTCAGCTGCACTCTGTAATGCTGCTGTGCATGCCTCTGCAGCTCACTGTACAGCAGGAGGTCCTGGAGTTCGAGGTTTGCTGCTGCTAGTGGCTGCCTTGTGTTGGGATGTGTGTTTGAGGAAGGTGTGGGCCTTACATATGTTTTCAGGGGCAATTAGGTGCACCAGCGGCTTAATTTCCATCCCCTAGATACATTTACCTCCATCCTTTAGGTGAAGATAACTGTAATGAGTGAACATGTCTTTTTCTATTTATCAAGTAGAAAACAGACCGATTTAGAAAGACCACTCTGTAACTGCACAGAGCAGCCTTTCTCAATCAAACTGCCATGCCCCTGCTGTACACGAGTGCACCCAGGGGCAGACAGATGAGAACAGAAGAGAGTAGACATGGGAGCAAGGTAAGTGTATTTACGGTGTGTTTGTGTGGATGTGTGTATTCATGCAAGCGTGTCTATGCGTGAGAGGGGGGGCATTATTGCGGTGGGGAAGCGAGGGGGCGAGAGGGTAAATGTGTGCCTGTAAGAATATGTTTGCTGTTATGTGTCTCACCTATAGCATGTAGAACTATATGATGTAATGTGACCAGCCCAGGCACAGGTAGAATTTTATGTTTCATGGATGTGCTGGGGGCTTTTCTTCTGTTCATCTTCTTTCAATAAAGCCAGCTAGTCACTTACCTGGAGTGCGGGCTTTCATCATTTCACTGGTGATGACGATTGGCCTACAGCAGACCCCCGCCGTCCACCTAACGTGTCACTGCAGCTGCCTTGGGCTCTGCATCCTGGCCCAAAGAAAAGCGAAGGGAAAAATGTTGCGGGATACCGCTCCTCTGCATCGCCTCAAGCTGTTCCCCTGCAGAGAAGAAAAGTCTTCGGGAGCGGCTCACGCCGGCCGCTACACCCAACACAGACAGTTAAATGCTCAGCCAAATGTAATGAAAAAAGAAGCACCACTTTTTTTGTCCAAGATCACGCCCTTTGGCTGACTGGAAATGATAGGATTGAGGACCCGGGCCCTTTGGTTTGTTAGTGCACTATTTTATTTTTTATTTATTTATGTTTATATAGCGCACAAACAGCCCAGGGGCATTGAGGCGCTGTTACTTTCAAGAGCTTAATTACAAATGGTAGCAGTCGTTGGCACATTATGAATACTACACAACATAGTAATGTTGTTACAGTTAGTGCACTTGGTCATTATATTACAGCTTATGCAGTGGGTCATATGTTAAGTATTCATGCTGATGCGAAGGACGTTATGTGAAGAAGATGGTTTTCATAGCTTTGCGGAAGGTGATGAGGGAGGCTTCACCTCGGATTGTGGGAGGTAGGGCATTTCAGTGAGTGGGTGCGAGATATGGGTAGCTGGATCCACCCACTCTGGCTCTTTTTACTAGTGGCACAGGGAGCATGTTGGTATACGGTGATCTGGTTGGCCTTGTAGAGGAGACGGGGTGGATCCTTTGTGAGAGGTAAGCAGGAGCAGTGAGGTGAATGCACATGTGGATCAGTGTCAGAGCTTTGAAGACGATCCTTTCCTTTATTGGGAGCCAGTGGGCTAGTTTTCTGGCCTCCGAAATGTGTTCTCTTTTAGAAATGCCTTGGGCTGCCCGGAGAGAACTATTCTGTATGACTTGTAGCCTCTCTAGGTTTTTATTGGAGGTTTCTAGAAAGAGTACATTGCAGTAGTCAAGCCTGGAGCCAGTGATGGCTCTGGCTATGTTTGTGCAGTTCTCTTTGGAGAGAAAGGGCCTGACTGCGTTGATTAGTTTAGCATGATATGCAGCTGCAGAGGCTATTGCGTTGACTTGTCTATCAATGGATAGGTTGGAATCCAGGTAGACTCCAAGAGTTTTGACTGATTCTGAGACAGGTATTTTGATGGTGTCGATGGTGAAGCGACTGAATTGTGAGTCTAGATTTCTTAGCGTGTCGGGGGAACCTACCAGGAGAAGTTCAGTCTTGTCGGAGTTGAGGCATAGTCCATTGTCTGCCATCCAGGCTTGGATGGTGTTGTAGAGGTTGTTGAGGGTCAAGGAGTCAGTGTCATAGTTACCAGTGAGGGTGAGGAGGATCTGGGTGTCGTCGGTGTAGTTGGTGTAGGAAATGCCCATAGCGTTGAGGATGAGGAAGAGGGGTTGTGTGAAGATGTTGTAGAGGGCGGGGGAGCCTTGGGGTACACCACAGAGTATGATGGTAGGTGAGGCGGAGGCTAACTCAGAGAATACTTGCATGGTTCTGTCTTGTAAGAAGGAGGTGATCCATGCTGTGGCATCAGGGGAGAATTTGGCAGTGGAGTAGAGGTGGTGGCATAGGACGTCATGATCTACGAGGTCGAAAGCCGTGGATAGGTGAAGAAGAAGGAGAAGTGCTAGTTTGCCCATGTCTCTGGCATCAGCCATATGGTTTTTCAGGTCAAGTAGGGCTGTTTCGGTCCCGCGTCTGGGGCCGAAACCAGATTGGTGGAGTCCTAGGAGTTTGTTCTCTTCAATGAAGTGTTGAAGGCTGCTTTGTCCAGTATTTTGAGAGTATTTTGAGGAGGAATGGGACAGTGGTGATAGGTCTGTAGTTGTTGGGGGAGGTGGGATCAAGAGTTGTTTTTTTAAAAGAGGGCGGACCCAAGCTTCCTTGAGGGAGGCAGGGACTTTCCCTGTGGCAAAGGATGCATTTACAAAGGCCGTCAGGAAGGGAGCTAGCGCTTCAGTGCAGTCCTTGATAATGGTGACTGGGCATGCATCACCTTTGCAGTTAGAGGGTTTGATATTCCTCATTATATTGATGATGTCTTTTTCCTGAATGGATTTGAAGGAGAAAGGTTGGGGGGGTCTGGGACTGGTGGAGGGACAGGGATGTGCGTGTTGGGCAGGGCTTGTTTAGTGGCTAGTATTTTGTTTTGGAGAAGGCTCAATTTGGTTTGCATGGCCGTTTGTATTTCATCGCACCTGGCTTTGTCTTTGGTGAAATTCTGGGGGGCGGGAGTGGGTGTCTGAAATTCTGGGGGGCGGGAGTGGGTGTCTCTAGCTTCCTGAAGATGGTGAAGATTTCTTTTGTGCTAGATTGGGCTTCCGAGATTCTGGATTCAAAAGATTTAGCCTTTGCTTGGGTGACTGCCTTTTTGTATTTAGTGGACCAGGCTTTAAAGATCATCTTATCTTTGTCAGAGTGAGGCGTTTGCCACTGTGTAAGTGCAGGCTTTTTTTCATTGCGGAGTGTGAGGAGGTCCGGGGTGAACCAGGAGTTGGAGTGGGTGGTGGGTTTGGATTTACAGGGTTTGAGTGAGGCAATGGAGTTGATAGCTGCTTTGATGGCAACATCGTAGGCTGTTGCAAGTGTTTCTGGGTCTTAGGAGAAAGGGGGCCTGAAGGCTGGGCCTTGGAGGAAGGGCAGTAGCCTTTCCTTTGTGAGTTGGCAGGAGCTTCTAGCGAGGCAGGGTGGCAGGGGTTGGGGTGAACGAGTGGAGGGTCTAGTGGTGAGGATGCTAAATGTGATGATATGGTGGTCAGACCATGGGGTGGGAGTGTTTCCAGTGATGATAAGTGGGCAGTTATGGTGTGCGATCCAGTCGAGAGTTCTGCCCTGGGTGTGAGTTGGGCTAAAGATGGTGTTCTTGTAGCCTAGGGTCTTGAGGGCTGAGTCAAGGGATTTGGCTGCTGAGTCATTACTGTCCAGGAGACCTAGGTTGACGTCCCCAAGGAGAATGGCTTTTGACTGTTTTTTGAGGTTGTCAGAGAGGAGGTGGATGAGAGAGGTTGAAAGTCTCCTGTTGGGCCTGGACAGGCCAAGTAGGGCGGTTTCAGTCCCGTGTCTGGGGCGGAAACCAGATTGGTGTAGTCCCAGGAGTTTGTTCTCTTCAATGAAGTGTTGAACCTGCAGGTAGGCTGCTTTGTCCAGTATTTTGAGAGTATTTTGAGGAGGAATGGGACAGTGGTGATAGGTCTGTAGTTGTTGGGGGAGGTGGGATCGAGAGTTGTTTTTTTGGAGTGGGTGGTGGGTTTGGATTTACGGGGTTTGAGTGGGGCAATGGAGTTGATAGCTGCTTTGATGGCAACACCGTAGGCTGTTGGAAGTGCTTCTGGGTCTGAGGAGAAAGGGGGCCTGAAGGCTGGGCCTTGGAGGAAGGGCAGTAGCCTTTCCTTTGTGAGCTGGCGGGAGCTTCTAGCGAGGCAGGGTGGCAGGGGTTGGGGTGAACCGGTGGAGGGGCCAGTGGTGAGGATGCTAAATGTGATGATATGGTGGTCAGTCCATGGGGTAGGACTGTTCCCAGTGATGATGAGTGGGCAGTTATGCTGTGCGATCCAGTCGAGAGTTCTGCCCTGGGTGTGAGTTGGGCTAAAGATGGTGTTCTTGTAGCCTAGGGCCTTGAGGGCTGAGTCAAGGGATTTGGCTGCTGAGTCATTACTGTCCAAGTGACCTAGGTTGACGTCCCCAAGGAGAACGGCTTTTGACTGTTTTTTGAGGTTGTCAGAGAGGAGGTGGATGAGAGAGGTTGAAAGTCTCCTGTTGGGCCTGGAGGGCGGTAGACAGTGTTGGGTGTCCTGACCCACGTTTAAGCTATCATGCTGCAACATTTGGTGCTGTGGGCTTAGAAAATTCAAGATGGCGGAAAACCCACATGTGCGCTGAAATCCAGGAAAGCTGCGCAGTTTGTGCGCACACTAAAATGGTTGCCTCACTTGCCACCCACCAGTGCGAGAATGAAAGGCTGGGTTGCCATGAGGGAAATGGGTTGCCAAAGGAAAAACAGTAGCGCCGGTTAGCTTCAAAGCGCTTTAAAACCACCATTGGACTACCCGCACAGTAGTCTGAAACCATTGGGAGTGGCAATGCTGATTGCCAAAAGCAAACCCATAACTGTTGGGAATTCATTTTCTTAAATCCCAAAAATGGGTGCAGTACCAGTACTCACCACTATCCAAAAGCCGGCAGTTTAAAACCACCCTGTGTTTCTCTGAAGGCAGGCTCAAACTGTCTATTTTAAACATTGCAACACATCTAAAAACTCACTGGACACCAGCAGACATTTGGTAGAATGGAGTGTTGTGTGCCTACAAAATCTGGGAAATGAAGAGCCCAAAACAATGCTTATAACAAAACTGCTATGGAGTCAGCAGTTTAAGTTGCACTGGATTTAAAGACACTAAAATCGAAAATGTTTAGATTAAATGAGTGAGCTATGTTTGGTGTCACATGCCTTTGTAACTGTTTAAATGTCATAGTTTTAAACTTAGAATCAGCCTTCTAGCTGCATGTGTAAAATTGCAAGTTAATTTAAAAAGCAACAAATAACATGACAGTAGCTGAAAGTCTGGCTTAAGGAACTTGATTCTGCCTGGCAACTACCCCCATCAGCAGTGAAACTTGAGTCACCACTGTGTTCCCAGGCCAACCTTCCTTTTGCTGCCCCCACTAAGGATATGCCATCTATCTGATAACTGAATTACCTGGGCTCTGCGAGAGAGTGGACAAAGCCCTCTTCACTCAGGCAAAGGTTTTTATTACCGCAGTCGTAAAATGTAGCTTCCTCTTGGCAAGAGCTGGGAGGGGCACTGCCTGTGAGAGCAAGCTGGCTTGGCAGAAACTGGAAAGACTGGTTTCTATACCATGTGACCTGGTAAACCACACCCCTTTGGAGCCAGAACATAACTTTAAAAAGATGAATAACTCATAGAGCGGACATGTGAAAATTTTATAAATGACACCATAATTCTTGTGATTTTTCTGCCCACATTTTAAGAGGTTTTTCGACCCGGTGGCGTGTTCAGGGGGGTGTCAGCGGAAAAGTGGATATAACTCTAAATGTATGCATGTTAAAAATCTGAAACTTCATCAGTTAATGTCCCTACTCCCTGCACACATGTATGTAAAGTTGGGTCCATGTCAGAAATTGCAAAATCAGTTAAAAAGTGAAATATGTGCCAGTTCTGAATGCAAGCTCCCAGGAAGAGCAGAGTTTGAACAGGGGATACCTCCTGTAATGCATGATGGGTGCATATGATTTTAAAACAATATGTACCTCTGCAAATATGTATTTGTTTCAAATCTAGATTTGTGTGTAAGTTGACAGGAGGAGTGGACTTTCTGCAGGCTGTAAAATGACATCACTCTGACTCACAGTTCATTCCCCAATCAAATGATAAATGGAAGTTTGACCAATTAGAAGCTGAGAGAGAGGTAGGGTCAGTGATGCTAGAACACACCCACATTCTAAACACATAAAAGCAGACAGACAGGACAGAGAGGGACTTTCCAAATCCATCTGCAGCGGGACGCTCTGCCGGAAAAATCCATACTTACCTCCATCAAACCTCCAGAGAGCCAAACTAGAGACTTCAATCTATCCAGAACTAGAGACCAGACCAGAGGGAGAAAGCAGTGCTGTACCCAGAGAGAAAGCAGTGCTGTGCCCAGAGAGAGACCCGAGCCCAGTCCAAAACCCTGACCAGATCCATGGCGAGGCCCATTTCATTCAAGAATATAGTGTGAGTACCCAGCAAAACTGTGCAGAACCAATCTCCTAGTTAAAATAATATAATTCAATCCTATTTTAATCTAAGTAGAACTGTCTCCTAACTGTCACCTGTCACTTGTAAAGCTGTCACCTGTGATTTGCTAGTTGCAAGCTGCACTTGTCATTTTGAGCTTTTGAAATTTGCAAACCCAAAAACGACCTTTATTAAATCGCTCATATCTCCGCGACCGTTTGGGCTAGAGACTTGCAGTAACTTTCCTCTGATAGCTTAGAATCGTAGCTTTGAATCGCACCAAGAACCGCATTCCTACCCCTTATAGTTTTACCGCAATCGCGGAACACGCATCTGCGAATTTTACCGCGATTTGCAATTTCTTCACATGTAAAAACTGCTGCTGCTTGCCTTCCATTTGCCAGAAATTCGTTTAACCTGCTAACTATCCCTGCATCATTGCTAGTGTGAGCCTGGACTAATATTAACTAGATACCACTCACCCTGAACCTCTGAAAGGGAATTAAAAGCGTTTCCAGCATATTTCTCATTCATTGCCAGCACATATCAAAGCAATTTGGGCCTGTGATTTCAAAACTCCTATCTGTTTTCTGTTGTCTAAGCTTGCTGGATTGAACTGATTACATTGATTGCATTTCTGAGAACTGTGTGCTTTCCTCCCATTTCCTTGCATTGCATAAAGAGGGGGGGAGTGAATAGCCAGAGAAAAGTGATTACATTGTTTGGTTGAAATCATATTGAGTATTTTCTGTACTGCATTCAGTGAATATTGCATCCACCTGAGCTTACATAAAGCATCCTCTACCACATTATACTTTTGTTCCTATTTACCAGTGTGCTACCTTACCCATTTCATCTCAACTCCTTAGTAATTATAAAGAAGTGTGCTAGTGCCAGATTCTCTGTTGTCAATCTTTATCATATCAGATTAAGTGTGCTATTCAACTATTAATTTATTATAAAGCGTGATATATATATATCTATTTTAAATTATCAAATAAACCTTTTAAACTTGCAAAACAGAACTACTTCTTGGCTCAGTGGGGTCAGGGGGATTCCAAGAGAGGGGTGTTATACAGGGGTAGTCATCCGGAACGCATGAACTGGACCTAAAGATATATCAATAAGGGTTTTCATTCAGTATTCTAGACTAGGCGTTAACTTAGCTGTAGTGCTGAATTGAATCCTCTTACAAATTGGGGGCTCGAGCCGAGACGTTGGGTTAGATTTACCATTTGTGCAGCTTAATACAGTGTGCTAACTGACGGGATACATACATCCGGTCGGATCACCACGCTGCATTACGCTGTGAAGCATTCCTCAAAAGGGACACTCCAAGAAAAGTTCTGTTCTGCAAAAATAAAATACTAACTTCTGTAAGTCAGGACAGAGACCAATCTCTAGAATGACGACCTTGGTAGATATGAAAATAGCCAGAGAGCACTTCTTACATAAGTTATTTGTGAGAGGTGAGTGGACTCACCAGGACCAAACAGTCTGGTTGCAGGCCATCATGCAACAGGTCACGGAAACAGGGTCAGATATATATAGAGATCAGGGTCCCTTACATGTGGCCCTGAGTGAACTATATATGGCTCCTAAAGCCAAAGATGAACACAATAAGATTGCCAGGGTAGCGGCGTATTTATATTTACATATGGGAGCCGTGCAGGACAAATGTGCTGAAGGCCAAGATCTGGCGAGTAGGCAACTGCTGGCATTACAGAAGGTCCAATCTGACCTGGTCTCTTCTGAGCAGAGGCTGCAGAGGAGCCAGGAGTCAGAAAATGACAGCAGACAGTACATCACTAAAATAAAGGAGGATATGGATGTGCTGCAAAAGGAAAAGTCAGAACAGGATACCAGATTTCTGGCCTTGCAGAAGGAACACCAAGAAGGTTTGGACTCCCTACTGCAAAGCCAGAAAAAGCTGGAGCAACAGCTAGACTTCAATAGGGCATGTGCTGAGCAGGTAGTCACCCTGCAAGGCCACCTAGATAGAGTGAAGGAGGAGAGCAATAAACTGATTCTGAAAGACCTGGATACCCAGGCAGAGTTTGATCAGGAGCGCCAGAAAGCTGGTGCCTTCCAAAGGCAAAGGGACGACCTGGCGGCACAAATGCAGGCTCTTAGTCAGGAAAGAGACGCCTTAGGCCAGGAAGTCTGCCATTTAAAAAGAAAAATGGAAGAAAATCACCTGGCCCACCAGGGGCTGGGTGACCTCCAAAAAGAAAACCAGAACTTGGTAGAGCACACCAGAAGGGTGGAGGATGCTCTAGCAAGAAAGGAGCAGGCCAATAGGGACACAGCTCAGGAGGTAACCCTCCTGCAGCAAAGACTGGCCCAGTGCTCCAGGACCAATCAGGAAACACAGAGAGAGAATGAAGCTCTCTGCCAGCACAATGATAGGCTCCAACAGCAGGTAGCGATGCAGGAGAAACTGATAGAGTCGAGTAAGGCCTTAACAGAGGAACTGAAAGTACAAATGCAGGCTCTTGCATTGCAACAGGGAGCAGGGGCGGATAGAGATGAGGTCCGCTGGGAAAGAGAGACTCCTGACCATAACCGCAGGAGCCCTAACCCCAGGGGCCTTCATCTCCCCCAGTCCCTGGACTCTACCACCCCCATGTCCCCTGGCGCACATGAGCACAGGGCCGCAGGGATGGCAGATTACTATCCAGCTAAGAGTATGGGGCTCATAGGCCAGTACCACTCAGGAATGGAGGGGTGGGCATCCGGGTATGGGCACCCAAGTACAGTACAGTTCAATGGGGAACCCCAGGAGAGTAGGCCCATTAAGGGCATCCTGAAAACCTCTGCCCAGTTAGGTCAGTGGAGGGGGTACCCATCAAATCCTGGCAGCAAGGAGGAATCTGAAGACTCCTCTGAACTGCGCAGGACACAGGAGACCAGGTCCCCACATTCTGCCAGCCATTCCCAGGCTCGCAGAATCCGGGAAAACCTGGAAGAACAGACGGGAACCTCTGGGAGCAGTGCCTCTGAGTCCGAGGAAGAATGGACAAGGGTTACCCGAACCAAAAAGGCCAATAAGGCAAAAAGGGCCTTGCTTAAGGACCCCTTAAAGCAGATTAAGGCGATCAGGAGCGTCATCACGCCTTACCATAAGAACGCTAAGTATTCTGTTTGGGAGCACTTAGAGTTGTTTGAACAAATGATGGAGACTTTCCATTTGAAGGACAGCCAAAGCTGCATTCAATATGTAAAGTGGACCTTCTCCCCGGAATACTCCAGTTTCTTTGCGGGGCTGGAGGACCAAAATCATTTAAGATGGTCCACCTATAAGGCGGCCATCCTGAAACATTTTTCTGTTCACAGAAATCCTCAAGAGGCTCGCAAGGCAGCCTACAATTTGCAATGTGGGGAGGATCAGGCCCCACAAGAATTTGTGCAGGAGTTAAAGCGTGCTTTTGCGCAAACCACCAGAAGGGTGCGCACAGATAGTAGAGAGTTTGTCAATACATTTTTCCATGCCTTGCCCAAATATATAATGACCCAGCTCGTGAGAGATTTTCATGAGAAAAGATCTTTAGACTGGGTCATTGAACAGGCTACCCGGATCTACGAGGTGCAGAAGCCCATAGAAAATAAAAGCAATGCCCAGAAAAACCCCAAAGCCAACAGCACCCCTGCTGCTGTCAAGGTGGCAGAGGTAAAGGTCATCCCCGTTTTGGATCTGGAGATGGGGGGGCCTAAAAACCTACCTGCACCTAATAATGCTAGGCCCAGAAGGTCCTCGGGCCAGTCACAGACAGGGAGCCAGGGAGGCAGCCCCACAAATGGGGTCCCTCGCTCTCCTGACTATGTAAGTCCTCGCTACAAAGGTAACAGACCCATCCTGGGTTATGTGTGGACTCCTCCAGCCCAAGGGGGGGGATCCAGCCAAGCACCTAACCCAGGGAACTTCCCTCCAATCTTCCCACCGGAGGGCAGAAATTTACCAAACCCTGGGCAGAACTTTTTCCCCAGATATCCTCCCGACTTTCAGCCCCAAAACCATCCATCCTTCTTTCCCCAATTCCCTGAGCCCAGACCACTGAATCCGGGAGAGGGGAGGCCAAGGGTGGAGGGGTACCCAAATCTTCCCAACCCGGGGTATCACCAGAGGAGGGACAGCTACCCTTCCCGGGATCAGCCCAGGGGAGAAAACAGGGCCCCGTATCAGCCTGAGCGGGTTTCCCAGTTAGAGCGCCAGGTTCAAAACATGGCGCGGGACCTGGGTCACATACTGAGGGCTCAGCAGAACCCTCAGATGGGCGTGCCGGCGCAGAACGCACCCAACTCTGGACCTGGTGCTCCAGAACAATGACGGGGGCAGCACCCCGATAACTCACCGGTTCCCAGGGAGGAGGCACAAAGGGAAGGGGGGTGTAAAGCCTTAGAGGAAGCTTCCTTCCTCACTTGTAAACAGCCCCTGGAAACCCAGGAACCGGAAACAAAATCTCTTGCCCCTGAATGTCTGCCTCCTAAGGAGCAGAGGGGGGGTAGGGGAAACAAAAGACCCAAACAGACTCAGTTTGAGGAGGAGGTACAGATCTTCCAATTTGAGGGAGAGGGATCCTCAGAGGATCCTGGGAAAAGGATCTTCTCCTTCAGAGAGGGGGGAACTCCTCCCAAAGAAAAATGGGTCCCTAGGGATGCAAATCCAGACTGGGGAGATGTGGAGACTGAGCTACCGCCGCCCACCATCTCATCCCAGAACCAACAGCAAGAAAATCCCCGGGTTCAAACCCATACTGGGGACTGCCTCCAAAAAGGGGGGGGCGGCCCAGAACCGGAACCAGGGGAACCCACAATGGCTCTGATCTCCAGTTGCCAACTTTTTCTTTCAGATTCCCAAGGCTCTCCACAGAATTCTGCCCAAAATTCTTCTCTCGCGATGTCCAAAACCAGAAAGTTAGCCCACCAGTTGTCCAAAAATGTACATTATCTGTGCCCCCTTGAGGAGAAGGAGGGAAGATATTATGCCCCGGTACAAGTACAGGGGCAGGGTACAATCTCGGCACTGGTGGACACTGGATCTCAAGCTACCCTTCTGTCCAGAAGGGCCTTTGATGAACTGAATGCAGGAAGGGGAGAGAATTACCAAATTCCTCTCACCTCACTTCCTGGACAACTCCAGAACTTTGATGGGAAGGAAATTCCCGTTGAGGGGACGGCAGACTGGGACATTAAAATTGGGCGACATAAGTTGAAACACCCGGTCATAGTTGTGACCCCGGAGGGCACCCCTTGTTTACTAGGGAATGACCTCCTGAGAAGGTTGTCACCCCTAATAGATTGTGTAAACAAGGTCCTCTGGACCCAGACTAGCCGACCAATAAAATTGAAACAGAGTGTCAACCATGTTAGTTTAAACGGCACATGCCACATGGTTGAACAAAAATCTGACCAAGTAGAATTTCACTTCCAGAACAACCAGATTCCAGACGTGACAGTAATAGCAGTAGGACAACAGACTGGTGATGGGGGGTCCTCTCTATTTCTGAAAATCAACCTTCCTTCCAGTCTAAAGTGGTATTCCACGCTGGAAGGAAACACTCTGAAATTCTATACTAATCCACAATCTGAAACTCCCACTCCTATAGTCCAGAAAGATGTGAAATCAGCTCAAAGTCTGGCTGATATTCAGCAAATAGGAGAGCAGTTGTTCATCCCTGTTCAGTTAAATGATGGGAAGGACTCTGTTCTCGCTCGAGTGTGTGTGAACAACGGTAAGAGCTTCATCAGCGAAGCCATGTTCCGCCAACTCCCAAAAGATCCAGCCATTCCCACCTTCAAACTGATAGACAAATGGGAAATGGACCTGGAAGTACCTAATTCCAAACATCTCCTGCCAAGCAGGTGTATGCTCAAAATCTCCATTGGCAACAAGAGCATAGTCCACAATTGTTGGGTCGTGCGAGACGTCACTGCCGCCTTTTACTTAGGCAGTGACATTCTCAATCGCTTTGCCATTAGTTTGGACCTAATAAACTTCAAAGCTTGGTCCCGATTAGCGGATAATCCCATGGGCTTTGATGATCCAGAAAAAGCATTTAGGTCAGCTCAATTGCTACCTTATGCAGTTGAAATTCAGATCAAAGAGGAAGTCACCATCCCAGAAAGGACCCGACAATTCTCCCTGGAAGTGAAAGTTAAAAGGGGACAAGAGTTGAAAAACCCTGATGCTTACATACATCTAAATGCTTCTCTCCAACAGCAAGGGTTGGGGGTAAACCCAACTCCATTAGTCAACCTAGAACATGACACCATTCCAATAGAGGTGGATAACAGCGACTTAAAGAGTGTTACTCTAGCCGCAGGCACCATTATTGGAATGGCGGTTGATGACCGACATTTTTCCATGGATTTAGGTAACGAACTGTTAGGACCAATCCCCAAGGACTGTTTTGACAGTGACAGTGATGACAATACAACACCAGACAGGATTTTTACCCGGCATGGGGGGAACTTCCTGGTGTACACTTCCTGCCCCTATGGTAAGGAAGATGTGACTTGTGACTTCAGGAGGGATGAGGTGATTTTCCAGGTACATGAGGGCTGCCTTTCCCACCTGAAGCCTCCGGTCCAAATCAGCACTCTGACCAGGGACTTCTCCACCCAGTTGGAGGAGGCCGCTGAGATAGCCAAACCAGAAGTCTTTCCAGGCTTCAGGCAGATGGTGGAAGAGAGAGTCAACCTAGCTGATGCCTGTGTGACTCTGGAACAAAAGCAAAAGTTGAAACAAGTTTTCTTGGATTTCCAAGATCTCTTTGCGGTAGACTCATATGACTGTGGTCGCACCGACATCCACACAACAACAATCCCCACGGACCCTGGCATGACTCCTGTGTTTGTGAAGCAATATCGCTTGCCTCTCGCATCAATGGAGTCCCTTACTGAAATAATTAAGAACCTTGAGTCCCGGGGAATAATCCGTCCAGTCCACAGCACCTTCAATAATCCGGTGCTGGGAATATTGAAGCCAAACGGCCAGTGGAGACTCTGTGCCGACCTTAGGGAGCTCAACAAACGGGTCCATACTTCCCGATGGCCTCTGCCCTACATTGACCAAGGGCTGGCCCAGATTCAGGGGTCACAGGTATTCACTGCAATAGACCTGACCAATGGATACTGGACCGTGCCTGTCAGTAGGGAGGACCAATACAAGCTGGCTTTTACCTTTGGGGGCCAGCAGTACACATGGACCCGGACTCCCTTCGGATACCTCAACTCCGGCAATGAATTCAACATTTTCCTACATAAGGCCATGCCCGACCTGGGTGCGAGGGGTAACCTGGCTTATGTAGATGATGTCCTCATCAAAAGTTCATCCGTGGAGGAACACATAGCGGAGATCCGTTATGTTCTGACACAGTTGAGGGCCGCCGGAGCAAAACTTTCCTTTCAGAAAGCACAGTGGTGTAGAACCCGTGTTAATTTCTTGGGGCATGAGATTACTCCTCAGGGCCTCTGTCCCCAGGAAAAGAAAGTGGAAGCACTTCAGAAACTGAAAGACCCCACAACTCTGCGGGAACTAAGGAGCCTCCTTGGACTGACTAATTACAGCAGAAAGTTCATTGAGGGCTACGCAGAGATCACCAGACCCCTGATTCATCTCCTGAAGGGGGGGTCAAGTGGGAATGGGGTCCAGAACAAGCCGAGGCAGTAAAACAACTCAAAAGAAGCCTCTCACAAGCACCTTGCCTAGCTTACCCTGTCAGAAACAAGGAGTTCTTCCTGGAGACGGGGTTCTCTAATACGTGCTTGACGGCAGTATTATACCAAAAGCATGACAAGGTCAATAAAGTAATCTCCTATGCGAGCAAAACTTTATCCTCTGTGGAGGAAAAATTCAACGATTGTGAGAAGGCACTCCTGGCAACGGTGTGGGCATTGAAGAATTACCGCCCGTTTATCCAGGGGGAACACATCATAGTGGAGACTCCACACCAGCCTCTACAATATCTCCAAAGTGACAGAATCCGGGCCGGAAATGTGAGTAATTCCCGAATTACTTCCTGGATTCTGTCAATGCAAGGCTTTCCTGTGGAGGTCAGATATGGCCAAAACAAGAAGAGTCCCCTCGCGCAAGGTCTGGCTGACTTGCATGATTGTGCCAGAGAAAACTGTCTCGAGGACGAAAGTCTGAAAATCAAGGACAACATGGAGGCATACCTTAATTCCCCACACAAAGTCTTTGAAGAAGACAAGTGTGAGGGAATGCCCACTGTGTATGTGGATGGATGCTCTTACCATGTTGACAACAACGGGGAGAAAGAACTGGTGGCCGGCGTAGGGAATGCATGGGTGAATGAGTCCCCAGAACCCTCCGCTGGATACAAAATTGGTCCCCGAAGTAGTCAGGTGGCAGAATTGATGGCTGTGCATCAGGCCATCCTCACTGCTGTCCAGCATCAACTCCACGAACTGGTCATAATCACAGATTCGGATTATGTACGGAACGGGTTCGTGGAGCACCTGGTTAATTGGAAAACCAGAGGCATGTTATGTGCTAACAACAAACCCTTGAAACATGGGAAGTTGATCCAAAACATTGACGATCTGGTCACCTCGAATGAGATGACCATCTATTGGAAAAAGATCAAGGGTCATTCCAAAGTAGAGGGACCAGACAAAACTGGAAATGACTTAGCTGATCAGCTGGCCAAAACCGGAGCCATCCAAGGGGATCTAATTGAGATTGAGTCCCTGTTGGGGGAAATCCAGGTCACTGCTCTCACTAGGTCCCAGACAAATGCTCACAACGACCTTTCAATTGCACAATGGAGTAAGGAGACCCCTGATGCTGATTTGATTACCGCTCAGAAGGGGGATCCAATAATTGGTAAATTTTACCAGCACCTTGAGGACCCTGAGAACTTCCCCCTGACGGATACCGATTACATTGGGAAAGAGGACCTAAGAGTGTTGATGAAATGTCCAAAAATGTTCCGGATCCAAGACGGTTTGTTGGTAAGGAAATCCAAAGCTGGCCACGACCAGTGGGTGGTTCCTACCTCATTCCGAAGCCTGATGTTAAGTCACGCCCATGATGCGGCCACCGCCGGTCATAGGGGGTTTCACACAACATTGGAAATCTTAAGAGAGGTTGCATACTGGCCACACATGGGGCAGGACCTCGACCAATACTTGAAGGGGTGTCTTGTGTGTGCACAATTTCAGCCATCATCCCTCACGCACCGGGCGCCTTTACAAAAGAGGGGGATGACCCTGCCATGGTCAGATTTACAAATCGACTTTGTAGGCCCTGTGATCGCTCGGCTAGGGGGAATAAGTACATGTTGACCGTCACATGCTTGTTTACCAAGTGGGTGGAATGTCTCCCAGCCCCAAATTGCAAGGCAGAAACTGCAGCTGCCTTGATGATTAACCACATCTTTTCCCGTTTTGGTCTACCTCAAAGGATTGAGTCAGACAGAGGTAGCCACTTCACCAGTGAAGTAATGACAAAGATGTGGGAGATACTGGGGGTCAAGAGAAAGCTGCATATTGCTTATAGACCAGCTTCTTCTGGGGCAGTAGAGAGATATAACCGGACAATTGTGAGCATATTAAAGAAGTTTGTGGCAGATTCTGGGCCAAGTTGGGATATCCGATTACCTCTGGTCCTAATGGCTATCAGATCTACCCCTTCATCTGCAACCAAAATGTCACCATTTGAGTTGATGACTGGGCGCAAGATGGTGCTTCCTCAGCATTTGCTCTACAGGACCCAAGAGCAGACACTGATAAATGCCTCCACTACTCATGAGTATGTAGAGAATTTAAGGAAACACCTCCAACATGCTTTTGCTTATGCTCAGCGGAATCTAGAAAGATCAGCTGATAGCATGAAGACCCACTATGACCTGAAAACTTCCAGGAAGGAATATCAGGGGGGAGACCGGGTCTATCTATACAACTTCCAAAGGAACCAGGCCAAGCAGCGCAAATTTTTGCCTACATGGAAAGGACCCTTTGAGATCATCGACAAGATCTCCCCTGTGGCCTACAAGATCCGCATCCCCAAAGGCGGTTCGGCAGAGGGGGAAGACAAGTGGGTCCACATAAACCAGTTGAAATGTTGCCATCCCAGGCACACTCTGCAACAACTGGAGGAATCCTCTGGAATCCTAGCGGGTACTGTCTCAGACTAATTCAGTTCCAATCATAAAACATACCACATCTAGTCTCTAAAATATTGTGATTTGCATGAAACTGTCTCTTAGTTATACTGTTTTTTTTTATCAAAGTAAGAATGTAATGTTTCGTCATGATGAAATGCATATGCTGTCCCACCATCTCAACAGTGGTGGAAAAACGTCTATGAGTAGGTATTGCCGCTCTTCCTTTGTCGTCCTAGGAGAAAGAAGACCTTGAGACTGGCCAAGGAGGATGATCCGGAGACCGGGAACGAAGATCCAATGGGCCCAGTGGACCGCCCAATACTCCCATCAGGACTGGCGAGGAGAACCGATCGATCAGTACCGGATGGAGAAGAAGATGCTGAACTGTGCCATCTACAGAAGAGGAAGAAGATTATGCGGACAGACCGGTGCGTGGGTCAAAACCCATGGGCACGCGACTCCCCATCGACTCAAATTCAAAGTGCAGTCGCGTGGGGGGGGCTTGTTGGGTGTCCTGACCCACGTTTAAGCTATCATGCTGCAACATTTGGTGCTGTGGGCTTAGAAAATTCAAGATGGCGGAAAACCCACATGTGCGCTGAAATCCAGGAAAGCTGCGCAGTTTGTGCGCACACTAAAATGGTTGCCTCACTTGCCACCCACCAGTGCGAGAATGAAAGGCTGGGTTGCCATGAGGGAAATGGGTTGCCAAAGGAAAAACAGTAGCGCCGGTTAGCTTCAAAGCGCTTTAAAACCACCATTGGACTACCCGCACAGTAGTCTGAAACCATTGGGAGTGGCAATGCTGATTGCCAAAAGCAAACCCATAACTGTTGGGAATTCATTTTCTTAAATCCCAAAAATGGGTGCAGTACCAGTACTCACCACTATCCAAAAGCCGGCAGTTTAAAACCACCCTGTGTTTCTCTGAAGGCAGGCTCAAACTGTCTATTTTAAACATTGCAACACATCTAAAAACTCACTGGACACCAGCAGACATTTGGTAGAATGGAGTGTTGTGTGCCTACAAAATCTGGGAAATGAAGAGCCCAAAACAATGCTTATAACAAAACTGCTATGGAGTCAGCAGTTTAAGTTGCACTGGATTTAAAGACACTAAAATCGAAAATGTTTAGATTAAATGAGTGAGCTATGTTTGGTGTCACATGCCTTTGTAACTGTTTAAATGTCATAGTTTTAAACTTAGAATCAGCCTTCTAGCTGCATGTGTAAAATTGCAAGTTAATTTAAAAAGCAACAAATAACATGACAGTAGCTGAAAGTCTGGCTTAAGGAACTTGATTCTGCCTGGCAACTACCCCCATCAGCAGTGAAACTTGAGTCACCACTGTGTTCCCAGGCCAACCTTCCTTTTGCTGCCCCCACTAAGGATATGCCATCTATCTGATAACTGAATTACCTGGGCTCTGCGAGAGAGTGGACAAAGCCCTCTTCACTCAGGCAAAGGTTTTTATTACCGCAGTCGTAAAATGTAGCTTCCTCTTGGCAAGAGCTGGGAGGGGCACTGCCTGTGAGAGCAAGCTGGCTTGGCAGAAACTGGAAAGACTGGTTTCTATACCATGTGACCTGGTAAACCACACCCCTTTGGAGCCAGAACATAACTTTAAAAAGATGAATAACTCATAGAGCGGACATGTGAAAATTTTATAAATGACACCATAATTCTTGTGATTTTTCTGCCCACATTTTAAGAGGTTTTTCGACCCGGTGGCGTGTTCAGGGGGGTGTCAGCGGAAAAGTGGATATAACTCTAAATGTATGCATGTTAAAAATCTGAAACTTCATCAGTTAATGTCCCTACTCCCTGCACACATGTATGTAAAGTTGGGTCCATGTCAGAAATTGCAAAATCAGTTAAAAAGTGAAATATGTGCCAGTTCTGAATGCAAGCTCCCAGGAAGAGCAGAGTTTGAACAGGGGATACCTCCTGTAATGCATGATGGGTGCATATGATTTTAAAACAATATGTACCTCTGCAAATATGTATTTGTTTCAAATCTAGATTTGTGTGTAAGTTGACAGGAGGAGTGGACTTTCTGCAGGCTGTAAAATGACATCACTCTGACTCACAGTTCATTCCCCAATCAAATGATAAATGGAAGTTTGACCAATTAGAAGCTGAGAGAGAGGTAGGGTCAGTGATGCTAGAACACACCCACATTCTAAACACATAAAAGCAGACAGACAGGACAGAGAGGGACTTTCCAAATCCATCTGCAGCGGGACGCTCTGCCGGAAAAATCCATACTTACCTCCATCAAACCTCCAGAGAGCCAAACTAGAGACTTCAATCTATCCAGAACTAGAGACCAGACCAGAGGGAGAAAGCAGTGCTGTACCCAGAGAGAAAGCAGTGCTGTGCCCAGAGAGAGACCCGAGCCCAGTCCAAAACCCTGACCAGATCCATGGCGAGGCCCATTTCATTCAAGAATATAGTGTGAGTACCCAGCAAAACTGTGCAGAACCAATCTCCTAGTTAAAATAATATAATTCAATCCTATTTTAATCTAAGTAGAACTGTCTCCTAACTGTCACCTGTCACTTGTAAAGCTGTCACCTGTGATTTGCTAGTTGCAAGCTGCACTTGTCATTTTGAGCTTTTGAAATTTGCAAACCCAAAAACGACCTTTATTAAATCGCTCATATCTCCGCGACCGTTTGGGCTAGAGACTTGCAGTAACTTTCCTCTGATAGCTTAGAATCGTAGCTTTGAATCGCACCAAGAACCGCATTCCTACCCCTTATAGTTTTACCGCAATCGCGGAACACGCATCCGCGAATTTTACCGCGATTTGCAATTTCTTCACATGTAAAAACTGCTGCTGCTTGCCTTCCATTTGCCAGAAATTCGTTTAACCTGCTAACTATCCCTGCATCATTGCTAGTGTGAGCCTGGACTAATATTAACTAGATACCACTCACCCTGAACCTCTGAAAGGGAATTAAAAGCGTTTCCAGCATATTTCTCATTCATTGCCAGCACATATCAAAGCAATTTGGGCCTGTGATTTCAAAACTCCTATCTGTTTTCTGTTGTCTAAGCTTGCTGGATTGAACTGATTACATTGATTGCATTTCTGAGAACTGTGTGCTTTCCTCCCATTTCCTTGCATTGCATAAAGAGGGGGGGAGTGAATAGCCAGAGAAAAGTGATTACATTGTTTGGTTGAAATCATATTGAGTATTTTCTGTACTGCATTCAGTGAATATTGCATCCACCTGAGCTTACATAAAGCATCCTCTACCACATTATACTTTTGTTCCTATTTACCAGTGTGCTACCTTACCCATTTCATCTCAACTCCTTAGTAATTATAAAGAAGTGTGCTAGTGCCAGATTCTCTGTTGTCAATCTTTATCATATCAGATTAAGTGTGCTATTCAACTATTAATTTATTATAAAGCGTGATATATATATATCTATTTTAAATTATCAAATAAACCTTTTAAACTTGCAAAACAGAACTACTTCTTGGCTCAGTGGGGTCAGGGGGATTCCAAGAGAGGGGTGTTATACAGGGGTAGTCATCCGGAACGCATGAACTGGACCTAAAGATATATCAATAAGGGTTTTCATTCAGTATTCTAGACTAGGCGTTAACTTAGCTGTAGTGCTGAATTGAATCCTCTTACAACAGTGTGAACAGCAATGGTAAGATGTGGAGAGAGGTTGATTTTGACTTGGAGGTAGTCGCTATTTTTGTGTAAGGAATTTTCTACCTGATAGAGAGGCAGACTCCGGCAATAATTGCTACACCTCCACCTTTAGAGAGGCGATCTTGTCTAGTGATGGAATAGCCAGGGCATAGTGTGAGGGAGAGCGCAGGGCCTGAGGCCTCATGTAGACAGGTTTCTGAGATCATGAGCAGGTCGAGGTCATGGGTGGTTAGGAGGTCATGGATCTCTAGAGCGTGGGCATTGATGGACCTCGCGTTAATCATGGTTCATTTAAGATGGGGTTCTGTAACGGCTGAGGGGGGGGGTCATGAGGAGAGTGGGTGAGGCGGTGGGCATGGTTGCGCTGTGGGAGTTGGAGGAATTACACATCACAGATTTTGTACTGGGGGCTCATTTTCAATGGTGGTGGACACATGTGGAATACATTTTGCACAGTAGCATTCAAAATGGGGGTAGAATAATTGCAGATCACAGATTTTATACTGGGGGGCACATTTTCAGTGGTGGTGGACACATGTGGAATCACATTTGGCACAGTAGCATTCAAAATGGGGGTAGAAGAATTACACATCACAGATTTTACACTGGGGCTCATTTTTAGTGGTGATGGACACATGAGGAATCACATTTAGTGTAGAAGCAGTACAATTGTAGGTGGGTTAAAGTACTTAATTGGCCGCTATATTGCCGGTAATTGTAATGGTTGCAAGCTTTGAAGTTGGGCGGAAAAGTCTGGCCTTGTTAGCACGCAGAGTGGGTGGCATGATACGTGATCATAGCCGGGCATTGCTGGTGCTCTTGGGAAGGAGCTGGGAGTTCATGGTGGCTTGTAGCGTACTGGTGCGTAGTCTGATGCACCTGGTGATAAAGCATGGGTTTGAAAGAAGTTTGCAGTAGTTATGCTTCTTACCTCCGGGATGCGGCATAGCTTTGGGGCAAACGGCAGATGAGCAGCGAAGAGCTGTAAAGAGCACAGGAGGCCTTTTCTCCTGACCTTCTCTCGTCGGCTTTGCCTCTCGGTCCTCTCCCCCTCCATTTAAAGCAGGAGGGGAGGGGCAGGCAGCCGGACACGACGAATAGGATCCTTGGGCTGCGGTGGTGATATGCATGGCACCAGTTGTTGTGGATGCTTCCATGGCAACGGCATCCATTTTAGGGCTTTTCAGGAGGGCACACGTGGCGGGCATTTCCATGGAACACACAGTTGTTCCAAATGAGATGAGAACAGCTGATCCAGGATCCAGCTGGAGTGGGCGGAGACATGCTCGCAGCGGAACTGCAAAGACCACAGGAGGCCTTTTCTCCTGGACTTCTCTCATCAGCTTCGCCTCTCGGTCCTCTCCCCCTCCATTTAAAGCAGGAGGGGAGGGGCGGGCAGGCGGACACGACGAATAGGAGCCTGGGCCTGCGGCGGTGATATGCACGGCACCAGTTGTTGTTGTGGATGCTTCCATGGCAACGGCATCCATTTTAGGGCTTTTCAGGACGGGACACGTGGCAGGCATTTACAAGGAACACACGGTTGTTCCAGATGAGATGAGAACAGCTGATCCAGCATCCAGCTGGAGTGGGCGGAGACGTGCTCGCAGCGGAGCTGCAAAGATCACAGAAGGCCTTTTCTCTTAGCCTTCTCTCGTTGGCTTCTAGCAAATAGAACACTGTCAAGTGACCCTATTTAATGTGCAAGCCATTTCTGGATACAGCCTCACTTTGCATTGAGGTCCTGAAAGTTTCACTTTTACCCATTAAACATGTTATCCGACAAGACCAAGGCCCTCATTTGTCGTGTTTCAGAATCTTAGACCTGATGATCTTTCTGAATGTGCCAATTTTACCACTTCTCCAGAAAAACGGCCTGCTTTTTCCTTGAGGTCACGCCTAAAACAAAGCAGCAGTAGAGGTCCTGACAGGATGCGTGTACTAATCCTACGTGACCCCAGTGGTGTCGTATGGGATTCAAGAATGGCGAATACAAATTTCTTATTATTTGGATGATGTGCGGAAATGGTGGAGGAAGTATTTGCACAGCCCTTCATTATGTGCTCTCTTACAATACAAATGTTAGCTAATTTAGTTATCACTGACGGTTATCAATGATATGCAATTCGCAGAGATCTCATTTCTCCCAGAGAGGCCACATTTTGAGTAATCATCATTGTCAAGAAAAATATACTTGTGAAAAACATACAGGCCGATTCATGTAATTCCTCTCAAAAGTGTCGCACGCGGCTGGCGCACAGCGTGCCCGTGCAAATGTCTGCACCAGCCGCGTGCGATAAAATCAATTTCCGTGCACAGCGTATTCATGGATTCTCACCTCCAAAAGCAGACGTGGCGCAGAGTGGCGCAGCAACCCTGCAGCAGCGCCAGTTACGCCCTTAAGAACGCCCTCGCGCAAGGAAAAGCCATCAAGATCGCAAAACCATCGCAAAGGGCTGCGCCAACCCTGTACCAGTTTACCGGACTGGCAAACAGCAAACGCAAAGCGGGGAACGCGTATTACGGGTGTCGGGAACACGCGTGCGCGAGAAGTTTCACACGCGATCTGGCCTGGGGGAGCGTGTGCGTGTATTTCAGGGGTGCGCAAGAAGTATTACACGCGAATGGCCTGGGTGCGTGTATTTCAGGGGTGCGCGAGAAGTTCCACACGCGATTTGCCTGGGGGAGAGTGTGCGTGTATATCAGAGGTGAGCGAGAAGTTTCACATGCGATTGGCCTGGGCGCGTGTATCTCAGGGGTGCGCAAGAAGTTCCATGCGCAATTTGCCTGGGCGCGTGTATCTCAGGGGTGCGCGAGAAGTTCCACACACGATTGGCCTGGGCGCGTGTATTTCAGGGGTGTGCGGGAAGTTCCACACGCGATTGGCCTGGGCGCGTGTATTTCAGGGGTGCACGGGAAGTTCCACACACGATTGGGCTGCGTGCGGGTATTTCAGGGGTGCACGGGAAGTTTCACACGTGATTGGGCTGCGTGCGGGTATTTCAGGGGTGCGTGGGAAGTTCCACACGCGATTGGCCTGGGCGCGTGCATTTCAGGGGTGCGCGGGAAGTTCCACACGCAATTGGCCTGGGCGCGTGTATTTCAGGGGTGCGCGGGAACTCCCACACGCGATTGCCCTGGGCGCGTGTATTTCAGGGGTGCGCGGGAAGTTTCACACGCGATTGCCCTGGGCGTGTGTATTTCAGGGGTGCGCGGGAAGTTTCACACGCGATTGGGCTGCGTGCGGGTATTACAGGGGTGCGCTGGAAGTTTCACACGCGATTGGGCTGCGTGCGGGTATCTCAGGGGTGCGCGGGAAGTTTCACACGCGATTGGGCTGCGTGCGGGTATTTCAGGGGTGCGCGGGAAGTTTCACACGCGATTGGGCTGCGTGCGGGTATTACAGGGGTGCGCGGGAAGTTTCACACGCGATTGGGCTGCGTGCGAGTATTCAGGGGTGCGCGGGAAGTTTCACACGCGATTGGGCTGCTTGCGGGTATTACAGGGGTGCGCGGGAAGTTTCACACGCGATTGGGCTGCGTGCGGGTATTTCACGGGTGCGCGGGAAGTTTCACATGCGATTGGGATGCGTGCGGGTATTTCAGGGGTGCGCGGGAAGTTTCACACGCAATTGGGCTGCTTGCGGGTATTTCAGGGGTGCGCGGGAAGTTTCACACGCGATTGTGCTGCGTGCGGGTATTTCAGGGGGCACGGGAAGTTCCACACGCGATTCCATCAGGGTATGTGTATTACAGGGGTGCGCGGGGAGCACCACACGCGATTTCATCAGGGTACGTGTATTACAGGGGTGCGCGGGGAGCACCACACGTGAATTGCACGTGTGGGTCCTCCCAGGTGTTCCCTCTACACCCTCCACGGCCCCTGCAGGTGGCTCACACCACAGGGGCCTACCCTGCACATGTCCTGCAGGCACCCCATCCACCATGGCCATGCCCCCCAGCCAACCCACATGTCAACTTGCACTACTGCGCACCAACGCATGTCCCCCTGCACCCCCAGCCACCAGGGGCACCCTCCACCAGGCCCCCACCCATGTCTCCCACCCCCCCTCACCCCAGCACTGTGGGGCACCTGCCAGCAGGCCCCCACCCATGTCCAACTCATGTTCCCCAAACCCCCCCACCCCACCCCCCAGCACTGTGGGGCACCTGCCAGCAGGCCCCCACCCATGTCCAACTCATGTTCCCCACCACCCCCACCCCCCAGCACTGTGGGGCACCTGCCAGCAGGCCCCCACCCATGTCTCCCACCCCCCCCACCCCCAGCACTGTGGGGCACCTGCCAGCAGGCCCCCACCCATGTCCAACTCATGTTCCCCACCCCCCCGACCCCCCAGCACTGTGGGGCACCTGCCAGCAGGCCCCCACCCATGTCCAACTCATGTTCCCCACCCCCCCACCCCCCAGCATTGTGGGGCACCTGCCAGCAGGCCCCCACCCATGTCCAACTCATGTTCCCCACCACCCCCCAGCACTGTGGGGCACCTGCCAGCAGGCCCCCACCCAAGTCTCCCACCCCCCCACCCCCCAGCACTGTGGGGCACCTGCCAGCAGGTCCCCACCCATGTCCAACTCATGTTCCCCACCCCCCCCAGCACTGTGGGGCACCCTCCACCAGGCCCTCGCCCATGTCCCATCCATGCCCCCCTGCACCTGGGTCCCAACAATCCCCAATCATGTCCGTAATGGCCATCCTCCCCTGCCAAAAGGCCCAACCAACTATCACATCCACCCACATATCAAAGGCAATTACATGTTACACACCCAATGTAAATAATGCAAATGAACACGTCTGTCACACACAATGGCTGCAAGTGAATGTTAAAACACCCAACATGACATGCATGAAAGCATTGAAATGATACGACACATTGAAGGATGAAAATAAAAATGTATTGAAAATCAACTTGAATGGAAATGAAATGAGAAAAACCACAAAGCAAAACAACCAAAAGAAGATGAATGTCCATGAAAAAAATCAAAAACACACAGCACAATCAAAATGAATGGTGTCCAAAGTCACAGTCAGAAAAGTAATCCAAGTGTAAATGATAAACAAAAAACCATTGCTCCATGGCGATGAAAAAAATCCAAAAAATAAAATAATCCATTGAAGAACTATTTACAAGATAATCCCGGGTCCATGAGCCCAACCAAATGAAACCTAACTATGACAACTAACTAAAAACTAAACTATATACAAAAATGTGGCGCATTGTCCAATCGCAACCACATAAAAAAAAAATTAAAGGAAACCTAACACTAACTATATAACTATATACAAAGGCGGCGGGCAAGTCCAGCGGCTCACTCCGTGGTGTTCCGGGCCAGGGCATCATCGAACTCCTGTTCGATGTCCCGGAGGCGGTCCTGTTCCATGGTCCCGAGGGTCCGCAGGGACGACGCCATCTCCTCCTCCAACCCCCTGCGGTTTGCCTCGAGGCACTCGGCCCGCCTCAGGGCCCTCCGCATGGAGTTCTCCGCCCTGACCATTGTGAGCCGCGCCTCTTCCGCCCGCCGCCGCTCCGCACCTATATGCTGGCCCAACCGCTGCCACACAGAAGACACTTCCCGTCCTGGGTCCTCCTGCCCTCCGGCCGATGCCTGCCCCTCCGATGTTGATGGCCCCGAGCCATGATGCCTCCCACGTTGACTCCGCTGCTGCCTCCGATGCCACTGCCTCTGCCAGCACGACGGCATCCAGGCTGATGGAATCCACCGACGCCGTTGTGCACGTGCCCTGCCTGATGATGCCGGTACATCCTCCATCTGCTGGGGTACAGTTGCTGTGGTGTCCACCCCTGCTGGACCTCTGACTCCCGACTGTGGCAGGGATGGGATCCCCACCGAGCTGGCTGCATTGGTCAGGGCAGGTCCACAGGGGGCCCTGGTGGCATCTGGGCCGGAAGATGGCAAGGAGAACGACTGGCGTATAGTCTCCACAGAGGAGGAGAGGGCCGCCAGATTGGCCGACACATGCAGGAAATCCCCGAACATGGACGATCCCAATTGGGCCACGTGGCACGGTGCTCTTCGTGATGATGTGCGTGCTCCTCCTGGGAAGCACGCACGGCATCACGAATCACAGCCGTGCGCATCGCGACCCCAATCAGGACCTTCTCCATACGGCCAGGGGTCCCCTCGTCCGCAGGTGGAGGGGAGTCAGATGACATGGACATCCCCTCTACCTGCGGACGGGCCTGGGACGGGGCATCCCTGCTGGTGCATGGTGGTGCACCCATAGGTTCAGGGACAGCGACATGCACAGGCCCCTCCACGGTGACCTGTGCTGCCTCCTGCCCCTGCCCTGGACTGCACCACTTGCACCAGCAGGGATGCCCCCACCAGGCCCCATGTGCGCCTCAGTGGCGGCCTCCTCCTCCTCTGTGGAAACCACCAACCTGGATGGCTCCTCACCGTCTTCTGCCGTAGCAGGCCCCTGTGGGGGCTCACCCACCCCTTCCGCTGCAGCCGTGGGGGCATCCCCGCCGCCTTGCTCCACAGCGCCGTCTCCGCCCTCTTCTTCCCTAGCCGCTGCGTAGAGGGAGACATAGAACACAAGCATCAGGGTACTGTACAATGGTCCCCTAGACAGGAAGCAATAGCAGATGAGTGCCACTGTCAAAGTACACTTCCATCATGTCCCTCCACAACACATGTGTCAGTCCAGGCAAAACACACACAGTGACAGTCATGGTGCATGCCATGGACATTTCCATACATGTCCAATGGACTCTCGAAACATACAATGTAATGGAACTCACATGCATCATGGGTCATGCCTATCACATGCACACACTTCACCTCAGCCACATCCATCTGGCCCCGTACACCCCAATCACAGTGGATACAAGGATGACTAGGCTGCATCAGTGAATCTGTAAATTGTCACAGACATGTGTCATGCATCCATGGCATTCACAAGTCACAGACACGCAGGTCAGGCACACAGACATGGATACCATATATGTACCTGGCATCAGCACCCATCCCACACCCCCACCCATGTCCAGGAACAGAGACTGCCATGCTCTCATGTGCACAATCTGCATAGGGCTCCCCATGTCGCATTTAAACACATGCAACAACCGTGCGGTTCACACATTACTGGTCGCACATGCATTACCATGATGTCCCTGCACACATACATGCGTACATGGCCTATGTCACACATACAGGCAAGTATCAGACAACCAGCACACTGCAACATGCCCTGTCTCACACAGCAATGCTTGGCCACTTACCGCTCAACTCCAGACGGGTCTCCCTCTCAAGGACCTGGGCGTGGAGCGCTGGGTGTACGCGTTCCAGGTCCCTCATCTGGATGGAACTCATGCAGCACCTTCTGGATAGTGCGGGTTGCCACCCCCTCCGCGTTGATGGCAACCACACAGTCGGCCCAGATCCTCTCCCGTCCTTCCTTGTTGGCGCGGGACGATCCGAAGAGGGCATCATACTGCCCCAGGACTTGCTCCACCAGGACACCAACTTCGGTGGCAGTGAAGCTGGTGCCCCTCTGCCCCTCTGGCCGGGGGTTGCCACTGGTGCCAGATGTTGATGTGCCCGACATGGCAACCCCAGGGGCAGGATGGGGTGGGCAACTGGGTCCTGGGGCTGGGCTGTGGAGCAATGTTATCCGAGTCGGGAGTCTTCTGTTCCAGCAGGGGTGGACACAGCAAATGGACCCCTGCAGACGGCTGATGTGCAGGCACCAAATGGCAGGGCACGGTGGCAGCAGGCAGGCAGGCAGCAGCTGATGGCACGTGGGAGGCTGCTCGGGGCACTGGGGGGCAGTAATTCGGCCTTCTGGGCAGGAGCGTGGTCTTCCGTGTGTTTTCGCGTGGCCAGCTTGATACGGAGTGATTTGGCACGTGAAAATCCTGCACGTCAGCGTGAAATTCGAGGAAAGGCCCTTAGCGCGTAAGCGCGTCAGCACGCGTACGCGATTTTATTGGACCAAAGGCCCTTACAGCGTAAGCGCGTCTGTGACGTTTCGCGCACGGGCGTTGCCCTGGCAGGGCTTGGAGATCCCACGTGCCTTTATACTGCTCTGTATGTGCTTTTCGTGCGGTGCGTGTGTTTTCCATCTGTTGGGGTGCACACGCTATTACTTCACAGCGGGTGTTGGCTACGCGTTCTTCTACACGCAAGGCAGACGGTGAGTGGTACCCCGCTCCCCCCCAGGCCCGATCGCGTGAAAAACTTCACACGAACCCCTGAAATACACGTAGCCCACTCCCCCAGGCCCGATCGTGTGTGAAAACACCCGCGAGCCCCTGAAATACACGTACCCCACTCCCCCAGGCCCGATTGCGTGTGAAAACACCCACGAGCCCCTGAAATACACGTACCCCGCTCCCCCAGGCCCGATCGCGTGTGAAAACACCCGCCCCTGAAATACACGCGCCCAGGCCAATCGCGTGTGGAACTTCTCGCGCACCTCAGAAATACACGCACAGGCTCCCCCAGGATCGATCGCGTGTGAAAACACCCGCGAGCCCCTGAAATACACGCGCCCAGGCCAATCGCGTGTGGAACTTGTCGCGCACCTCAGAAATACACGCACACGCTCCCCCAGGCCCGATCGCGTGTGAAACTTCCCGCGCACCCCGGAAATACCCGCGCGCAGCCCAATCAGGTGTGAAACTTCCCGCGCACCTCTGGAATACACGCACACGCTCCCACAGGCCCGATCGCGTGTGTAACTTCTCGCGCACCTCTGAAATACACGCACACGCTCCCCCAGGCCCGATCGCGTGTGGGCCTTCTCGCGCATGTAGGACTTTGGCGCACATTTTTTTCCTGCGCAGGGACGCTACCGCCTGCTTTCGTGTGGCGGACATGTATGGGCCTGTGCGCGTCTTTGGCCGTGCGCTGTTTTTCCCTATTCGATTCCATGAATACGTGTTGTAGGCGAGTGTGTGGGCGTTCTGCGCACTTGCCTCCTGTACTTCCCCCGTGACGCCCACATTTTCACGAGTTGTTCCCCATTCTGCGTGTGACGCCCCGTGTTACGCCTACTTTTGTTATGTGTGCCGCGCTATGTGCGAATTCGCTGTGGCCTTATCGCACAGCGTTCGATGACCTGTGCGCCAGCGTGCGCCGCGCACTTTTTCAGCGCACATCCCACATTTTGCGTGTGCACGGACTTCCATGAATAGATGTGCGATGTTTTCTGTGCGATAATCGCACTTGCACTGCGATAATCGCACTTGCACTGCGATTTTCGCTATTTCACTGCGAATCGCACGTTTTCGCACGCGTGCGCCGTTTTTTCGGCGCACGTTGATTCCATGAATCGGCCTGATAATGTCCAGAGAGGATAGCTCAGCAGCAACGTGCTTGTCTTGGAAACAAGATGACATGAAGCAACGCAGGTTCGATCCCTGGGTCTGCGCTTGGGTATTTAAGACCGCTCTGGGTATTTAAGCGCGTTATAAATACGCAACTAAGACAAAAAAACAAAACAATTACGCAACAAAAAAATTAGAATTCTTGTAACAGCGCCTCGATGCCCGCGGGCTGTGTGAGCGCTTTAAAAATGAAAAATAAATAAATAATCTGCGCTACTAGAAGAATTTAAGTTCTGATGCAAACAGTTCCATTTTTGGAACCGCTGCAAAGATGTTTTTTCAGTTTCCATCACAACTCTTCTGCAAAGTCAACAGCATCTTGGTCTGTGACTCACCGCAGCAATCCAAGGCAACATGATTATATGCTTAACCACTAAAAAATGCGCACTTTGGTTTGGTAAATGAAATCATTTCCACGGCTTGTTGGATGTACAGCCACATGGAGGTGAGCTGTTTCAGTGGCATGCAGAGTACACATGCACCATCACAAATATATACAAAAGAAAATCCTCGCTCTTCGTAGAGCTACACGCCAACAAGGAGAAGGGGGGCTGTTTAAAAGCAGCTTCCTGTGCATTAAGGAATATGAACATTGTAACGATTAATCTCCGAAAGAGACATGCCAGGAGCTGTGCTCTGAAACATTCAGAGAGCCAAAGTTGTAAACCACTGGACCTAATAACATGCAACCCTTTCAAAGGTGGGTATTGAATTGCACACTTGTATTTCCCTCTACATTGGTAAATAATCATAATCATGAGTAGTAAATAAATGGCAAATATGAAAAATTAAAAACACCGGGGTGTGGAGAGATTTCGGATTTTAGCATGTTTTTGGTTTTAGCTCATAGGTGTGAATGTAGCTACATCTAGCAGGAGACAATTAGGGCACGATTTACATAAGCATTTTGCAACGAATGAAAAAGGCTTTGTAAATCAGGCCCTTAATGTGGATAGTGTTAGATGGAAACTATATATGCCCTCATTACGAGTTCCGTGGACATGTCTCACTGGCCCGGGAGTGTAATTCCCCATTCTCGACGAGTCCCATTGGACTCCGTGGGAATGGGGACACAGAAGCACTGGCACCATTGCTATTGGTTCCGGTACTTCCGTGAACACCATGCCTGCAGGACTGAACCCCCTGGCAGGACCTGCTTGTAGCAACGGCCCTGCAGGCATACTTGCAGTCTGGCGGTCTGCAAAGGGTGCTAGTACGCTGCTAGCGGCCCCCATATTTCCATACCGCCAGGCTTGTAATGAAACCCATATGTAGATATACACATCTATCTTAGTGAAATGATTCCCTCCCTGTATGTGTTTCCGTCATAGTATTTTGCTGAAAAGCAAACATTCCATGACTGGCTTCGGTGCACTTGATTTCAATATGTGTTTGTAATTGGGACAAAGGCAAGTTGTATAACATACCAACCATCACAGCTCATGTGTCAAAATGCAAATGAGGGGATTGGCAATAGGGGTGCTCAGTGCTAGTATGGCCGTGCTGAAGAAGGCTGTCGCTGGTGTAAGAGACCAGAGATTCCGCTCAGTGCAACAGGTCAATAATATTAGTAGGAACATCTCTGAAAAATATATTTTAAAAATGCCATTTAGCGTTTCATGAAAAATTAATCATTTTAGTACAGCTATTTTATTTAAATAAACTGACTCACTTTGTACTATCCGTCGACTGTGTTGATGGGGATTGGGGAGCTCGCCCAGGCTTGGCAGTTAGTGTGTATTGCAATGTGAGTCTTGGAGGGACAGACCCTCTCTGACACAGGGACTGCACGTGTGCAACAGTCTGCCTCAATGTCTGGAAATCTCATGGAAGAACACCACATTGTTGCGGTAACCCCACCTCTTGTATTTTAGTTTTCATTATTTTACTACCATGCGTAGGTTTGTGGAAGATAGTTGTACCAAGGATGCACACATACATGCAAACACACACACACCAAGAATACAACCAAAAAATGGCAATCTTTACTTGTGGAGGCACATGCTAGGCAACATCACCCCTAGTTAAAACATGTGCAATGTCTAGGCTCCAATCAGAAAGCCAAAGATCAATAGCCCCACAAGGGAAGCAGTTATCACTAGCTATCATTACTATTATTATAATTAATAGTAGCCCTACCATTATAATACAGGATTCCCTGACCCGTGCCAGTGCTGATTTATGGCTAAAACTCGTAAGGGGGCATTTTTGTCAATAAATGGAGGCATAAAAGCATGATGCATTCCTTTTTACACCTCCATTTAAATATATGCCCCATTTTGCTGCTGTTATAAGGTGTAGGAGGGCAGCCAAGTAGAGCTTCCATTCCCGCTTTGCTTTCCCCCTCCATCTTGGAAGAGCAGACTATTTTATGTTGGTGTACAACCAATGAATTCCAATGAAATCCTCCTCAGATTTTACACCTTGTAAATAGAAGGTAGATTCCATTGGAATCCATTACAAAACGACGCCTGCAAAGCGTAATTTGATAACTGTTTTTTATATCTCACAAAGCAGAGAGTAAAAGTGAAGAGTAAATGCAATTTCGCCATGATGTATTCTTCACCTTTGCAATCACCTTTGTGAGTTGAAAATTGCATGCAGGGGTCACAACAGCAATAAGTGCTAATGTTGCCGGTTCCCATCATGCAATTAGCATTTTTCTGAAAATTACCCACATAGCGTTGGTCAGCCTCAAACCCTAATATTAATTGTGTGAAACACTCTTGAATTTTACATTATTCAGCAAAATTGTCACCTCTGTAAGTAGGCCCAATCAGCCACATTAATTGTACAGTTTTATGCGTTGGCAAACTGATCTCTTTGGTTTTAGAACCTAAGAAACCCCTAAGAGATGACGTTCTAGCCACTTATCACACCGTAATCTCACCCTGTGACCACAGTTGAGGGTCACTATGCTGATTTTGGAATGGCGCTGGCAAAATTTTCGCAGGTGGCCTCTTCTTGCACCCACTGTTCAGGGGGCTGGCGGAAGTGATAAAGACCATGGAGACAGGAGGTTTTGGTAAATACAAGTGGGTACCCTCTTAAAAAAATGGATTGCTGATGCCATCATTTTTTGTGAGCATCATGTGAATGTTGGTAGCTTGCTAAAGAACCGTAATCAAACATAAAAGAGAAATATGTAACCGATTTCTCAAATGAAAAGAAGGAGCTTATTGTTCTGTATAGGAGTGCATAAAGTTAAACCAATATGGCGCCTTCTTGCCTGGGTACCATGTTTTTTCTTGATAAATGTCCACTATGCAAACAAACTACACAAGAAATCACTCGAAGAGTCGTCCCCTCCAAGTATAAGAGCTGCTGGCAACACAGTTAAAAAATAATGTGAAAAAAGAAACATTGCAGGTGGTGCAAGTAGGTCGATCGATTATTTACTGATTCTTCATTTGGAAAGAAAGAGCAGCCATTGCAGGGATTGGTAATCACCGGGACCAATGCTACTGAAACGTAGTTTAATTACGTTTGCAGTATATGTGCGACCAAAAACCATGTGAAAATGGTTTGTAGCAGCACGGATAAGGTGCACCAGGTTCACACTAATCTATCATTTTGCAGGAAGCTTCTGCTGCTTAGTTTCCAAAAGTCCAATTATATTCCGATGGACAGTCACAATTTTTTTAGTAGCTTAAGCATTTCTCTTATCTTTAATTTTTACAGGAACAAGAACATTTAGGTGAACAAGAAAAAAAAGATCACTTTCGGGTCCATATGCTTCATTGCACCTTCCTTCAGTATCCTTCAATAGTCATTCAGTACTTCTTAAACCCTCATCAAGCACCCTTTTTTGACCTTCGACCACCACCATACAAGTGAATACCAGAGGCGGAACTTTGCAGGGTAAAGAGAACATTTACCATCATCACAGAGCCAACAGTCTCATAAAAACATGACTGTAAATAATCTATATTGAATTCTAGTACCCAACACAGATAGTAGGAGTAGGGCCTGGCAAGGAGGGATACTAGTCACCGGTCTACAATGAATGTCTGTCGAAATAAAGTAAGGTTAGTTGGAAATCTAATGCATGGCATGCATGCTCCTATTATGCATACATCCATGCCATGAAAGAACCACATTCGAGACATACACAACATGTTAACAGTAAAAAGAATAAAAGTTAAAGCATTATACCAATGGTTTGAGGATGTGGTCCAATATAGCCCAATCCCAAAATGCATTTGAAGTCATAGCTCCTGTTGAAGATGGGCACCAAAGATATCAACCCCTCCATCGTTCATAATATCTTTGACCCATCAGGTAAAAGTAGGAGAAGAAACTGGAGAATATGGCTTCCCAAAAAGATATAAACAATACCCCTCTAGAGGACCTCATATTAACTGTATGGGCCCCATATTGACCCAGGTAGTACAATACACATAACTTTGGATCACCAGAAAAAAGCGATTTCAACAAGTTTGGAAGGATCTGCCAAAATTCAACAGCCGTGGAACCCATTTTAGTACGATGTGAAAAATAGAACGAAACCCCTAATTGTGTAAATACTTTCACTCTAAGTACTGGTTCACACACATCAGCCACTCCTGAATGTCAGCAAAAACATTAATGAAATACATTTTGCAGTGAGGGTTTTTCATGCCATAGGTTCATTAATGGGCTGAATATTGAAACAAGGGCAAGACTAAATTCACGTTCCGCATGTGGGAACATTTGGATAAGCGAGGGGTTATTATATAAACTTCCTTTAATGAAGAGCATACCACTAGATGTTCCCCATTTGGTGGACGTTCCACCAAGTCATGATGATTGACAAAAGAAAATAGATGCAAGTTTACTGTATGGCAAGAAATGTTTTTTTCAAATTCTGACAAGGAAGTAACCTCTGAAATTAAAGGAGCCATAGAGGAATCGTCACTCCGTTGTTCGCAGCAGTCAACCGAGGCGTTCCAGGAAGAGCTGTAGGAGCAGCGTGTGCCATGAGAATGGCAGTTAACTGTGAAATCCCTGCAGTAGAACTTCTATCCAGAGACTATCCATGACATGAGAGCCAACAGAGCGTGCTATCTTCCACCTTTGGAGCAGGCAGTAGATCGGACAAGGATGGCAAGATGATAGAGGCGTCTATGGACATTCCCAGATTCACTGGGTACTATTCGAGCAGGAGGTGTTAAAAGTATAAGCATTAAGATAAGATGCAAATTGTTCTATCTGAAGAGTACCCCAATCGTTCTTTAATGTCTGAAATAATTTGCTTTGCAGGCACCCCAATATGCAGGATCCATTGAGAGACAAGAAAACAATATGGCACCCTTTTTCATATCCCTGCAAGTAATTGTGCCTGGCATGATCTGCTTGGGGAGACAGAATTCCACAAGGCCTTCAAGCAATAAGCATGTTTTTTTTTTTTTTACAACGACGGCGCCTCTTGTTTTTGTTCTTGACTGGGGAGCAATTGTCCATTCGCAAACCTGAATGTGAATATCTCCCTGTCCTTCATGAAGCATCTAACTGCAAGCGATCCTGCAGGAATATCTTAACATCGTATAGGCAATCCCTATTCCAGAGGTGATCAGATTCCTGCAGTGTAATACCATCCTAGCCCCCAACTGACTTGACTGGCGTTATATTGTAAGTGGAAACAACACCTTTTCCTTCAATGCATCCAGTGCATTTTAACCAGCACTTCAATTCTTCGTTTACCTCAGAAGAACAAAATTCCCAGTCAGAATAAGCAGACCCTGTTCGTAAGTGGCATGTTTACTCCTGCATGAATAACACCTTGGTTAGCCCTTTTTTGAGCATAAGATGATTGGCATGAGGAAGTTGTAATGTGGCCAACACACAATTTATAATGAAAATTAGGAATTGAATCTTCTGAAAAATTGGTGTTTCTGACTTTTCCCAATTCATCAGAAATGTTAAGAAGTGAGATCCAGCGGTGGCTAGGTTTTTGAGAGCTAGCCAGATTCGGAACCATGATTAGAATATTGCAAAATAAATTAGCAATCCGATATTTTTGGTTCCCCAATACCCTTCAACAGGTCATTCGAATGTTGTGATCGTTTTTGTCCCCATACTAATACTGTGCTAAAATGCACTTACACTGGTGACAATGTTCTTTTATGAGGCTACAGGGGGTCGAGGATAAAAGAACGGCATTGAAATATGCAGCGTTGCCATTGAAAACACAGACACTGCCTGTGTTCTTGCGTTATCTGCATTGTGAGGTGTGCGTCCTGGTGGTCCAGACAGATAAGCCAACCTCCTGGTCTCAATCCATTGCATAACAACACACACATCCACTTCAACTGCTTGCGTATTATAAAGTAAATGAGGATTTGTTAAGTTAAATACAAAATGAAAGCTCTTGTCTTTCTTTTTCGCCAAAAAAGATGTGGAAAAATTAAAGTCTGAGGACCTCCCCAACACTATTTTTTATTTTCTGTCATTACTGAAAACTATCGTATCTGCATTAACCGAGACAGTGCTTGTCACATCAGAATGGACACGGTGAACGTCTTTGGAACTGGGATCCTCCCAAATTCTATAGGGTATCTTGGACTTAATACTTGCACAGAATTAGACAAGCTTGAGGCTGGATGAATTCTTCTTACTGTGATTCTGTCTACACCATAATACCAACATGACTTATGAAACCATTAGGTTGTAAGAGAGACACCTTTACTGCTTTAGAATGTTACATATTTGCATGTGCGAAATACTATAGCAATGACAATTATTTAATTGGCGTAGTTTGGCGCAGGTTGAGTGTAGACAAAACTGTTTCCTATATAAGTCTGTACAAACCTTTTAGAAACATCTGTCAACCCCTCTAATCTTTTAGCAAAGATTCCTTCCTACCACAGGAATGTGACAGCTGTTCCAATGTGTCACCCTTCACTTTTATATCTCCTCAAAAATTGTGAAAAGCCCAATCAAGTTTCCTGGCCCTATATCAATCTCCCCAAAACACAAAACAATTGTTTACCATTTCCCAGTTTCCTCTAGCATGTTTGCTGTTGTCATCTTGTCTGCACACTTGCTGTTAAGTTTGTCATGCAGTATTTGAATTCGTATAGTTTAGCATATTATAGTATAGTATCCTAGTTATTAGGATGAATTAATTTGTCATTTTGGTGTTGCACTTTGCTTCTCAAGGCTTGTTTGGTGTTTCACACGTTTGTCCTACACATGGTTCTCAGCTTTTCCAATTGCTATTATGGTTATCTTGGTACGCTTGTGATGGTGGGTAGGGAAGATGAAGGTTGCAGTGGAGGGTAGGAGAAGCAACCTTTCTCCTCGCAGCAGGCGTATTCCTCCATGATGGATATTGAGAGGAGAACATTATGTTGTTTGAGGGTGTTGATTCACTGGCGAAGGCCACATAGCATTGTTGAACCTCTGTGGTGTTGTGGGAGGTTGAGGCATTAGGGGTGCATCAGGAGAAGAACCCCCGACTTTTAGCACAGAGGCAAGGCTTTGTGGTCACTATCCCCCCGTCCCCGTCAAGCATTTAAGTGCCTGGGGGGAAGAAGGAGACATATTCCCTCCATATTCCTGAGTAGGAGGTGCAAGGATGACTACCCACTAATGAGGGAAACATTATATGCCATGGCGGCATGATTTCCACAATAAAAAGGGTTGCTGCCTTGTATGACGCCATCAGGTACATCCATGTGATAATTTCATCATGTCTATCTACACGTAATATTTATAAGCATTTGCCATGTGCCCCATTTTTGGCATCTGGATTTCTCCGCCAGAATATGGAGAAGGTTACTCACCACCCAGGGGTAAGTCACTTAGTAAAACCTGGTTAGAAATTACCCGGTCTCTTCAGTTTGTTCAATTTTTGAAATATTCACCATTGGGGTTTCCTACATACCTTGTGTCTCCCTCACCTTTTCCAGAACTTAGTTTTCCCCATGAGAAGGATTTTTATGAAGGGAACGGAAGAAGCTTGTATGAAGAAACTTTAGACGTAGTGGACCTTCTACCAGAGGTACTGTTGGTATCTTTATAATTGGGCCCCTAGTTCACATTCAAGAAACTTAAAAGGGCTGCACCCTGTGAAATAACCTCAGAATTGTAGTGGTTGTCTGTGCCCTTTGGGAGAAATGGAGAAACGTAGTGGGATGCTGCTTCCTATGAGAAAAACCTGGGAACCTTATGTGATGTTGTCATTGTGAGACAAGGCAAGGATTCAAAGGCATTCCCTTGCACAATAATTGTATTGTATTGTATTTGGTTACAATAATTGTATTGTATTGTATTTGGTTATTACATAGCACTCTTTCCCCATCTGTATGGCCTCAATGTGCTTTTCAACAACACCTGTAAGAAAACAATTGGTCATGCTGTCTCCGTCACTACTACAGCTATCTTTTTCCCAACCACAAACACGACAAATAACACTGCTAGCGCGTCCCTCATCCCATGCAGCACCCACCCAGAAAAGATCCCCAGCCTCACAAAAAAAATCTGTCAGACTGCCCACTGGCAGAGTGCATCGTGGCAGTTCAAGTGCAAGTTGCACAACTAATGTTGGCCAGACAGACCATTTGTTGGTGCCAACACAGGTTATCATCGCTTCCCATGGGTGTAGTGTCCAGTAGATAGGCATCAAGCAACTTTGTGTCTGATGGTCCATGGACTTTTCCTGTTAATGAACTATCTGTATTATAGATGCCCAAGGTACTGAAGAGGGTGTCCCACAGATTCCCATCTCAAATTGTGTGCTAGTTGGTGCTATTCCTGCTATTTTCTTTCTTTCTCCAATTGATGTTGCAAGCACTGCTGCAAACATATGCAGATGAAGAGTGGCCACTTTTACCTTGAAACATAGGTCTATAAAGGAAGCCAGCTAGTACTCAATGCTACTTCTAAATCCAACTTCCGGCTGTAGATTACCAGGCAAGGTATACATCAGCAAACTGTGCCATATTGGCATCACCTGCCAAAGCAAGGGCCGTTACCATGTTCGACAGCCTGAGCTGAAGCAGTTAAACTAGAAGGAGAACCTGTTTGTTGGATTTCCTGGAAAGGTTGTAGAGTGGAGCAGAAACAAGGCACCAACTGCCACTTATACTGTTAAAAATGCCCAACCTAGAACTCGGATGGGAATGTTGCAGTAAGGTGATGACATTGCACTGATCACATAGCCTGCCCAAAATGTGCAAAATAAAGTTGAAATGGGTAGCTCACAAGGTTTCCAGGTTTTGCAGTGGCAACATTCAGCACACCTATAGTAGGCATAGTCAGATTTTGGTGTGGTAAGCCCAGTTGAAATATTAGCTGATTTTCTTGGCCATACTGACCATTTCTTTCAAAGGCTCAACATTACTGATAACGTCTGTCAAGGTGAAGAACATGCAATAAATTGTGTGACCATAAGTTGAAAGAGATGCAAAAAGACGGACACCTGCATTGTCTTGCCAATTAAAGCAGCAAGGATGTTTGATCCATTGTCTGCGCAACAAAGCCCAAATAAAACATAGGAGGCCATAGCCATTGTGCCTCTACTTCCTCCACCCTCTTCCAAATGTCATTACATCTGTCGTGCCAGTCTCACCCTCATCATCACCCGTATTCCTGATATCCAGAAGCAAAGTTAATTCTCATCAGGACTCTGATGTATTATAATCTCTGTCTTGCTCTCTAACCATCTCTGCATCATCGACATTGACTGACTTATAAGCATAGGGCAGTGGAGTTAGAGACCTGGGATATCTGGAATTTTCAAACTCATCCTGCTGTTCAGCTACTCACTTGTTTCGTTTCCCCCTGAAATTCAGTATATACAATCTTTACCCCTTCCTCCTTCTGCCCCAGAGATAGTCAACAACACCAAATGTGCAACTTCCAGTGATGACCCTGTGGTGTGATGCCCATACATTTACACCTACTGTGCATGTACCCCAGAGTGACTTGTGACAAGGTTTGTGGAACACGAGTTGGATGATACCTTCAATTGACCATTTGTAGTTCTGACCTTCCTATTGCACACAGCAAGTGCTTCTGCAGGATTGATAAGACTACAAGCAGCAGGTATCCCCTTGAAACTAGCTATTTTTGGGTGTTGATATGTTTCAAATATGTCTGTGCACTCACTGACTGGTATCACCTGCCTAACTGATTTTCAGCTGCCACCCATCCATCAAAAAATCAGGTGAGTGTGTCTCTCCCACAGGTGTCCCTCAGGGGAACATAAGGCTGCCTCCTATACGCAGGCCTGTAGATGTATAGAATAGATGGGAGTCAGAGGTGTGGTTCGGCAGCTGCTGGAGAGCATCAGGAAAGTCGTGAGGGTGCGGGCAAGGAGTTGGGGCCATACAGCGGATGGTGGATGCAGGGGAGAACTCCCTGAAAGAGAATGGGACAGGCCCACAAACAAAAGGCTGAATGTGCATGCCCAGCCTTTTCAGCCAAGATTCTTCAACTTCTACCTTTTGTTTGATGTAGCAAACAGAAATAGTCTCATTACGAGGTTGCCGATAAAACCCGCTGGTAGCCACCAGTTTACCGGCAATCCCTGTAACACTCTTACTGCTGCCTGACATCCCGGAGCTTCTGGGATATCACAGGCAGTGGTGGTACGGTTATTTACCATTCCCATGTAGTCCCATGTCTGCCGGTAGGGGCCTGAACTCCCAGCAGGGTAGATCTTCCGTGCCCCTACCGCAGACTTGTAGTTTGGTGTTTTGGAAAGGGTTCTGGTAAGTTGGCACCTTTATTTCCGGACTGCCAAATTTGTAATGAGGGCCACAGATTCGATATCACACAGTGGTGCAGGTCTAATCCCTCACTTCAAGAAACAACACAGACTGGTGTGTTCCCCACCTCTCCGAATCTCCGCTGCACACTCCCAGTAAAATAAGGTGGGCATGCCTCTCCCACAAACTGCCATCATGTATTCCTGGTTCCTTCGACTCCTTATGCCAGGTGGCACCCAATGGTGAATGTCTCCTCCACTTGCTTCAAGAGGCAGGCACTGACTGGTGTTTCACCCAACTCAACGAATTTCAACTGATGGCTCCCATCAAAATCAGAAAAGTGTGTATTTTTTACAAGCTTCCCTCAGGGATACTCAGCCTCTTCCACTCCTTCTCCACAGGTGTAACCTGATTGCGCATGTCTCATCCACTGATTGGTGTTTCACTGACCTCCCTGAATCTCGCTGCTCCCACACAGCAAATCAAAGTGAGAGTATCTCTACAACAAGCTGCCTTCAGGGATTTCCATTTTCTTCCACTCCTCTTACCGGCTGTCAACCAATGGCATATGTCTCATCTACTCACTCAAAGAGATGGACACTGACTGCAATCTCTCTGCTCCGTCCTAGGAAATTCAGTCAAAGTGAACTCTTGCAACAGCGGCATTCATCAAGTCCTTTCTTTTCCCACTACTCATCCTAGGTCTCGCCTGATGGCATGTGTCTTGTCCACTCACTTCAAGAGTCAGACACTGATTGGTGTGTCAGACACTGATTGGTGTGTCAGAAACCTCCCTCAATCTTTGGTAATATCACTTGTTTTTTTTGCCCTCTTCAAATCACGGACTGCATCACTCAGCGCTGTGTATGTAAAATGTACTCAAAATCCATGACTGGTTTCCAGCCAGTCACTTTTCCCTACCCTTCTTTTTATTCAACTACTCTCACTACACTGATCTTTATTAAAACGTCCATCCCTAAAAGGCTGAGGCCTGCATGCAGCAACAACCTCCTCCCTCTCAGAAATCTGCCTGAGATTGAAAAGGGGCTCAACCACATATCTCCCTTTAAGCCATAGGCTCAGATCTCGGACATACCTTTCCAAAAGTTTGGCTGGGTGAGATTCAGCCTGGTCAAATAATATGCAATTTTGGTCATGTGAAGTTCGTGCAGGAATGTTTGTTCAGGCCTATTCCTATGTCATGCCCAACAACAATTAGCCGGCAAATAGAATGGTTCTCAGCGAAACTGCTGTGCAACTAATTTCAGATAAACCGTAATTAACAGTGCATATTACTATACATATTGATTGGAAATCACATGAGTTCTACAGGAATTGATCATACTCTCGGGATATGAACAGTGATGATCTGCAATTGATTTCATATGACTTACGTGTGCTCTTCTTCTAATACGCATAAATAGAAATGTCTATAATATAGGAAGTTGGTAAAATCCAAGAAGTGTCTTAGAAAAGAAAGAAGAAAGCTGAAGAACTCAGCACAAGAAACCAAATGCTTAACAGTGTGTGTGCTTCTGTTTTCCTCTCACTCGGGACCTAGAGGGTCGAAAGCACAACAGCAAGCTTGTTTTAGATTTGATTATTCTTCTAATTACTCTGCAGAGAGATGGCTCCTGCTGGGCTGTTTAGAACGCCTATTACCTCTGCAAATATTTAATAGTCAATGTCCCATCAATCAATTGAGCATTGAGTATCTGCCCAAATTCAAGACGCCCTGCTAATGAGGCGCTTGTTTGAATTGTAAATACACAAGTAAACCCTTTAATGGGCCACATTAACATTGCTCACTGGGGTGTGTGGCTTGCATATTTGTCTAAGCATTCCTATTTATAAAGGTACCACAAGGTTAAAAGAAACCTCTGTTTGAATAGTGTTCGCTTATTTGCTTTTTTACTACTGTATGAGTTTTCCGAAAGAAGTGTGTTAGAGCATGTTGTGTGTATCTACTTCTATGCCATAAGCTACATAGTATTATTTTATATGTAATGTAATTTATGTAAAGCTAAGACATGTTTTCTTTCAGGCACTTCAAAGAATACCGAAACAGCGGATTTTCAAATCTACAGATGACATTTTTATAGTTATTTTCTACATCATGGATGCTCGTCCCTTGCTCTGATCAACTTAGAGAGGAAAAACAATTGTGATGAAAACATTACGAACACGAGGTGCTGAACAAAGGGCAATTAGGTGTGTCGAATCAGGATGAGATTGGAGAATAGACCACGCATGCAATGGGAATGGGATTATATAAATTGGAAACCACTGTATGTATAGATAGCTCACTCCGAGAAACACTTTTGTACAGGTGCGTTATAAATGCCATATCACATCATTAGCAGTACAGTGGGCCTCATTACAACCTTGCCGGTCCGGAAACAATGGTGCTGGTAGTTCCGTACCGGTTCCTTTTCCGGACAGCACAGTATGAGTCAGGACACTGGTATCACCAGAACCGTAAGTGACCTGCCGCATCCGGCAACACTGTTGACGGTATCTGCGAAGTGCCGCTGCAGCCGTGCCTGTCATAGCGGCATGGCGTGACGAAGTGTACATTACGAGCAGCACGGACACGCAATTACCAGCATGTATATGCCGGTACAAATGTGAAATCGATGCAGTAAACACTGGCATCGCGGACCAGGTGTTAAGTAGACTCATGTGTGTAAAAACATGCCACAGGTGCAAATAATCAGCACAGGTGCTACAAATCAGCAGTGCTACAGCAGAAATGGACCACTCCCACACCCATACCCCTCAGAACACCACAATGCTAGCAGTAGCAGTACTGGAGCTGGCGGCCATGCCTGCAGGACTCTTACTTGAAGAGGCAGTGAGGCAGAGAATGCAGCAGAGGCGTATGAGGAGAAGGAGGCCCAGCAAAACCACATTGCCCAGCCTGTTGCACCATGCCAAAATCCACCAATCCCTCGTTTAAGGACCACTCCATTAAACCGAAGTGATATGCAGATCCACACCCTGTACTGGCTAGACCGGGACACCATCATCAATATAGTGGACCTGATCCATGAGGACCTGGTCAGCCTCATAAATATACACAGAGCCATCCCCCCTTGCTCAAGGTATTGTCCGTGATACACTTCCTCGCCACAGGCACATACCAGCACAGAGTGGGACAGCTGCATGAGATATTGCAACCCTGTTTTTCACATGTCCTGTTACAGGTCATTGATGCACTTCTGCGGCACGTACAAGACCACATCAGTCTACCCAGAACAGCAGACCAGGTAAACCTCACGAAAATAGCCCCCAATGCCCTTGCAGGCTTTCTGAACGTCATTGTGTGAAAGCAAAAAAGACAATATCGAGGCTGAGTACCCCAAGAGGAAATACACCAAACGCGGGTTCAAAAGATACACAGATCTTTATTCTACAACTGAACAGTTTCAAAGGACAAAGCAACAGATAGCTATCAGGCCCTCAGTACAACACAGCGAAAACCAGCCCTGTTCGGTGTGCTCAGTGAGTGGGACTGTACATCAGAATAGTCGCACCTTTTATACACTCCAAAACATGATGTCCAACCCAATTGCAGGTTAATGAATCTTGGATCTAGGGCTCGTGCCGAGTTCATTCCTAATTTATGCATCCATACATTTAGGAGTTATCCTTAATCCATTGCAAACATATTACAATAGCAACAGTGTGTCCTCGGATTTCCCGTTGAGCCTTTGCACATCTCTTTATACAATATAGTTAAACATGTGTTCACATAAGATGCTCAAACAGTATTGTACACGATATATGTTCATGAATAAGTATTGATGTCTCAGGTGATCCTCTATACACAGGTCAACGAAGGACAAGGTCTCAGTACATGACACTAACATTTGGCCTGCGGGCAGTTTAGACATTAACTTGTACACAGAGGTCAAGACGGCCATGTTACATTCAAAACAACATTGTCCACCATCTTAGAACACAGGGTGACTTTAGAATAAGAATCTAAAATGGCGGATGAACCTAAAATGGCTGCTTACACAGATCTAAGGTCAGGACCTTGCAACCCGGATTTCCTCGCAGAGCGACTTGGCCTAGGCCAATTTATATATATACACATATGATAAAGAGGGTATATTATGGTTTCCCATTCGACAAACCTCCTTTTGGCCTATGCCAAGTGCTAAACTACTTCTAATCACTTTACGAATGACTCCACGTCTCAATGTCCATATACCCTGAATCACCATCGGAGATGTCTATTGCCATTAGATCAGTTACTAACATTTCTTTCAACACATATTCATTAGAGTTCTTGTTTGGGGCGTATACCTTGCGTCCTAATGTACCCATCGCCTGTGCGCAGCATACCCCTAGCATCGAACATATACCAGGAAGACATTGTATACAACAACAAAGAAACAACAGAATTCCCAAAATGATCAGCAAGACCGAAAGTACCTTCCAACCCCAAGATCGCAAGAAGTCCCATAACCAAGTGCTAAGATCCCAGTTTCCCTTGGGAACATGCACTTCTGAATTTAGGACATGCAGATTCTGTATTGCCTTGAAGATAGTTGGGGAGGAATCTGGCAGGAAACCACAGCAAGCGGACCCCACTAATTTACATACCCCTGCCATGCCGCTAAACTCCCCCAAAAGTCTCTTACCGGCTTCGACGACAGTGCAGATAGCAACTCCGCCTTGACGCAGCATGCAAATAGCGGTCACCGCTAATAGCGGTGATCATTAAATAGCGGAACCGGAAACAGCGTCATCGCACAGGAACGGGAAAGAGCACGGCGGCCATCTTTAAAAACACAATCCATTGTCATCCTCTGCCCCCTGGACCTGTTTGTAGTACCTTGCTGTTGGAGATTTCCTGGAACACCCTTACCATGCGCAAGGCACTTAAAAAACAACTGACCGCCAGCGGAAAGAAAAGTTTTCAACTGAGGAGCTACTTCTGCTGACCCAGACCTTATCTGACAATGCTGCAGTGGTCTTCTCAAACGACATGCGGCGGGTGACACTCCTTAAAAAAAAGGCTATCTGGGCCGAGGTGGCACTGAAAGTAAGTGCTGTGGGCACCAGCACCCGCAATGTACGTGAGTGCCTGGAAAAGATGGGATGACCAGAGACTCCGGGTCAGAATGATCCTGGCAGAAAATCATAAGATTGCCACCGCAGGTGGATCTGGGTCGCCAATTAAACTAAAGGAATGGGAGGAGACATGCGCCAACCTCATCGGAGTTGAATGCATTGAGGGAGTCGGGAGGATGGAGCATGGCGTGGCAAACACTTTGATGGAGGTAAGTGTACTGATGAAAGCATGCAATGTGAATCTACTGGTCCCCACAAATGTCAGCCCAGAATCACTTCATAGATGGCCAAACATCCACACATGCATCCCACCCTGCCCATGTCAGTGCCAGACCCAAACACACACACATGCACACATCAACTGAGCCATGTGCAAACACACAACACTGCATGGATGAGCCACTGAACTGACACATCACCTGCATCCTTCACAATGAAGTCCAAATGCTCACAACTGCATTGATGATGTATCCTGCATTAAGTACATTGAACCGTAACCAATGCCATCCCCCTTCTTGTCCCTGACAGGGTCACATACAGACAGTGAGGATGCATCCCAGGCACCCCCTGCGCAGAAGAAAAAAAGGCCACAGCCGACCGACATCAAGGGGAAAAGGCACAAGGCTCCATTTGCAGAGTCTCAAACATCGTTCGAGCGCCACTGCCAAGGCCACACCAAACCCAACTGCTCCACCTCCGGAGGTTCACTCACCACCACCAATCACAGCCACCGAGGGACCACCCTCAGCTGCAGCTAGTTCGGCAGGAGAGGCGGCAGCCACTGCACCATTGTCTGATGTGGAGGATCCAACAGAATTCGACCTGGGCATGCACACCCCAAGCCCCCCTGGAACCGCAGAGCCATCACCCCAGCACACACCTGGCTCCAATGTCACTTGTGACGAGACCATGGGAGCCTTCAGTAGCCCCCGGTGCCTCCATCTGTACATCTGCCAGCATCACAATGCACAGCAGCCACACCACCACAGCCCGACACTGCCCTTGACCTGGCCAGCATCAGCCAGCGGCAACAGGGTCTCACTGTGCTGGTTGGTCAGCATGTGGAGGAGGCTGCCCGTCTCAGGGCGGAGATTGGGGAGATATCCAGGCACTCAAGGGAGGGGATGGAGTCATGCACAGACAGGCTGTGTGGGGAGCTCATCTGAGTTCGGGAGTTGCTCACACGTATTGCAGACGCAATGGACCGCCAATTCCCACCACCACCAGCACCAGGACAGTCTGCCACTACTTCGTACGCCAGTTCGCGGCAGACAAGCCCACTCCGACGCTCCGCACGCACCACCAGGTGCACCTCTAGGCAGCCTCCAAATGCTGGTTTTGGCAATGACCAATAGGGAGTGAATGTCCATGCTTCTGCGTGCATGCCTGGACACAAACATTGTGGAAGACACATGAGGGAATTGTAACGCTCACCTGATTCCCGTAGAGGCGCCGGTCTTGACTGGGCGTATACCGTATCTTCAAAGGTGATGTGTACCACACGGCTGGCTCTTTGGGCTGGACCTCTGTGCACTGTATGTCTGACTCGAAGGGTAAGATGTCTGCAGATAGAAAATATGGGATTAATGAACTGGGTTATTAAATGTCTCTCTCTTCTTCCCTTTCTCTTCTCCTGTAGAACCCCGAAGGTTAACGCTCTCACCTTAGGTAAGTGAACGCCGTGCTCTCCATCTGCCTCGGGGCAGGGTGCTGTAACCAGTTTCTTCACTGGATAAGGGGAGCAGGCCTCTTGACTTTAGAGGACTGCTGTCCGTCGTTTACTGCACGAACGGTAAGTTTCGAGTACTTCTAATGTCTTTAAAGTCTTTAGTAATGATGTCTCTTGTTTTGCAGGGTTCCGGCGATGGTGGATGACGGGCTGAAGTGAGTTGAAGATGGAGCCCGTGTGATGAATAGAAGCGCCTGGAAGCACGTAAGTAAGCGCTTGTTGCCTGCTTCACGATGCGCTCTAAATGTCTTTTTATTTTGCAGGTACAAGTTCGGAGCGGCTGCAGGGTGCCGGAATACCCACTGGGTTAGATGTGGAAAGGAGTAATGGCACGTGAGTATTAAAGTTCCCCAATGTCTTTAAACGCACCTTGTTTTGTCTTTCAGATGCGGGATGCAGCGCCGAAGGCCTCCGGAGCGTGCGAAGAGTTGGTAAGCTTTTGTCTTTCAGATGCCGGAATGCAGTGTGAAGACCTCCGGAGCGCACGAAGAGTAGGTAAGCCTTTGTCTTGCAGATGTCGGAATGCAGCGCGAGGCGTTGGTGACAGCCGATGGACCAGGTTAGTGAAGAGCTGTCACTGAAGACCGTAATGCTAACCTGTTCTTTCTTGTCTTTATAGGTGTTGCTGAAGACTGGATTCAGGATGGTAAGCCTTTTTCCTTAGTCCCAGGATCAGATGCAGAAGACACGATGAGCGTTCTGCTGCAGAGGATGCAGAATAATGCAAAGCAAGATTCATCCATCGGGTGTGGTTTAAATAGCCTCCTGTAGTGCTTAGATGTCTCCTTCCACAGCCACGCCTAGGTAAGAAAAGAGTTCCTGCTTTCCAGAAGAGTTCCAGTGTTCTGAACCTAGGGAGTGGCTCCTGCCCCACCCAACAGGAAAAGTAGTTCCAAACAGAAGAGGATCAGAGGCTCAACTGGCAGGCAAGTAAGCAGCATGGTCTGCTGCAGGTAAGTCCACCCAAGCATTATGAGCCCGGCGCTTCCAGCGCTGGGACTGGGCATATTTATGAGCCTGGTGCCAATGGCGCCAGGACTGGGTCCAAAAGGTCCCAATTGGGACTGGTTGGCACTCGGAACCTGGGTTATGGATCTGCTTCCAAGGGAGTTGGGAAAACCCTGACCTTTTGGAAGCAGAGATCATGACAGTACCCCCCCTCAAGGCCCCTCCCAAACCGGGCTTCTCCGGGGGTTTTGGCTTGTCAGGAAATGTTCGGTGAAATCTTTTGATTAGGCGAGGAGCGTGGACATATTCAGCAGGTTCCCAGGATCTCTCTTGGGGGCCGTAGCCTTTCCAGTCAATTAGGTAAAATAGTTTAGATTTGGAGATCTTGGAGTCCAGAATGCTTTTGACTTCAAACTCGAGTTCTCCATCAACTAGGATAGGTTTTGGAGATTTAGTTAGTCGGGTTTGAGGTTGCACGGGTTTTAATAGAGAGACGTGGAAGACCGGATGTATCTTCATGTGCGGGGGCAAGTCCAACTTGACCGCTACTGGGTTTACTATGGTAGTGATGGAATAGGGACCAAGGTATCTTGGGTTGAATGTGTGTGGCCCTTTTAGAGGTAGATATTTGGTGGATAACCAGACTTGATCCCCTACTTGATATTGAGGGGCTTCCTTCCGATGTTGATCTGCTCCTTTCTTGTATTGTTCTTTAGCCCTTTGAAGGTGAGAAACAGCTTCCTTAAAGGCTTGGGTGATTGTAGAATGCAGGTAGTCTACTGCTGGTGTTTCAAGATCTTGGAGAGGATCCAACTCCGAGGTTCGAGGGTGACTGCCGTAAAAAAGAAAAAACGGGGTTTTCCCAGTTCCCGAATGGACAGAGTTATTGTAGGCATATTCAGCTATCCAAAGGATGTCTTTCCAAGTTTTTTCAGTTTGTTGCAGCATGCAGCGTAAATACTGTTCCAGAGTTTCATTGGTCCTCTCGGTTTGTCCGTCGGTCTGAGGGTGGTGACTGGTCGATAGTCTCACATCAATTTGAGCCGACCGACAGCAACTTCGCCAAAAATGAGAAATAAATTGACTACCTCGATCCGAAATTAGAACCGAAGGAAAACCGTGCAGTCGGATGATGTTTTCGAGAAACTCTCGGGCCAGAGTTGCTGCTGTTGGCAAGCCTTTGAGCGGAATGAAATGCGCCATCTTGGAGAATAAGTCCACGATTACTAGAATCGTATTGTATCCGGAGCATGGAGGTAGATCGGTGATGAAGTCCATAGAAAGCGTATGCCAAGGGCGAGGTGGGATGTCAATAGGGCGTAAGAGGCCTGCTGGTCTTTCCTTTTGACTCTTGTTTTGGGCGCATACTCCACAGGACATTATAAAGTCTCTGATATCTTTTTTCCAAGACGGCCACCAGAAGTAGCGCTTGATCTTTTCTGAGGTCTTGGCTATACCGGGATGTCCTTCCATTAAAGAATCGTGATAACAAGAGATTACTTTTTTCTGTAAATCTGTGCTGGGTAGGTATAATCGTTCTTGGAAATACAATAAGTTGTCCTTTACTGCAAAGTCCTTTCCCTGCAGATGCCAATTCTGTATGTCTGCTGGAGTTACAAGTTGCCTGGCTTTATCCTTAACTTCCTCTATGGATTGTGTGGCGATTACACCCAGAATTCTTTGTTCGGGAATGATTGGTACAGGTTTAGGGTTGATCAAGTGTTCTTCCACTCCCATCCGAGAAAGGGCATCAGCTTTACCGTTTTTTGCACCAGGTCGATAGGTAATTATGAAGTCAAACTCGGCAAAGAATAATGCCCAACGGAGTTGTCTAGAGGATTGGGCTTTTGCGGTTTTCAAATATTGCAGGTTTCGGTGATCCGTAATCACAGTCACGGTGTGTCGGGCCCCCAGCAGATAATGCCGCCAAGCCTTAAAGGCAGACTTGATAGCCAGAAGTTCCTTGTCAGTAATCGTGTAATTGATTTCAGGAGGCGAGAATTTGCGGGACCAAAATGCCACAGGATGCAACTGATTGGTTATCGGGTCATTTTGTGATAGAACTGCCCCCATGGCAAGGCTTGAAGCATCAGTTTCCACGATGTAGGGGAGTTCGGGGCAAGGGTGTTTTAAGATTGGTGCAGAGATAAATTTAGTCTTTAAATCCTGGAAAGCTTGTTCCGCCTCGGTAGACCATTCAAAACGTTTGTTTTTCTTTAACAAGGCAGTGATGGGCTGGACTATTCGAGAGAATTCGGGGATAAACCTGCGGTAAAAGTTAGCGAAGCCTAACATGCTTTGCACACCTTTTACGGAGGATGGTGATGGCCATTTTAGAACTGCATCGACCTTCTTTGAATCCATACGCACTCCGCCAGGTGATGATATGAATCCCAAGAATTCAACTTCAGTCACGTTGAAAACACATTTTTCCAACTTAGCGAAAAGTTTGTGTTGACGCAATCTTTCGAGGACCATTTTCACGTGTTTCCGATGTTCAGATTCCGATGAAGAATAAACGAGGATGTCGTCAATGTAAACAACAACACACACATCTATGAGCTCTCTGAGGACATCGTTCATAAAATATTGAAAGGCGGCCGGGGCATTGCAAAGTCCGAAGGGCATGACCTGATATTCAAATAGCCCATACTTGGTGCGGAAGGCCGTCTTCCATTCATCGCCCTCTTTTACTCGTACCAAGTGGTAAGCTCCTCTAAGATCCAGCTTTGTATATATGCATGCTTTTCTGACTTGGTCCAGGAGTTCAGGGATCAAAGGTAACGGATATCTATTCTTAACAGTGATCTGGTTCAGGGAGCGATAATCTATACAAGTTCTAAGGTCTCCTTCCTTTTTTGGAACGAAGAACAAAGCTGAAGAAGCAGGGGACTTGGAAGGACGAATAAACCCATTTGCCAGGTATTGATCCAGGTATTGTCGAAGGTGAAGGTTCTCAGGCTCGGTGAGGGCATAAATTCTACTACAAGGAGGAGTAGATCCAGGTATCAGGTCTATCTGGCAGTCATAAGACCTATGAGGAGGTAGAGAGTTAGCCTGATCCTTCCGGAAAACATCTTGGTATTCTAGGTATTCGGGAGGTAACTGGGGAGTCTCTGAAGAAATTGCTGCCAGTGCAACACCAGGTGGAGGGTGACAAGTAGAGACACATTCTGGAAACTGGACCGTTCTTGCTCGCCAATCGATCAGAGGATTGTGTTTCTCTAACCAAGGTATTCCTAGAATAATCTGAAACTGAGGGGCCTTGATCACATCGAACACGATCTTCTCATGGTGTCCATCTTGACTTACTAGCGTCACTTCTTGAGTGGTATGCGTTACTGGCCCGGAGGCTATCTCCGTACCATCCACCGTAGTAATGACGTCCTTTACAGCCTTGGGACAAAGAGTTAGATTCATCCTCAAAACCATTTCATGATCCACATAATTGCCGATGGCACCGCTGTCGACGTAAGCTTCAATTGCATGTAATCGATCCGGATTATCAGGGCTAATGAGGACCATAGGTATCACGAAATGCGAGGTCACGGAACTGGTTTTCAAGCTCGGCAAGAGGACCTCTATTCTTGTCGGGCGAGGTCGTTTCCCTGCTCAGAGTTTGTAACTTTGGTAACTGCAGCTCCTACTGCCTTCTTGGCAGGTTTCACCGGACAGTCTCGAAGAAAGTGCCCTGAGTTTCCGCAATAGAGGCATAATTGCAACTGTTTTCTCCTTTCCCACACCTTTTGTGTTAGAGGACCTTTCAGACCCCCTATTTGCATGGGTTCCCCGGAGTCTACTCCTTTGGAATGAGTTGGCGGTTTGGAAAATACTCGAGCATCAAACTTGGAACGATCGGCCTTCCTGTTCTGCAGTCTGTGATCTATTTGAACGACTAAGTCTATATAGTCCGAACAATCTTGTGGGGGATTCACTACTTGGGCTAACACATCTTTGAGCTCTCCACGTAGACCTCTATAAAACAGCGTAATCCTTTTGTCCTCAGGCCATTGAGTTTCCACTATCAGTCTGTTGAAAGACGCAATATAAGCCAAAAGGTCTTGATTACCTTGTCGCAACGAAAGAAGCTCATTGTCCAAGGCCTGCCCCTGTGAATGTCTTGCGAACAGTTTTTCCATACTGAGCTGAAAAGCTTGAAAATCATGGAGGACCGGATCATCTTGATTTACTAAAGGGATCCACCAGTCTGCCGCATTGCCACTAAGGTACGAAAGCACAAAAGCTACTTTAGCTTGATCAGTTGGAAAGGCTGCTGGCCGGCATAAGAAATGCAACCGGCACTGATTGATAAATACTGCAAACCTCTTTGGGTCACCAGAAAATCATTCGGGCGGAGCCAGAGGTACATTCCCAGGTAGGTTGATCTGCACTGGATTCATAGAGGATGTAGAAGGAAGATTTCCCCCAGATGCGGGTAACGGGGTCTGTCCGGCTTGTGAATGTAGCAATTGTCTAGCGAGATCATCTGTTCGCTCCTTGGAAATAATCAGTTCCCTTCTTAGAGCGTTCGTTTCCTGACGGGCTGCATGCACTTCTGCCCTTAGTTCCCCAAGTAACTGGGCTAGTTGGTCGGTATCCGAGGTTTCCATAGCGCCTGGACGGAAGTTTTGTGGTAGGCTTTGCGTTCTGTAACGCTCACCTGATTCCCGTAGAGGCGCCGGTCTTGACTGGGCGTATACCGTATCTTCAAAGGTGATGTGTACCACACGGCTGGCTCTTTGGGCTGGACCTCTGTGCACTGTATGTCTGACTCGAAGGGTAAGATGTCTGCAGATAGAAAATATGGGATTAATGAACTGGGTTATTAAATGTCTCTCTCTTCTTCCCTTTCTCTTCTCCTGTAGAACCCCGAAGGTTAACGCTCTCACCTTAGGTAAGTGAACGCCGTGCTCTCCATCTGCCTCGGGGCAGGGTGCTGTAACCAGTTTCTTCACTGGATAAGGGGAGCAGGCCTCTTGACTTCAGAGGACTGCTGTCCATCGTTTACTGCACGAACGGTAAGTTTCGAGTACTTCTAATGTCTTTAAAGTCTTTAGTAATGATGTCTCTTGTTTTGCAGGGTTCCGGCGATGGTGGATGACGGGCTGAAGTGAGTTGAAGATGGAGCCCGTGTGATGAATAGAAGCGCCTGGAAGCACGTAAGTAAGCGCTTGTTGCCTGCTTCACGATGCGCTCTAACTGTCTTTTTATTTTGCAGGTACAAGTTCGGAGCGGCTGCAGGGTGCCGGAATACCCACTGGGTTAGATGTGGAAAGGAGTAATGGCACGTGAGTATTAAAGTTCCCCAATGTCTTTAAACGCACCTTGTTTTGTCTTTCAGATGCGGGATGCAGCGCCGAAGGCCTCCGGAGCGTGCGAAGAGTTGGTAAGATTTTGTCTTTCAGATGCCGGAATGCAGTGTGAAGACCTCCGGAGCGCACGAAGAGTAGGTAAGCCTTTGTCTTGCAGATGTCGGAATGCAGCGCGAGGCGTTGGTGACAGCCGATGGACCAGGTTAGTGAAGAGCTGTCACTGAAGACCGTAATGCTAACCTGTTCTTTCTTGTCTTTATAGGTGTTGCTGAAGACTGGATTCAGGATGGTAAGCCTTTTTCCTTAGGCCCAGGATCAGATGCAGAAGACACGATGAGCGTTCTGCTGCAGAGGATGCAGAATAACGCAAAGCAAGATTCATCCATCGGGTGTGGTTTAAATAGCCTCCTGTAGTGCTTAGGTGTCTCCTTCCACAGCCACGCCTAGGTAAGAAAAGAGTTCCTGCTTTCCAGAAGAGTTCCAGTGTTCTGAACCTAGGGAGTGGCTCCTGCCCCACCCAACAGGAAAAGTAGTTCCAAACAGAAGAGGATCAGAGGCTCAACTGGCAGGCAAGTAAGCAGCATGGTCTGCTGCAGGTAAGTCCACCCAAGCATTATGAGCCCGGCGCTTCCAGCGCTGGGACTGGGCATATTTATGAGCCTGGTGCCACTGGCGCCAGGACTGGGTCCAAAAGGTCCCAATTGGGACTGGTTGGCACTCGGAACCTGGGTTATGGATCTGCTTCCAAGGGAGTTGGGAAAACCCTGACCTTTTGGAAGCAGAGATCATGACAGGACTCTTGTGGGGGGTGGGGGGAAGGGTGGGTGGAAGGGTGTGATGGGACAGTTGTGGGTGGTGGGGGAAGGGTGTGATGGGACAGTTGTGGGGGGTGGGGGGAAAGGTGTGATGGGGCAGTTGTGGGGGGTGGGGGGTAGGGTGGTGGGATGTTCGGGGACATGCACATTTTCCTGTTTAAGTTCATAAATACACTGGTGTTTGAGCAAAACACAGGCCTGGACTTCCTCATTGTGTATGTGTAATTTATTGACGCCAGGGTCCATTGTGAGCTAACACACACGCACCAGTGCATCACTAGCCATATCCAGGTGACAGTACGAGAACATGTTACTCAGAAGATTTGGTTGATCAGATGCTGTCTCACAGCACGTCCCTCCTGGCCATCCCCTCTTGCATGACCTGCATCCCCTTCACCTCCATCCTCATCACCATCATCATCCTCATCAGGTGCTTCTATTTCAACGTCAGGGGGCAGTGGCACATTCCGTCTGATACACATATTGTGCAGCATGACACATGCCATGGTGATCTTGGCCACCTTCTCATGGCCATACAGGAGAGCGCCACCAGTCCTGCTAATGCACCTAAACCGTGACTTCAAAAGTCCAAAAGTCTGCTCGATCACGATGCGGGTACGGGTATGTGCATGATTGTATTCCTCTTCGTGCCTGTTCTGTGGGTTCCGTACAGGTGTGAGGAGCCACCTCCTCAGGGGATAGCCGGCATCACCTATATGGGGGAAGTAATGGGGTTCTGTTACTTTTCATCACAAGCGTGGCCTGTTCATATCACAAACATTGACTTGACATTGAGATTCAAGTACACACTTAACAGCATACATGCAAATGGTCTGTGTAACTGCAATGTGCAAAGGTGAGCTCAACCCTGCAAGTAGACATGCTCCATTGATGCCTCCAACAGTAATTGACATGTCCTGGGTGAGGCCAGGTCTTAGGTGTCCCTGTGCCCAGGCAAATTTGGTACCACACTAGTGGTGTACTGCCCTTCCAACATTGATGTTGCTATGCTGAGAGGCATCACTTCAGTGGTGCTATGGGTTCGTGGTGCATTGCTATGGCTAGGGGGTATCCCTTAGCATGCATTGAAGGGCACAATGCATTATTGATGTCGTGCTGAACAAATTCTGCATGACTATGTTGACGGCATGGATGACATTTGTGTATTTTGTGGCATGGAATGTTGTGCAATGTGGATGTGGATTGATGTTTGATGTTTCTAGACTTGGATTGTCATCTGTGTTGTGTAGCATATACTTGTATGTCCGTTCGTCTCAAGTACGTTGCGGCCCACCCAGATGGACATTGGTGTACATCTGTATGTGCATTTGGATGACGGACTAAAGGCTACACCCAGTTGGAGTATCTATCTCTCCCCCCCCAAGCACACCCAGTTGGAGTATCTATCTCTCCCCCCCCATGCACACCCAGTTGGAGTATCTATCTCTCCCCCCCCAAGCCCACCCAGTTGGAGTATCTATCTCTCCCCCCCCAAGCACACCCAGTTGGAGTATCTATCTCCCCCCCCAAGCACACCCAGTTGGAGTATCTATCTCTCCCCCCCCAATCACACTGCCATGTGCTTGGCCTGATACTCACCAAGTAGCCACGAACGTTGTCCCGTTTCTCGCTCCATGTAGCGGGGGATAGTTGAGTTCCGCAGGACCATGGAATCATGGGTAGATCCGGGAAATCGGGCACAGCAATGTGTGATTATCCTGTTGGTGTCACATACCATTTGGACATTGATGGAGTGGAATTGCTTCCTGTTTCACTACACTACTTCATTGTGATGTGGGACGACCAATTCCACATGTGTACAGACGATGGCCCCGATGCAACTTGGGATGCCTGCCAGTGAATAGAAGCCAACTTTGGTGTTTGCAATCTCCTGGCCATTCCGTGGCATGGATATGTGTTCGGGTGCATGCTTCAGGAGGGCATCGAGTACCTGGTTCAGTGTGCATGAGAATACTGGTTGGGAGATGCCATGCATCTGCCCCAATGTATGCTGGTAGGTGCCTGTGGCCAGGAAGTGGAGCACAGTCACCACCTTCAGTAGAGGGGGGATGGCAGTTCTGATGTCTATGAGGCTCACAATGTCGTTGTGTATCATGTCCACGATGCTGGTGATGGTATCCCGGTCCAGATGATACAGGGTGTGTATCTGCTCAGGTGTTAGGTTAAATGGACTGGCTCTGATCCTGGGAATTGGTGGGTGCCTCTGTGGTATGATTAGGTGCCGTGGTGGTGCTTGCTGTGCCTGTCTTGCCCTCCTCCTCCTCCTCCTGCGTCTCCTCTGTGCTGCCTGTTGTTGTTGCAGCTGCGCTGCAATCAGGTCCTCCAGGCCATGTAATGCTGCCAGTATTGGAACCATCTTGGTGTGGGAAGGGGTGTGGTGTGCTTCTTTTGAGCAGCCACAGTCTCCATTGCCTCCACCTGTGCTGATTTTGGCCACCTGTGGCAGGTGGTAACACTGCACAGTTCTTTTAACGGGTGGTTCACGATGGCGGTATTAGCGCCATGCCGGTAAGGGGTTTTGGGGGATTTACCATGCCGCTATTGGCATGTACACTTGCCTTGTGATGATGTGCTATTGGCGGCATGTTGTTATTTACGGGATGGAGGGTGGCGCGCACGCGGACTGACCGCTATTAGTGGCACCGTACTTAGCGGTGCCGCTAATGGCGGTGAGCCGGGTCGTAATCCGCATGGACATTTAACGTTACCGGTATTCCATTACCGGTAACGTTAAATCCCTAACGCCTACCGTGTAATGAGGCCCACTGACTCGGGCAATGGTTAACAGCATAGGAAGGAGGCGTGGCATCCTTATTGTCTATAGGAGCCATTTTAAAAGAAATCAAAGATTGAAAAGGACGAGACAGTCTATCAGACAGCCTAATAGAAGCAGCATTAAGCTTACTCCTATTTGCAAAGAGCGAACATCCCAGGGGAGTCAGAACACGTTTCTCAAACTGATTCAAATTAGTCCCATCAAAGTTCCCCGAGATGCTATTGTTCCAGCGGCCAAAGAATAGTGTTCTAAGAGAAGCATAGCATGCAGTTGTCAAAGGTAAAGGATGAATATACCAACCTAGCCCCTTATCCCTGTGTTGCGGTAAATGTGAACAGACCCAACAGTTGGACTTATTAAAGATGGCATGTGTAGCATTCATGATAAGTAATAATGTGTTGTTGTGATATCTCTGTCTGTTCTGAGAGTCCGTAGGAGATAGAGTGTGCAGATGCACAAAAGGGGTAGAAACAGTAGGTACATTTTCAGTCGGCAACAAATTCTCAAGCGGATGTACTTCTTCTAGATACCAGAAGCCTAAAATAATGACTATTATAAAACGAATTACCATTATCACAAAACAGCAGTACATTTTCGGGGCCCACATAACTAAATGTTCATTTCCGTAACTGGTCACACAGTCTTTTCTCTTTCCCATACGAGCGGAAGCGCTTGCAGGCATTATAGTCTTCAAACGAAAAACACCAATGTTTGTAGCTGGCAACCTCCAGGCCGAGCGTCTTCTTAGTCCTTCCACAAACCCTAGCCAACAGAATCCCCTTTTTCAAACAAATGATCGGGCCAAAAGCAAGCCCTTGATGATTTTCTTCTTCTCCGAGTGCACAGCCGAACCGTGCTGTAAGTCTATTTCCTTGGACGCAGATCGTACCTTTTGATCCCTGGTACTGATTGATCCGTGACCAACGTGTCGTCACTTCCCACTGGAAGCGGCGAGTGAACGGAAGTAAGGTTAGAGTTACAATTGGGGATCGCCTCTGGAAACAAAATGGTTGGATAGTGTAGGGGTGGAATGGCTGTTTCCCCAGACCTCACAGGATCAGGGAGAATCCCTGACACACTTTCAATGCTAGTTACTGCTTCGGGATCGTTGATTGCAGTACTGGTGGGGGGTTCTGCTTCTTCTGTATCGTATGGCACTGGATGTGGAATTTTCTTGGTGTGTGTTGCATGGGTCAAATTTTTCCTGCCTGCCACTCGCACCACCGTCTGTGTGAGCAGTAGGACCTGGAAGGGGCCCTGCCAACGAGGTGCAGGGCAAGACGATTGCTCGAAGGATTTTGTGAGGACCCACTCCCCAGGTCGTATGCTGTGACGGGGGCCCTCGTATCGTACAGGTAAACCCTCTCGCACCTGGTGATGAATCAAATACAAGTTTTTAGTCAACTGGCTACAGTAATCGGAAAGAAGTACATTTTCAACATTTCTCAAGGAACAACATTTTGGAAGGTTCCAGATATTACCAGTCTTAGTTTGAGGGCTTGTACGCATTGATAACAATATGATTGGTAAGGCGTCCGGCCATTTTAGCTTGGTGCCGGCACACATCTTAGCGAGCTTGTTTTTGATGAGGCCGTTGTTAAGATGGATTTCTGAACTCTGACCTGGAGGGGCAGAGGTTCAGAAGGCCAGCCTAGTTTCTTGGAACAGGGTAACCTCTGGACAAGCCAGACCAATCAGGGTAGCGATGGCGGTGGTCAAGACTAAGTCTCAAGAGGGGTGAGGGTGACTGAAAGACCTCAATGAGCACACCAAGCATGGACACTTACAAATTACTCCAGACAGGTGTTATATTAAAAATATAGACACATTTATTACAAGGCCTTTGTAACATCGACCATAGCAAAGAATCACAATAATACTAAATTAAACCAACACATCACAATCAATACAATATATATACAAGACAGAGGGGTCTAAGGAGTTATGAGCACGTAATATGTAGACCACCTAGATGGGGAGGAAAACAGGCAGTGCAAGTAATCATTAGACCCAGTTCGACATCAGAAATACACCTAACTAGGAGGAAGTCCGAGCCCTACGAAGAGAGGAGCCTTATGCTCAAAAGTACCTGCACGCGCTGGTGCCAATGGATAAAGTAGAGTCTCTTTAAGGGTCTCAGGAGGTTCAGGAAGGTGAATGAAGCGATGCAGAACAAGTCCCCACTACTCAAGCAAGGCCTCCACTTGTGGGCAGAGGCAGTGTGAGAGTGCGGGATAGAGTCGCTATTTCGCAACAGCGGTATAAACGAAACTGGCTCCTGCACGTGCCACCGGTTGGGGTATGGACTACTCACTGGTCCCCGACACAGGCAGACCCAGACTTCTCCAGTTCAGTTCACGTTGCTGGCAGGTTCAGCTGCGATGATCAGGAAGTCTCGACACCGTGTAGATTCTGTGTAGCAGGATGCAGGGTTGAGGGTGTCCCAAATGCAGCGGACGTCCACAGGTTGTGACCGCAGCAGGGCAACATGGCAACCACGTTTACTCTGGTCCGGGCACACTCGTCTCACTTCAGACCTGCGAATGCCAAGTGTACTAAATTCGGTGTGAGGGTGCCGTGGATGCAGAGCAAGCAGTAGACCAAGTTTCGAGGGCTTCCCCGAAAACGGCGGCGGTGACAGAGAAAAGTGTCCTGCGTAAGCTGGTCATCCGACTGGTTGGCCCAGGGACACTTCCGAAGAGGCTTACTTGCAGGGTTTGATGAAGGTGCCGAGAATAGTTGATCCCACTATTCCAATGGGTCGAAGCGCCTTCGCAGACCTTCTAGGACGATCAGATGCAGAGGGATCTCACAGGACGACAGCAGTTCAGGGTGCCAAACCTTCAGCGGGTCACCAGCGGTTCCTCGACTCAGCTTCTTGTTGCAGGATACTTGGCTCCTTATCCCTTGTTCGGTGTGAACTCAGGAGATCTACATGGTAGTGGTGTTTTCAGCCTCCTCTTAACCAAAGTTTCCTTCGCGCCAAAATGGAGAGGACCCAATGGGAGATCTGCTCACAAACACTCACACCATACGTGGACCTATCACGGACCATGGTGGTTCCAGGCATTCGGGACACTCCAGACTCTCTGGCACCCAGGATGTGTATTGGGAACAGACATCCGAGCCCACATCCTGGAGGTATACACACAAGGCATGCAGAAGCCCGCGAAAGCTTTGTGTTTCACGGGAAAGTGCATGACCAAATAAGGACGGACCCGGGTCGGCTCGACCTGGGGAAGGTGAAGGGGCAAGACGGTCAGCGAACAGGACAAAGAACCTCGTGGCCTGTCCATTTTGGGAGCCAGGCCACCCAGTCGTTCCAAACGCGGTAAGCGTGGATAACATGGCAAAAAAGGGTTCAAAACACAAGATAAACGATAGCTGCCACCAGTCCTGTCCGTGACACACTTGCACAGTTCATAATAAGTCCAGCGAGAGTTTTTAGGGCCTTTGGAATGACTAGAGACCCAAGAGCGCGGTAAAGTAAGTTACAGTGCACTTTGTTTCATGTTGCACAAAAGCTGCAACATGAGGAAAGGACTAAGGGAAACGAAGTCTCCCAGTACTGACTGTCTTAAGGGCATGTCAGTTTCCCCATAAGTATTGAGCGAAAGCCCAGAGAAGTGTGTCGGAAGGCTGCGCTTCTCTGGCAAAGTCTAGATCAAGGTGTAAAACAGCAGCAAAAAGTTTGGGGGTTGCCACATGGAGGGAAAATTACATATAATATGAAATCTTTCCTAACAGCCGTTGTGTCTTTCCACTAGTCCGGCGCTCTGAGCATGTCTGGCCGAATGGAACCGTTTATCGATCTGTAATCCCGCGCATATCTGCCGAATTACAGCAGCAATAAAATGTGGACCATTGTCCGACCAGATGACTCTTGGTAGCCCGAACCTTGGGAAGTAGTCTTTTAACAGAGTCTTTGCAGTAGTCATGGCTGTAGCGTCTTTAACAGAAAAATCCTCTACCCATTTGCTGAAAACACAGATGACAACTAGCACGTACTTCAAGTTGTTACATCGTTCCATTTCAATAAAATCAAAGTGTATGACCTCAAAAGGGACAGAAGGTGGACCAAAGCTTCCCCTCTGAGTTGATGTTCCCTTTCCCACATGCTGTAAACAGATCATACAGCCTTGAACAAAGCGTTCAGCTACCTTAGAGATTTTGTCATTTACCCATACTTTTTTCCAACATTTTTGTGATTTTTCGTGCACATATATGTGTGGGACCATGAGCCATAACAACCATCATCATAATGTACGCGTCGGGAAGTAGCCATTTCCCTTCAACTCTGTCCACCCAACACCCATCATCACCAAGTTTGCCCAAGCCCTCAGCCCACTTCTTAGACTCTTCTAATGTGACATCGGCGTGGATATCCCTTATAGAATCAATTCCCTCATCCATAGTACAGGCATTTGTGGCTTCCCTCGAAGTATACATGTCTGAAGAGAGATCAGTGGCAGTCTGTTTAGCTATCTGATCAGCAAAAGCGTTCCCTTTTCCTACATCACCTACAATCTTTTGATGTGCTGCGCATTTTACAATAGCCAACTGAGTAGGGAGTGCAAGCGCTGAGAGTAGCCGTACTATCAGGGAGTCATGCTGGATCTTTGTACCATGTGAAGTTAAGAACCCTCTTTCTGACCAAAGTCTCCCAAAGTTGTGAACCACCCCAAAGGCATACTGACTAACAGTGTGTATATTCACAGTAAGCCCTTTGGAAAGTTTGCAAGCTCGGGTCAAAGCTATAATCTCTGCGGCCTGCGCGGAGTTATGCGTGATTCTCTTGGTCTCCACGACCGTGCTTAATGTAGTGATTGCATAAGCAGCTGTGGATGTACCATCCGGAAGTTTGAAGGAGGAGCCGTCGCAAAACAGCTCCCCTTGTGGACTGTTCAAAGGAGTATCTTTTAGATCAATTCTAGCCTTTGTCTCTTGTTCTGTAGTGTAAAGACAGTTGTGTGACTCTTCGTCACTGCAAGCAGTACCTTGCAGGAAAGGTAAAAGTTCAGCCGGATTAAGAACACAACACCTCTTAATTTGAATGTGTGGTGCAAACAAGATCAATTCATATCTCGTCAACCTTGCGGAAGTGAGGTGTTGTGTTTGAGTTCTGTTTATTAGAACATCTACAGAGTGAGGTACCATCAGGGTTAAAGCATGGCCTAGGACCATTCCCTCACTCTGTTTTACAGACGCAGCAGCAGCAGCAACAGCTCACAAACATCTTGGCAAAGCGCATGCTACAGGATCGAGGGCGGAGGAAAAGTAACTGCACGTCCTATTCCTCCCTCCATGTTCCTGTGTTAATACAGCCAAAGCACATCCATCACATTCATGCACAAACAACACAAAGGCCTTTTCATAATTTGGTGTGCCAAAACCGGTGTCGAGCACAATGCAGTCTTGAGCAAATCAAATGCACGCTGGTGCTCCATTTTCCATGGCAATGGCGAAGAAATGCCCTTCTTCGTCAGAGCCAAACATCGGCTTAGTCGTTAACGAAAAGTTGGGGATCCACTGCCTACAGTAAGAAGCCATTCCTATCAAGGCTCTAACTTCTTTCTGTGTATTTGGAACAGGCATGCTAGAAATGAGTTTTATCCGTTCAGGCATCAATCTTCTTCCCTCCTTTGACAGGAGATAGCCTAGATAGGCGACTTCCTGGCAACAATATTGACATTTTTTTTGCGAAGCTTTATGTCCGTGGTTAGCCAGGTGAATAAGTAACAACACAGTGCCCACCTTACAAGCGCTTTCTGAGTCGGCAGCTAAAAGCAAGTCATCAACATATTGAAACAGTGTACAAGTAGAGGGCAACTCAAGGGTATCGAGCTGCTCTTTCAAAGCCCTACTGTAGATGCTAGGACTTTCCGTGTAACATTGTGGTGCATGGGTAAATGTGAAGCAGCGTCCCCCCAAGGTGAACACGAACAAATATCTACTGTCCTTGTGTATAGAAAACAAAAGAAAAAATTCTTCAGATCCACAACACTAAAGTAAGTAGCTGAAGCCGGAATCATAGTCAATATCGTCGTCACATCAGGCACAATTGGAAATTGTGCAGCGACAATCTTATTGATGGCACGCAAATCAATTATGAAACGAAAAGGAATTGCATTATCGCCTTTTTTGTACATGGGCAAAATCGGACTATTGCACAAACTACCTGCAATTTCATCAATCACTCCTCGATGCACAAAATCGGAGACGATGCATTTCAAGGCTTGCTCACCATTAACCGAAATCTTATACTGTGGAATACGTAGCAGCTTCACTCCATGTTTCGAGACAATTTCAACAGGCTCAATTTGCAAAACACCGACATCATTGCCGTCAATAGCCCACAGACACTCCGGAACATCACTAAATTCCGGCGGCAAAGGTCTGGTCAAGAATTGAGAAACCGAAAGTTGCTGTGAGGAAATCGTCAAACGCACTCCATCAGAAGAACAATGAATTACCGCATTTAATTCCTTCAACAGATTCAACCCCAGCAAATTTTCTCCACAATTCAAAGTCAAAAGGAATGGACAGTGGTCCAGAAAGGGACCCAAAGGAATAGGTACCAGTGAAGAAACTGGACAGACAACTGGTGTGCCAGAAAACCCTGCAGAAACATTGATTTGCCCTGACAGTGGAATGTTTGGAACCCGAGAATGATCGATGGAACACTTCTGTGCCCCTGTATCTATCAAAAATAGATGTTTCCTATTTCCCACTAACATTTCAACGTAGGGACCTTTCTGATTAACGGGAATAGGCATCGATTCCAAACCCTGCTTCAGGCAATCCTAGCAAAACAAAATGTCATTAAAAGGAAGTTCTTCAGAGAGGTAAGCGGCAATGTTCCCTCTAATTATTTGTCTCTATGTGCGGAACCGTCTGTTTCCTGTGCACACATATCTTTCATGTGTGCAAGTGACTAAAGGTAAACCACTTTGTGTGCATGCATATTTGGTGTACTACCATCTCAGAAGAGAGTTTGGAAAGGAATTCCTCTTCCCAGCCACTGTGATTCTTTACGAATCTGTGTAAAATGTGCATCTTACAACACTTTCTCCAAACACATAAACAAAAAAAAAGTGTATATGTGATTATTAAAAGAACTCATCAACCACTCCAAGACTTCAACACCTACCACAGTACATACTTCTGTGTAGAGAAAAATGTGTGTTTTATATCCCTAGAAAAACACTCATGTGTATTACACAAAACAAAAAGCTTGGCATAACTAATGTGGCTGTCTAAAAATGCAGTCAAACACATGCCAATAGGAGTCCAAGTGCCACTTTAATGAAGTAATTCAAGGGCCAGGAGAACATGCCTCTAATAATTTGTGCAAGAATAATAATTGCCTTAGAATAATTGCACCTCAGAATATGATCACACATTTCTGTGCTTCTGCTTACTATCCACATTATGTTGTCCTGTGAATTGTGAAAACACCAGCCTTACAGCTAAGAGGCAAAGTGTGCCTAACAAAAACGAGAGAAAAATGAACACAGGAACACACTCCCCCCTGCTTCATCCTACAAAGCTCCACTGATATTTTTTTTAAATACCTGACCAGCAGAGCATTGGCATAGGAAGGAACTCTAATATTAATGCCCGGTCTCAAGAGGAGACTTAAGGGGAAAGAACATCTTTTAATAAGCATAAAGTATCCCTATTGGCAAAGCGAATTACTTTTTTACTCTGTGAAAAATCACTTGACTCCAAGTAGGGAGCAAAATCTGATTAGAGCCATGTTTGTAACCCTGACATAGGAAGTGAAATGACAGGGCAAATAATAAAGCCGATAGTTTTGCCCACCCTTCCTCACCCAGCCTAGACAAAATAAAACAAGAGCCTTACTGAGGTTTATGATGGAGCCCTGTTGAGAAAAAAAATCACATACATGCCTTTTAAGTTAATAGCATCAATTCTCAGATGTACAACAGACTGAGTGCCCTCTTCCATAAATAGGAATCTTTGTTATCAGTGAAATAAGATGCAGTGAGATGCTGCAGATGAAACATATAGAGCAAATGGCTATTTTGAAAAGCCCTCAGCGGTTGATCATAGAAAGAAAAAGAAGGCACTGTTCTGTAGACTGTTACTAGAATGTCCTATCCTTTAGCAAACAAGCAACACATTTCCTTCGCTGTGCTGTACTGCCGAAAGATCTAACTTGGTTTTTAAAGTGTGCTGCTTGTTCATCACCCGCAATGAGTGGTGACCCGTGCCCTTCCAATCATACCCTTCCCCAGCCCCTGTGCTAGCCTCCAATACTAGTTGATAGAGCACAGTAAAAAGTGAGGGATTGTATCAGTAAACACTCACTGGGATATTTGCAGACCCACAATACATGACAAGCAAGGCATAGTTAATGCCTCACCATGATATTATGTGTATTTTAAGAATCTTATGTATCTGTTTGTGCACAATTATTTTGCAGTGCATACAGGATTGTTTGCAACATACCCCACCCTTAGATAATTGTGTAGGATTATATAAGTGCTATATGAAACCACTTTTGGATGGCAGCAAGTTACCATATAATGTGTGAAGGTCTATGCCCAATGTGATTCGGAACATTTGGAAAGCATGAAGATTGTGTGAAAAGCATTCTACTGTCTGAATATCTGGCACCCTAATAATATAGAAAGGTAATACCAGGCATAGTCCATACCCATTCTCCCTTGTAGGTCAAGCAAATGATGTTGTAATGTTGCTCTCCACTTATAGGGTAATCTTAGCAACACTAAAGTAGGAGATGCTGGGCATCACATTTGTCTTCTCAAAATCCTTAAAGGGGAAAATAACATTTGAGTTTTTGAATGCGTTAACTTGCAAGGGGGTCGCTTCAAAGTGCTTGTGTAACATGTACAAAGAATTGGAAGCATGGGATGAAGTTACACATCCAAGTAGCCATGAGTAACAGAAAATCTGGCGAATTAATGTTATTCATATTAGAACAAACAGAAAGGAAGTGGATGTAGGTACGTCTGGTAACCTTTTGCCGAGGGAAAAGAGGAAGAGTCAAGGTTGTCCGGTAGTATCTAAATGTGCTCTGGAGCAGAAGTTCAAGTTATAAGGTAAAAGCGTAGAAGGGTCAAGTTTGGGAGTCATGAGTGGGGAGTGAACATTATTCGGTTAATGTGTGCAGGCATATCTTGGTTAGATTTTTCTGTTATTGGAGCCACTTTTTCATATTGGTTTTTAACTTCATGGTTGTGTATTTTGTTGTTAGCGATTTTATGTGTTTAAGGTCATGCTTGCAAATTAGCAGAATATCAAGACTAGTTCGTTATTTCAAGGGAAAGAATATGTCAGGTAATTGCTGTAGGTTCTTCCTTATTAAATCTTTTTGAATAGGTGAGAATTATCTGTGTGCGCTGCTAAGAATCCTCTGAGCGGCACCCAGAACAGAGCTGGGCAAGCGCACATGCACACAGTTTAGAGGGAACATTTGTAAGCGGCAGAAGGATGGTCAAAAATGTTTCTAGTATCCACACTTGGTGCTTGATTATCCTGTGAAAAGGTTGCTGTGAATCTTATGCGAACTGACCTCTACCAGGGCCCCTACACCCGGGCAACCTCTGGATCGTCTACCCATATTCCCAAATGTGTTTTTTTACCTCTGTCGGAGGATCGGGCATTATGCACGCCAATGACCCTCTTGCCTACAATAGGCACACTGGTTAATGTTTACAGGACCCAAGCGCACATTTCCTTGTTGAACATGATGACCTCTAATTTGTGAATTACCTCCTCTAGGGCCTCTAACAATTTGCTGTAACAATACTTTTGTCTTCAAATCACCTTTCCTCTTTTCGACTCTTTCCTTTTCGTTATTGACACGATTCTCATAGTACTGAGCCATGTGCAGTACTTCTGATTGAGACTTCGCTTGCCAAGCGCTCTCAGAAGACATGATTTGCAACTGGATGTCAGGCAACAATCCACGCACAAATTTGTCTACAAATAATCTTTTCCCAGACTCTGTGCCCAAATCTTGTCCACTGAAATCCGAGAATACTTGTTCGAACCGATTAAAGAACTCGGTAACACCCTCAGACTTCCCTTGGACACAGGCATTAAGCTTGTCCCAGATAATTCTCTTTTCGGGAATTATAGTTTCCAATTTTGCAATGATTCTGTCAGGCAAAGTTAGTATCACCTGAGGCGGTCTTTCACCAGCTGGCCTTTCTCCATCGAGTCTGATTATGTTAGCCCATGTATCTCCTAACCCTGTTACATCATCTATAGTTCTAACCTGTTTCCATAAATCTACGGGCAGGAGTAAGGGAAATAACAGGTCAATATCACTTAAAGTGAATACTGAGGATTGCAAAACAGGCTCTATTTCTTTATAGAACCCTGTCGGATTTTTCCTAATGTCGGGAATAGATTGCCTAATGGTGTTCACTTCCTGTCTTGAGAACGGGACGTGAACGAACTGTGACACATAGTGTGCAGGGATATCCTGAGCTGGTGTATCTGCTGTAATGTTTGCAGGGATCTCAACTTTTGGGAAGAATGTCAGAGGAACCTCTCTCATAGGCAACTGAGAAGTAGGCAACTCTGAACGTTTACTAAGCAACAGGGCTAAATCGAGTGCTAAAGCAGCCGAAGAAGTGTCAAATAAAAAAGCTCTCTTATAAATACTCAATAACTCTGCGGGACAACAAATCTTTCTTTTTACACACTCATCCTGTAGGTATTCTACCATAACCTGTATCACTCTCCTCTGCATTTCCGGCATATATTGACTATATGTGTCATATACTTCAATAGGAGTTATCGATGTGTCTGAGATCCATCTAATAACATCTTTCATGCAGATTCGCATTTCCTCAGATATCAATTTACGACAAGGAAGGAACCGTTTCTGCACACACATAATGTCCAAACTATCTCCATCTTCATCCTCATTCTGTAACCTTTTCAACTCCTTTCTATACTCAAATACCCTCTCAACATGCTCTTGTACTCTCTCCGCAGTGTCTCTAGAGAATGCTAAGGTGTTCAGATCCCTCAACCCTTGCGGGAGATCTGTATTGTTTAATCTGTCCCACATTACACACAGATGAATCCCTAATCCCTCAATAAAAATATTTTTCTGAGGAAAATTGTCTACATTAGAAAGTGTGGCAAAAACACCAGCTTGATCATCCCTCTCCATTGCTTAGCCCATATAATCAACTCACGTTTCTTCTCTGGAGGTACAGTATTGCAAGTGACAACCCTTGATCCCGCTCCCTGATCTACTACTAGCGGCACAGAACCACTTGAAGAGGGAGAATAGGCAAATTTAACAGAGGTGTTATTACTGGTGCAACAGGTAAAGGTGGAAAAGCAGGTGGAGGAGCAGCGACAAAAGGAGGACCAATAACTGGAGGTGGGGGAACAGCAGAAGGAACGATAGGAGCAGCAGGAGGAATAACAGCAGGAAGAGGCCAACCAGCAAGAAGAGGAACGTACGGAGGTGGCGCAGTGGCACCAGACCTTTGTTCATTTAACAACTTATCGATAAGTTCACCGGAAACATGAAAGTCTTTAGAAGGATAGATTTTATGAATACAAAGTGAGAAAGCCCTATCCATATTCCTAGCCAACTCAGAATGTTTATCTTGGTCATACAACAATGTTTTTTCGGCGTTCGTTTTATGACGGCGCGCATGTTTTTGTCTACTTTTAAGCTGCTGTAAAGCTTCTTTCTTCCAATTCTGTAATACATAAAATGCTGCAGGTCTAGCCTTTTTCTTTAATAATATAGATTCTAAATACTCAATGCGAGGGATTTCAAAACTACCATTGATTGGCCACTGAAGTTCAGAAGCATGTCTAGTTTGTCTGTGCCAAATATTATTAAACACTATATTACCAATGCCATGCTTACAGTACATAGTAAAAGCCGGCGACCCCTCCAGTGGTGCCGGACGGCTAAATTCCAAAGATTGTCTTTCCTTGTGGAATAATGCCCTGAAGCAGGCAGACAATTTCCCAGGCATATCAGAATACTGGTGCTACCTGGTCAGTAATTGCACTTGCAATTTTAATGCGCCAAAACAAATTATCAGGATAGTTAAGAATTGGGTCATGACTCACCTGATCAAGCCTAAGGAGGTCCGATCGGATTTCAATGTTTTTCTAACAGATTTTACCTCGTGTTTGGTGATGTCGGCAAATCTGCCCACCTCGATAAGTGGACCCTCGTCAAGATGCCGAGTCGGACTGCGTGCTCACCGTCCAGGGATCGGGCCGTGCCGCGCTGCTGAGGTGTCGCTTCTCAAAGGGGCCCCTTTTACACCGTCCGATCCCGGTCCGATAGCCGCGTCAACCTTCAACGAGCTGGCATCAATCTTGAGGGTCCCTATTCGGGCGCCAACTGTGAAAGCAAAAAAGACAATATCGAGGCTGAGTACCCCAAAAGGAAATACACCAAACACGGGTTCAAAAGATACACAGATCTTTATTTTACAACTGAACAGTTTCAAAGGACAAAGCAACAGATAGCTATCAGGCCCTCAGTGCAACACAGCGAAAACCAGCCCTGTTTGGTGTGCTCAGTGAGTGGGACTGTACATCAGAATAGTCGCACCTTTTATAGACTCCAAAACATGATGTCCAACCCACTTGCAGGTTAATGAATCTTGGATCTAGGGTTTGTGCCGAGTTCGTTCCTAATTTATGCATCCATACATTTAGGAGTTATCCTTAATCCATTCGCAAACATATTACAATAGCAACAGTGTGTCTTCGGATTTCCCGTTGAGCCTTTGCACATCTCTTTATACAATATAGTGAAACATGTGTTCACATAAGATGCTCAAACAGTATTGTACACGATATATGTTCATGAATTAGTATTGATGTCGCAGGTGATCCTCTATACACAGGTCAACAAAGGACAAGGTCTTAGTACATGACCCTAACATTTGGCCTGCGGGCGGTTTAGACATTAACTTGTACACAGAGGTCAAGACGGCCATGTTACATTCAAAACAACATTGTCCACCATCTTAGAACAAAGGGTGAGTTTAGAATAAGAATCTAAAATGGCGGATGAACCTAAAATGGCGGCTTACACAGATCTAAGGTCAGGACCTTGCAACGCGGATTTCCTCGCAGAGCGACTTGGCCTAGGCCAATTTATATATATACACATACGATAAAGAGGGTATAATATGGTTTCCCGTTCGACAATTGGTGCCTTGGACTGCACACATGTGGAGCTGGTGGCCAGGCATGTTGTGGAGGCGGTGTACCGTAACAGAAAACTATATAATTCGCTGAACGTGCAGATGATGTGGGATGCCCGGCCCATCATCACCCATTGCTGTGCCAGATTTTCTGGTTCCACACATGTCTCCATGGTGCTGCGCAACTCCACACTGCCTTGGTACATGGCACGTCACAGTGGATAGCTTACCTGGCTGCTGGGTGAGTCCAACTACTAGGCCATGAGAACTTTTGAATTGGGGGCCATTATAACACACATCAGAATACTTATTTCCATATCACATACCACTTACCTGTTCTCCGTAAATGAGAAAAACAACATGAAATGGAACATGTGCAGGACATGGAGTGGAAAGGGGAATGCTTGCCATGATTAAGAATTCCAGGAATCAAGTCCATAGTACTACACGTACATTCACTAACTATAACGGGACAAGTATGTAGTTTGCGTTGTGCGTGCATAAAACATATAAGTGCACAGGTGTGACTGAAGCTGTTACACAGTCATAGCTTGCCTGACGGCTAGTCATTGACAGGCGTGCCTGCAACTTAGATATCTATCCAGTGCATGTATGGCAGCCACCAATCTGAACAAACATGAACAAGAAAACTACAAGTACCATAATGCACCACAACAGATCTGAAACATTTAGCAATAACACATTTTAGCAGACACACATAACCTGATGTACAGACAGAGAACAACACAGAACCCACCCAGATAGCAGTGTCAGCCAACACACCAAATGTCCATGTTCCCTGCCCCATCTAACCACACAATCTCACATGCTACTGAAGTGAAATGCAAAAGTGCACTCACACATGGACCTGTTGTACAATTTGTATTCATAGTACAAGAATGATAGATGCATCTTTTCAAATTCTGTCATTGGTAAAACAGAGGTCAGAGGTCATGGTGAATGTGAATGGCCCAAGTGAATGCCACTGCATACCACACCCACCCACAAGCAGTTATAAATAGTGCATATCAGGTACCTGAAACAGGACATATGTTAGCTTAAATGAATACTGCATGTAAATGTTTGTCCACTGAAATCATCACTATATAGCCTGTGCACTTGACATGGACAGAGGAACGAGAATGTACGCTTTCTGTTGGCCCTCTGCAGGTGATGCTAGTTACCCCCTGTCGCCATGGTTTATGACACCCGTGAGGCAACCACACAACATCCATGAGCAGACATACAATCGTGCCCATGTACATCCTCGGGGCACAATTGAACAGGCATTTGGCCTGTTGAGGCAAAGGTTCTGCTACCTGAGCAGACCGGGGAGAGCACTGATGTACAGTCCAGAAAAGGTGGGTAAAATAGTGCTTCCCTGTGCCATGTTGCACAACATGTGCATCAGACGCAAGGCCCCCCTCCCCACCGACATGGACATGCACCCACCTGAGGCAGAGAATGACAGTGATGATGATCAGGAAATTGGCCTGCGGCGTGAGGGAATGGATGGATGTGTTGTACAGGATGAACTAATACAGCACTACTTCTAATCACCTGTCTGACACGTGGCACAGTTCACCTTGCACACTGGGCACTGAGCACTGCACGTAAATTGTATCACACAGAATAATGATTGTCCAGTGATGAATTCAATTTGCCACACCAACTATATTATGTGATCACAAACTATGTAAAGATGTGATTTTGGTATACTAGTGATACTGTGCACCCCAACTATCCCCACTCCTCTCCCCAACTGTTCCTCCCTGCTCCCACTCCACAACTATCCCCATACCCCCCCCTCCCCAACCGTCCCTCCCGACCTTCTGTGGCAGGCCGGGACAGTTCATGGTGCTCCGAATGCCGTGACCTTCTGGGCCACCTCCTCCCAGATTGCCTTCTTGCGTGACTGGGCCTGCCCTTTGTCATGGTTTATTACACGCAAACGCCAGCCAGGGATCACCTTCCCCTTCAATGAAAGTGGCACACAAGAAAAAGCTTTTTATTTTTAGTATACTTCTGATTCCTTTTGAGTACGCCTGCAACTCGTCTTGCACCCAACCTCCACCAACACCCCTAGTCACGATAGACCAGGAACCAGGCCGGTGTGTTGTCAACGAATACTTTACTAGAAAGTAACCAGGTTAAGAAATACTGTGATGCCACTCCTATTTTAAGCAGTCCCCCCTGCGAAACTCCACCCCACAAACAACAATTGGATTCAATCCCTTTGAATAAAGACAGTGGCAATGGTAAGAATACAATGAACAAATAGGTTTTGGAGTGGTGCCCACAGACACACAATGGGGAACAAATAAAGAGGGGGAAACTTTTGTTTTGGAGTACAATGGAAAAATGGGTTTTCAATGATTTAATACTACTGCTATAGGACAGCACACAAGGGAACTTCAGGCTGCTTACACTAGAAGACACATAGAGCTTCAAAGCAGACTAGCTAGCACACATAGGAAATTCGATTTTAATGTAGGCAAAACATGGAAATTAAAAAATAACTAAAATAAAAAGGAAAGCAATTCAAAATCCGTGATCAGGATACAGTAGGGGAAGAGATATAAAGTAGGAAAATCAGGTTTAAACAGGTGAAGTGAAATCTTTAGAAAAAAGAAAACGGAAATCAGCCTAATGTTTGCTGTGGCTGGAAATGACAGGCAAGCTCTAAGCCATGAAAAACGAAGGAAATGCAAATCAATATCTGCGATCAGAATATAATAGAGGAACGTGAATATTGTAGGAAAAATGCTTTTTCAAAGGTGAAGCAAAATTTTTAGGAAAACAAAAATGCAAATCACACTAATTTTACTGGGGCTGAAAATAAAGGCACACTTTCAACAATATTAAATGTTAAATGTTAAATGTATTTATATCGCCACTGTCACCCACGGAGCTAATGCCAGGCACTCTGACGGATCTGTAAACAAGAAGGTGGGCAGGGTTGGGTTAGTCGGGAGAAGAAGGAGTAGGAGAGTGAGAGAGGTGATGTGCTGTTGGCGGCTTCAGTTCGGCATACACTGTGCGCTGAGCTTTGGTGTAAGTATTGAACCAGGGCGAGACCTCATGTGCTGTTGGTGCTGTTTATGTGTTGTTGGTTTGTTGTTGAAGCGGTGTGGTAAAGTGCGTGCGGTTTGCTGGGTGAGGTTTAGTTGTGTGAATTTTTCAGGTGAGTTAGGTATGCAGAGATTTGAATGTAGGGTTAGTGGGATTCTGGAGAGGAGCGCCTGCTACCTTCTTTGAAATGTTTGCAAGGAACTTGGGGTTGGTCACCCTGAGTTACCTGGGGTCAACCAGACGTGGACTCCCTGCTTACTGTGCTCAGAGAGACAAAGCTTCACCTCAATGATGAGGCCCAACAAGGCTGAAACACGTGTATGGGGTTGCTTTTGGTACTCTTGTTCAGAGAGGAATTGCCATAGCATTTTGGTGCTGGACTGCCCATGTGGACGGGACAAAGACTGATATGCAAATGGATATTTCCCATCTGTGAAAGGTACAGTGAGCAAAAAGCGTGTGCTGCAAACTCTCATCTCAGAACAGGTTATCATGCCATGTTCTTTCTGGAGAGGAGCGCCTGCTACCTTCTTTGAAATGTTTGCAAGGAACTTGGGGTTGGTCACCCTGAGTTACCTGGGGGCAACCAGACGTGGACTCCCTGCTCACTGTGCTCAGAGAGACAAAGCTTCACCTCACTGATGAGGCCCAACAAGGCTGAAACACGTGTATGGGGTTGCTTTTGGTACTCTTGTTCAGAGAGGAATTGCCATAGCATTTTGGTGCTGGACTGCCTATGTGGGCGGGACAAAGACTGATATGCAAATGGATATTTCCCATCTGTGAAAGGTACACTGAGCAAAAAGCGTGTGCTGCAAACTCTCATCTCAGAACAGGTTATCATGCCATGTTCTTTCTGGAGAGGAGCACCTGCTACCTTCTTTGAAATGTTTGCAAGGAACTTGGGGTTACTCACCCTGAGTTACCTGGGGACAGCCAGCTGTGGACTCCCTGCTCACTGTGCTCAGAGAAACAAAGCTTCACCTCACTGATGAGGCCCAACAAGGCTGAAACACGTATATGGGTTTGCTTTTGGTACTCTTGTTCAGAGAGGAATCGCCATAGCATTTCGGTGCTGGACTGCCCATGTGGGCGGGACAAAGACTGATATGCAAATGGGTATTTCCCGTCTGTGAAAGGTACAGTGAGCAAAAAGCGTGTGCTGCATCTCTCATCTCAGAACAGGTTATCATGTCATGTTCTTTCTGGAGAGGAGCACCTGCTACCTTCCTTGAAATGTTTGCAAGAAACTTGGGGTTGGTCACCCTGAGTTACCTGGGGGCAACCAAACGTGGACTCCCTGCTCACTGTGCTCAGAGAGGCAAAGCTTCACCTCACTGATGAGGCCCAACAAGGCTGAAACACGTGTATGGGGTTGCTTTTGGTACTCTTGTTCAGAGAGGAATTGCACTCCCTGCTCAATGTGCTCAGAGAGGCAAAGCTTCACCTCATTGATGAGGCCCAACAAGGCTGAAACACGTGTATGGAGTTGCTTTTGGTACTCTTGTTCAGAGAGGAATTGCCATAGCATTTTGGTGCTGGACTGCCCATGTGGGCGGGACAAAGACTGATATGCAAATGGGTATTTCCCATCTGTGAAAGGTACAGTGAGCAAAAAGCGTGTGCTGCAAACTCTCATCTCAGAACAGGTTATCATGCCATGTTCTTTCGGGAGAGGAGCGCCTGCTACCTTCTTTGAAAGGGTTAGTGGGTGAGCATCCTGGTTATGGCACTTCTTGTTCGATTTAATTTGTATTTCTAAGGGTGGGATACGTTGTTACTGACCTTTCCTGACTGTCTGACTGTTGTGGGTGTTAGCACGGTGCTTTCCCTTCTGTATTCTAGTGAACTTGGTATAATGTGATTGGGTGTGTCTATTCTCCTCCTTTGGTGTCGGGCTGGGGGATGGGTGGGCCCTATTGCTTGCTATCTATGTGAAGTAGGTCTGTTGGGGCTTGGGTGTGGTACAGGGCCAGGCTGCTATTGATGAATCGTCCAAGTGCTTCCGTCTTTGGTCAGCCTATGTATTCAGTCTGTAGTGTCCTCCTCACATGGCTATCTCTCATTATATGATTTGGTATGTCGTGGAGTGTCTTCATTTGGTTCTGTTTGTAGTCAATTGCTTGGTGGGAACTAGGATCGGTATCTTTATTCATCATTGTTTTAGCTGTGTGTGTTCCTGTGGGTGGTCTTCTAGTTACACAGTGAAGAGCCAGGATTTCAGCATTTTCCCGAAAAGTAGGTGGTTATTTGTGTTCCATATATTCTTTGGTAAGTCATTCCAGGTTTTCGGTGCCTGGTGAGAGAAAGAGGATCCCCAAATGGGGAATTCACAAAGGAAAATTGTTTTTTATTTGAAATGACAGGGGCAACTAACAGGTAGGCTTTGGGCAAAGAGATTACTCACAAAGGGTACAACGGTTTGGCTTTAATAGGACAGATGCAAATAGGAATGACATTGGCAAATGAAAATTTGCTTAGCAGGGCAAAATTCTGACACAGGGACAAATTCGGTTTTTGGCTCACAGTGGGATTAATTCTTTTGGGCAACACTTTAATGACTATAACAATTAACAACAACACTGGGGAAATAATTATTGGTTTCGAACGCCGACAATCTCGATCCTATGAAATTCCATGGGGGAATTAATTGATTTACTTGCAAAAATGCTAAGGATTTACACAGTCAAATGAGTGGGTTTTCAAAGGAAATATACTAACATACACAGGCAAACAAGAGATTCTTATATGGGGAGATGGCTGAACTACACTGGCAATTTGGGGTTTTCAATGAGGTAATATTGGATGCTCTGCTACAAAAATGAAGGGCTTATGCAATTTAGGGATGGGGTGATTGTTACATAGCAAGCCGTTGTTAAGTTTCAGCAAGGCCGGCTGCATCTCAGGACACCCTGGAAAGATAGGGCAGGGGGTCTGGTCATTCCACCATCAAAGATGGTACGTTTCAGCAGCCTTCTCTCCGTCCTCCATTTCTGTCTCCCCAGTTTTTGTCCTAGTACAGTCCCCTTTATATAGCAGAAATGACATCACTAATTTTACAATCTAGGGTAAGTACCCTGCAATAATCCCTGCCACCAGGATTGGACAGTTACCCTCTCTCCCTTCGCCCCCAGTCAGGATTGGTTTAGGGATTTTGGAGCAACCCCTGTCTTTTCCCATTTATCATCATCCTTTATTCTCCTTTCAACTTTTTGGCAAAAACTAGTTATGTATCATAACTTCATAATTATACTAGCAATGTCCATATGAAACATATATTCTGTTTTAACTGATCATGGGGATTAGATAAGCCAACCTCCAAATCTGTATGATGTAGCATGGCCATGTGTCACACTTTTGTCGTTTTGAATATGAATTATGAATATGTATGTTATCAAGCATATGCCTAATTTCATTTTCCATCTTTTCACCAACTCTCTCTCAATTGCCACATGTTCAAATCAGCCAGAAACCTGGTCTAACTTGCCATTACAGTTCCCAGAGTCACAGGTAGATACATTTTATACCCTCAAAACTCCCTGGAATTTACATGAAAAATGGCATAAAAATGAAATCAATTGCTGAGCAAAATGCCTAAAATGAAAATAGTATTTTAAATTAATTGGGAGTGTGTTCAGGGAATGGGAGGGTGGCTTCAACCCCTCAGCTATTCATCTCCCTTGGCTCGCCTGTGACCAGAGTTTTTTAATAGTCTCTTTGAAGTCACGGTGGGCTCTTTTGAAGTGGGGGCAACAAGGACTCACACCTTTTTGCTATGCTTCGGCCAGGGATGACTTTTCCTTGAAGTCCCTGCTTTAACTGCTTTCAGGGCCAGCCAGTCTGGGGAACAGTGGCCTTTCAATAGCTTCAGCAGCAGATTCTATTGCAGGGCGTCATTAGTTGGGAGGTGTGATAGCCAGGGCTTGAAGCGGGGCTTTTCATTGTGAAGTTTTGTGGGTGAAACATAATATAAATTTGCTTTGGCCCACCCCATACATCATGCTTTGCTTTCCTGACATTTTTCTGTAAGCAGTGATATCTTGTTCCATTGTGGCTTCTTAAAGCAGATTTTATTTACAAACACATGCGCAGGCTGTTTTTGCTTTTAATGGTTAAAAGTTCTGTTTTCCATGTCACAAGATTCTTTAATTCCTCCTTGATGGGTTAAGACACTGCTGCCTGTCCATTGATAATGATAGGTAGGCCCCTTTCCACATGGCTCTAACACTTTAGATGAAACAAAAGAAAAAGCCAGGCCGTTTTTGTTGCAATGTTTAAATGCCTGCCATTCATGTGACAGGGAAATCAAAATCCGGACTGTTTTTGGTTGCAGTATTTAAATGCCTGCTATTCATGTAAAGGGGACTTCTGTTTGGGCCTTTAAATGTATTGCTGAATATGTGGTCTGCATGCTCGACTACGGTATCTGTAAGCATGTTCAATTCAGCCTCGCTGAGCACGGCTTGCACCTCAGGTTTGTATGTACCCTTGCAGACATGTCTCCTGATCTGATTCTGTGCTCAGGATGTGGGTGTCACTCCTGTGCTCAGAGGATTGCCGTGGATTGTGTTTTGTTAATGGCCACCGGTCCATTTCCTTTTCCGGCGAACGTGTTATTTCTGGTCACTGTAATACTGGTGGCGTTGTTACTGGTGCCGGTGAGTCTGGAAGCGTGGGGCTGGTATCGGAGTCACTGGCATCGAGGGTGCTGGTGTGCGGATTTTGGGGGGTTTGGTGGTATTACCGACATGCCGGTGCGACTGTTTCTGGCATGCCGGAATGCGTGTGCACATTAAGACGGAATCAACCGTTGATTCCGGCAACAGTGCTTCATGGACACGGTAGCACCGGCATGCCGGTAATTACACATTTTTACTGGCGGACTTGTAATGAGGCCAAGTGAAACCCATCTAAATGATACTATCATCATTTTCATAATGGGTTACACTACATCCAGTTTAATGTATCCTGGAAGGAGTCTCATTGTCTCTGTATTTTGCTGTTGTACTGATTAGATCCTCCAGTCACTTATTGCAGAGAAGCCAGCAGTAGGTATTCATCCTCCCTTCAAAAATGTCTCTATATACACTAACAGGCCGATTCATGGAATTAATGTGCGCCGAAAAAACGGTGCACGCGTGCGAAAACGTGCGATTCGCAGTGAAATAGCGAAAATCGCAGTTCAAGTGCGATTATCGCACAGAAAACATTGCACATCTATTCATGGACGTCCGTGCACGCGCAAAATGTGGGATGAGCGCTGAAAAAGTGTGCGGTGCACGCTGGCGCACGCTGGCGCACAGGTCACCGAACGCTGTGCGATAAGGCCACAGCGAATTCGCACATAGCGCGGCGCACATAACAAAAGTAGGCGTAACACGGGGCGTTACACGCAGAATGGGGAACAACTCGTGAAAATGTGGGCGTCACGGGGGAAGTACAGGAGGCAAGTGCGCAGTACGCCCACACGCTCGCCTACAACACGTATTCATGGAATCGAATAGGGAAAAACAGCGCACGGCCAAAGACGCGCACAGGCCCATACATGTCTGTCACACGAAAGCAGGCGGTAGCGTCCCTGCGCAGGAAAAAAATGTGCGCCAAATTTCTACACGCGCGAGAAGTTCCACACGCGATCGGGCCTGGGGGAGCATGTGCGTGTATCTCAGAGGTGCGCGAGAAGTCCCACACGCGATCGGGCCTGGGGGAACGTGTGCGTGTATCTCAGAGGTGCGCGAGAAGTGCCACACGCGATCGGGCCTGGGGGAGCGCGTGCGTGTATTCCAGAGGTGCGCGAGAAGTTACACACGCGATCGGGCCTGGGGGAGTGAGTGCGTGTATTTCAGAGGTGCGCGAGAAGTTTCACACACGATCGGGCCTGGGGGAGCGTGTGCGTGTATTTCAGAGGTGCGCGAGAAGTTTCACACGCGATCGGGCCTGGGGGAGCGTGTGCGTGTATTTCAGAGGTGCGAGAGAAGTTTCACATGCGATCGGGCCTGGGGGAGCGTGTGCGTGTATTTCAGAGGTGCGCGAGAAGTTCCACATGCGATTGGCCTGGGCGTGTGTATTTCAGGGGTGCGCGAGAAGTTCCACACGCGATTGGCCTAGTCGCGTGTATTTCAGAGGTGCGCGAGAAGTTCCACACACGATCGGGCCTGGGGGAGCGTGTGCGTGTATGTCAGAGGTGCGCGAGAAGTCTCACACGCGATTGGCCTGGGCGCGTGTATTTCAGGGGTGCGCGAGAAGTTCCACACGCGATTGGCCCGGGCGCGTGTATTTCAGGGGTGCGCGAGAAGTACCACACGTGATTGGCCTGGGCGCGTGTATTTCAGGGGTGCGCGAGAAGTTCCACACGCGATTGGCCTGGGCGCGTGTATTTCAGGGGTGCGCGAGAAGTTCCACACGCGATTGGCCTGGGCGCGTGTATTTCAGGGGTGCGCGAGAAGTTCCACACGCGATCGGGCCTGAGGGAGCGTGTGCGTGTATTTCAGAGGTGCGTGAGAAGTTCGACACGCGATTGGCCTGGGCGCGTGTATTTCAGGGGTGCGCGAGAAGTTCCACACGCGATTGGCCTGGTCGCGTGTATTTCAGAGGTGCGCGAGAAGTTCCACACGCGATCGGGCCTGGGGGAGCGTGTGCGTGTATTTCAGAGGTGCACAAGAAGTTTCACACGCGATTGGCCTGTGTACGCGATTCCATTGGACCAAAGGCCCTGACAGCGCAGGCGCGTCTGTGACGTGACACGCGCGGGCGTGTCCCTGTACCCGGGGGAATGTTACAAGACCAAAAACTGCACGTCCGAGTGTCAGCCCGCGCAATTGGAGGATAGTGCCTCAGTGCGTATACGCGGAAGTGACGTTGGACCTGTGGTGCGGTTTAAAAGGTACGTGTAGTACGTCATTTCCTTGTACGTGCTTCTCGTGGAGAGCGAGTGGGTGAAATCTGTACTTCCTGTCGGTTCACATGCGATTTACTTCACAACGTTTCTAGTTTGTACTCCCTGTTACCTCTGTCAGTATTTTTCTGATTTTCTCTTCGACCTGTTTCCTCAAACAGCGTTGACTTCTCCTTTTGTCCTGTCTCCTCAGACAGTGTACAAATCTTCTTTTGGCGGTGGTGTTGCCAACGCGCACACGCGCGTATTTTTCACGCTCTTTTCCCAGGCAGACAGTGAGTCGCGCACGTATTTACCAACTGTGCTAGCCCCGTGTGTAGCGTACCCCTTCGGAGGTCATTGTAGGCTGCGTGTGACACGCATACGTTCATTTTTGTGTATCTGGGTGCCACAGCGTAGTGCAGGTTCCTTTTCCCACGCACGTGGTCTACGAGGGGTCGCGTGCACATCATTTTCTGTTTTAGGGGTGCCTGTGCGTTGCGTGACCCGTCATCTTTCCCCAGGGGTTCCATACAGCCTTGCTAGAGCACTTGGGTACGAATTCCATCTAGTACCCTACCCCTTTGACCCCTAATTGCCCAGGATAATTGTCCACTGCAACTCCTATACGCACAACTCCATCAGTGCCATGGCTGGGAGGCGAGCAAGTGGTAAGGGTGGCAAAGGTGGCCGAGCCTCAAGAGGTAGGCGTGGTGGGCATGGTAGGGGACGTGGCCAGGATTTGCAGACTACCCCTAGCCCCCCACGTGTGGAGGACCAGTCAGGGACACACATCCCCCCCATGGTTGAGGGAAACGTGGCTGACACCATCCCTGCTCAGCCCTTGTTCGACCGGCCCGTTGTGGCACCTGACCTAGCACAGGGTGACTCCCAGGCTGACTTCCAGGTCGCCAAGTCTAGGCCACGGGTGGCGGCGCAAGCCAGTGACACCAGGCCACGTGGTACAGGGGCAGCCATGTCATCTGCTGCCCTGAGTAGGCGGGGTGGGGAGGCTGCAGGGGCAGCTGCAGCTCCGTCCACCCCAGCTCTGACTTTCCCAGCCAGGACAGTGTTGGTCCCGGTACATCAGACTGAGGTTCCCCCTGCCATCATCACGCCACAGCTAATGCCTGCAGAAAGTCATGTGGTCAGTGTGCCATCGCACACTACTACTACACAGTCCACCGGTGCTCCTGCCTCTAGTGTCCAGAGCGGCGTAGGGCACTCCGGATCCCCACCACCCACAAAAAGAAAGAGGAAGAGTGCTCGTCCAGTACAGGCTGATGACCCCGACACAGCAAGGAAGCCTAGCTTCAATGATGCCAAACTGGATGCACTTGTGCAGTATGTGTCCGAACATGACGCCGAAATGTTGGTCACTTCAGGGTGTAGGATTACACCTGCTCGACGTCAGGCACACTGGCAGTCCATCGCGGACAGCATAAGTGCCCTTGGGTTTATGAGGTGCAAAGCTGTTGAGTGCTACAAGCGCTGGAACGACCTTAAGCGTAGGGCAAAGAAAAAGCTGGCCTCAAGTCATGCTGCAACTCTGGTGACTGGAGGTGGGTCTCCACAAGAAGACATTGAACTCACTCTACATGAGCATGTTGCTGGGACCTACGTCACAGAGGAGCAGATCCAAGGTGTGGGAGAACTGCCAGATTACGAGGCATTGTCCGGTGAGTGCACATGCATGTGTGTGTGATCCATGTGTATGTTGTTTGTGGGAGGGGTTCTGGTTGAGTGACAGGTCAGGGTGTGTGTGCCTGAGTGTTTTGGGCCACCCATGTGCTTCATCCAATGCATTCGGCGCCCCGGGATTTGGGTATTACAGTATCCCTTCTGCCCACAGTAGGCATTTTGCACTACATCGCGCCAGTTGCCCTTGAAGTCGCATCTTGCTACAACATTGTTCCGTATTTAGCTGTGTTCATTCAGGCTGATTGTAGAAATTCACCTGGTTCTACTGCGCATCACTCTGCCCTATTGTCACATATATGACATGCCTATGGTACATGCCATCTGTGTGATGGCATGTGTCATGTATGTGTATTGGACATGCCACTCACAGGCCAATGTGTGATGGCACTGCTAGCCAGCATGCAGCTAATGTGTTGCTCTCCCATCTTGGTGTCATCTGTGTCTGACATTTTCCTCCCCTTCCAACTCATGGACAGTGCATGCATGGGAGGGTTATAGTCATGTGGGACATGTGTAAATCAAGTACTGGTACTGTAGCTTGTCTGGCCTAATAGCGTGCCATGGTGCTAATGCCTGTTTCCATTTTTTGTCTTTCATGTTTTTGCAGAGGATGACGCACCTGATGCTGTTGAGGGAGAGGAGATGGTGCAGGCCCAGGAGGGATCTGAAGCACGACCAGGCACCAGTGGGGGACGTGGTGGTGGGGGAGAACCCTTTCTTGCTGCAGGCCATACTGTCCAGGGGTATCCCTGGCTGCACCTCCCCAGAACTCTTTTCAGGTGTTGATTCGGATGAGACCTATGTGGATTCGCAGGTATGTGTTCATGGAAGGGATACTGTTCTGTCCGACCCACCTGCACCATGGGTAGAGCCCACTATGGGGATGTCAGTGTTGGTAGGTGCGCCTGTGGTGGTTACGGATGCAGGGCCACACTCCGCAACATCTGATCCTGTTCCTGGGCCAGCAGTTCAGAGGGGAAATGCAGTCCTGCAGCCTCAGGCAGTGCCGACACAGCAAGGCGCAGTTCGCCTTGCCCCAGACAGGTGTGGTGCCCGCTAACACGGTGGCCGTCCGCCACCGGGCAATACCGCATGGGAGCAATCCATTTACGGTACGGCCAACCAACAGGTAGCATCATCAGAAATGATTGCTCAAGCCATGGAGAGGGTGGCCTCTTCCATTGTCCCCCCAGAAAGGCAGATGGAGCTACTACAGCAGGCAACAGACTCCATTTGCCAATCAGTCAGGGAGGACATGTTGGCGTCCAACAGGGACAGACAGGCGGCCCTGGACAATCTGAGGGAATCAATTTCTCTAGATGTCCAGGGACAGAGGGAAGCCCTGAGGGGAGAGGTCCGGCACCTCAGGCAGACTCTTGTGGACCTTGAGGCTTCCACTGTCACCAGGACGGAACAGCTGCTGGAGCGCGTCACCCGTACACTCTCAGCAGAGATGCAGGCAACTCGGGCGGAGGCCCGGGCAACTCGGGCGGAGGTCCGGGAAACATGTCGGGTGTTGCATGGGGTTCTCCGCACCATATCCCTCCAGAACGAGGCCTTGCACACCCGCATGCTTGCTGCCATGGAGGACCAAACAAGGGCTTTGCATGGGCTGCCTCCCATAGCACCACCACCTCCTGTGGCAGCAGCAGCAGAGGTTGAGGAGAGCGAATCCAGCAGTGAATCTCCCACAATTTAGTAGCCATGCAGGCCATGAGCCCATGGAGGTGTTTTTTTTTCCCAACATTCACGCAGGTGGCTGTTGGTGGGCACCCTGTCCTCGGACCTCCTGGGTGGCCTCCCCCACTCCCCCTGGCCCACACATGGCCATTTTTGATTTTTGATTCTTGATTTTTTGTTGCAGTGTGTTGCCTTGTGTGGCTCCCGTGGGCATCCACTGTATTCCGGCTGGGCACATGCAGGCTTGTCCTGAGTTTGGGTTAGATGCTTGGGTTCGTGAGACACACACCCCTCCTGCTTCCCGTTTCCATGGGCTTGCAAAGGGTGTGCCCAAGTGACAGTGACTTACACAGTGACGTTGGACTCCCACGACATGTGTGTGCAGTCTGTAGTCAATGCTGTGTATACATTCCTAGTGCATATTTTTGTTGTATTGTGCACTGCATGGTGTATTGATGTGTGCTTGTGTATCCATGTCTCCGTCCTAACTTGCATGTTCATTCCTCATGTCTTGACAAGGCCGTCCACTCTGGAGATGGAGCTCATGTTGTGAGCAGAGGACTTACAGATGTGCGTGGCAACAACACTGTACAGTTGGAGGTGGTGGATGTGCTGGCATTCTCATGTTGTAAGACTACATATCCTTTGCCTTAGTACTGTCATGTTTATGCTATGTCGATTGTATTGTGGTAAGTATTTGGTCATGTGTATTGTTGTTTCTACATTTATGTGGGCATATTGTGTGTGGCCAGTTTCCATTAGGGACACCGTACTTTGTGACACGTGTCATGTTTGGGGGATGACTTTGTTTGCTCTCACATGGCATGTCATGCCCTGGTGTGTTGGGTGGCGGTGCTGGGGAGGGGTTGGGTGACATGGCACTGTTGTCATGTTGTGTCTTGCAAGGGGGTAATGATTTTAGCAGCATAGAAGTGTGTCTTTTGAACACAGCATTGGTGGTGTTTGTGTAGGTAGGGAAGCACACAATGGAACACTTCCAGATGTACAATCTCAGGCTGGTATGGTTGTGACAGTTGACTGTCCATTGACACATCATAATTGTCAGTTACAATCATCATTGATTGTCAGCTGGTATGTGCCAGGGCTGTGTGCACTCCACAGGGGTATGATTTTATGTGAAGTAATTAGCCACGAGCTGCGTACGGGCTGCCTCACCCCGTGCCCTTTCCCCTCCCATGCGCAGTGGGCATGCGTGTGGTTGGGGATGTGGGGCCACCACCATGTCCACGGCCAGGCCCCGGCGTGTTGCAACGTTGTGCAGGACACATGCTGCCACTATGATCCTGCACACTACTGGGGGAGCGTATAACAGCTGCCCGCCAGAACGGTCAAGGGAGCGGAAGCGTGACTTGAGCACTCCGAATGTGCGCTCCACGATGCCCCGGGTTGCAATGTGGGCTGTGTTGTATCTTACCTGGGGTGGCATGGTGAGGTTCCGAATTGGCGTCATCATGTGGGTGCTGAGAGGGTAGGCACTGTCCCCTGGGGAGGTGGTGATGGGTATCATTAGTGGGGTTGTGACATTACTCAGTATCTGACATGCATGCATGCGCAGTGGCATTTATACTCACCGAGCAGCCATGTATCGCCATGCCGCCCAGCTTCTATGTCCCGGTTTAGGGTAGACATTCTGTAGATGAAACTGTCGTGGGTGGAGCCTGGATAGTTGGCGTATACTGAGGTGATGATTCCCTTGGCATCACATACTACCTGGGCGTTGATGGAATGCCAGTGCTTACGGTTTCTATAGATGTGCTCAGTTGCCCTGGGGGGACGTAAAGCCACATGGGTGCAATCAATGGCACCTAGCACTTTGGGGAATTGTGCCACGCTGTAGAAATCCTGGGCGACAGCCTGCCTTTCTGCAGGTGTTCTGGGCAGGTATATGTGCCTGCGGACTGATGGGTGTGCAGTGATGATGGCCAAGACCTGGTGTAGGCAGCGTGACTGCGTGGCCTGTGACACCCCCCCCACTATGGCACTTGTCCGCTGAAATGATCCAGTGGCCAAGAAGTGCAGTACATTGAGGACCTTCTCCAGGGGGCTGAGTGCTTGGGAGCACAGGGTGGTTGATGTGAGGTCATCCTCCCACTCACTGACCAGGTCGAGTATTATGTGAGGTGGAAACCTGTACCTCCCGTACACATGGTCATCAGGCATCCCAAAAAGGCTGGTTCTGGGTGTAAAAATTCTGGCCCAGACTATCCTCCTCCTCCTCCTGCGGTATCCCACGGCCACTGCTGCTAGGAACGGTATGTTCATCCTGGCATCTGAGCTTGTTTGTTGTTTGCGTGCACTTTTATGCTGTGCGGGTGGACGTACGCCTGCTTCCTGCTGGCGTACGTGTTTCGGGATTGGCCACGTTCGATTCCATGAATACGTGTTGTAGGCGAGCGTGTAAAACTTCCTGCGCACCCCTGGAATACCTGCGCCCAGCCCAATCGCGTGTGGAACTTCTCACGCACCCCTGAAATACACGTACCCCGCTCCCCCAGGCCCGATCATGTGTAAAACCACCTGCGAGCCCCTGAAATACACGTACCCCGCTCCCCCAGGCCCGATCACGTGTGAAACTTCTCGCGCACCTCTGAACTACACGCGCCCAGGCCAATCGCGTGTGGAACTTCTCGCGCACCCCTGAAATACACGCACACGCTCCGCCAGGCCCGATCGCATGTGGAACTTCTCGCGCACCTCTGAAATGCACGCACACGCTCCCCCAGGCCCGATCACGTGTGGAACTTCTCGCGCACCTCTGAACTACATGCGCCCAGGCCATTCGCGTGTGGAACTTCTCGCGCACCTCTGAAATACACGCACACGCTCCCCCAGGCCCGATCGCTTGTGGAACTTTTCGCGCACCCCTGAAATACACGCACACGCTCCCCCAGGCCAATCGCGTGTGGAACTTCTCGCGCACCCCTGAAATACATGCGCCCAGGCCATTTGCATGTGGAACTTCTCGCGCACCCCTGAAATACACGCGCCCAGGCCATTCGCGTGTGGAACTTCTCGCGCACCCCTGAAATACATGCACCCAGGCCATTCGCGTATTGAACTTCTCGCGCACCCCTGAAATACACGCACACGCTCCCCCAGGCCAGATCGCGTGTGAAACTTCTCACGCACGCGTGTTCCCGAAACCCGTAATACGCGTTCCCCGCTTTGCGTTTGCTGTTTGCCAGTCCGGTAAACTGGTACAGGGTTGGCGCAGCCCTTTGCGATGGTTTTGCGATCTTGATGGCTTTTCCTTGCGCAAGGGCGTTCTTGGGGGCGTAACTGCCGCTGCTGCAGGGTCGCTGCGCCACTCAGCGCCACGTCTGCTTTTGGAGGCGAGAATCCATGAATACGCTGTGCGCGGAAATTGATTTTATCGCACGTGGCTGGCGCAGACATTCGCACGGGCACGCTGTGCGCCAGCCGCGTGCAACACTTTTGTGAGGAATTACATGAATCGGCCTGTAAGATTATTTTATTTTGTTTTTTGTAGATGTTGATATAATATTTTATTGTCAGAATACACGTCATCAATTTGTTAATTCACTAATGCTAAACATTATTTTATAAAGCTATCAGTTGTATATGTTTTTTTGTGTTTTATCTTAGAGGTGTATGAATTATGTCATAGTCTCTGATGCCATTAATGGAATGTAAGCATGGAGGTAGGGAGGTAGAATGTTACCCTAAAGTTCTACCCAATCATTTGGAATAATCTAGCCTCAGTGGTGGGCACCACTGGGTCCACATCACGTTACTTGTACTTGACTTGTAATCTAAGCAATCTATTAAATCAATCAATACTTTTTTTCGACTAAGAAGTCATAAAAGTTATACATCACATTTTAAAACCAATGTGCAAAGTATATTCAAGCGTTCAGTGGGTATACCAATTTCGTTACATTTGCAAATTTGCACAAGTGCCTCCTATACTACTACTGTGCAGAATAAACAGAGCATGTGCAAAATTAGCTGTCAGTTGAAACAAGATGAAACAACATATCACTAATACCTGAACAATTATATATATATATATATTTTTTCAGTTCCTGACTGTCAGTGAAGAAAATCACCTGGCCTAGATATGTCAGTGAACAAAAATAGAGGGAGCCAGACATGTGATGTCATCAATGACATTTGTGATGTCATTTTTGATGGCATGGGTGTTAGTCTTAGCAGTGCACAGTGGTGGTGCAAGTTATGGGTGGTTAGCTTACCATAACTGGTGAATTTCTGGGGGTTTTCGGTTGTACTTGTAACCATAATATGGATAGGTTGTTATTAGTGCAAAGTAACTATAATGTCCCTTTCAAATAGTTGTTGTACTGAATTTGATAGGTTTTTCTTACAGCAACTTAACCATAACGTCCCTTTAACAATGTGTCTTGTCAGTGAATTTCATAGGTTTTTAGTAGGGCACTTTAACCATAACATTCCTTAATCATAGTTTTTTCAGTAAAGTTGATAGGGTTTTAGTAGCGCAACTTAACCATAACATCTCTTTAATAATGTTTTTTTCATTAAATGACGTAGGTTTTTAACAGGATACTCTTAGTTTGTATAGATGTACTGTAGAGCATACTGAAGCCGGTGGCTCTATACTAATAGCCACAGTGGTTGCAAAAGTGCGTCTGTTCGCTGACATCGGGTGGAGTCCAACCTGCCGAGAAAAGGAGGGGTGGTCGTACAAAGTGGTACCTTGCAGCAAAGACGAGAAACATATACAAACAGCAGCAAGTGCGTGAATGAGAAGGGAACAAGCAGTAGCTGCACAAAGTCTGTACTTCGAAAACAAACAGCGCAAAAGCATAGGGTATGCAGTAAAATGGAATGCACCAACAAGAGAAGTAACGTTTGCCTTCAACAATCTTACCACACACCTGCTTCACATTCCAACAAAGGACGAAGCGGCAGAGTTAGGGATGCCAACTACTGAGAGCAGAACGTCAATGCAACATGGTAAGTACACTAAAGTTTATGTTATAATTGCACTGGTCCTGTAGTGTACAATAGTAGGAAAACATGATGTTTTCTGTTTGTGCGCAGCAATGGCAAGCACCCTAGAATGGCTGGAAGAGAATTTTCCGCATGAAGACATGAGTGAGGACGATAACCCCATTGCTACCTGCCGCAGTGTGAAAAGGGAAAGAGTTACTGCAAAGGCAAGCACCCTAGAATGGCTCGAGGAGAATTTTCTGCATGACGAAATGAGTGACCATAGTAACCCCATAGGTAGGGAACGCAATGTGAAAAGTAACACAATTACAATATATTGCTTCATGTATACTAAACACATTTGTTTTTCTTTAACAGAACATACAGGAATAAAAAGGAGTACACCAGAAGCGGCACCTTTTCCACAGCAACATATGGCCACAGAAACTGAAGGAAACGCTGTAAATATAAAACTAGACCACCTGAATGACAAAATGGATGAATTGCTGAACAATTTTGCCACCTTGAAAAATGTTGTACAAGAACATATTATGGAGAAAATAAGATACCACTGCCCCACCTGCACCTGTCCCCCTTCACCATTTCCCAGCACCCCATCCCTGCATATTGCATGTCATGAGAGAGGCTTCGATGAGACCTCAATCCCTTCTTCCCCTCACCACCAATTTGTAGAAATGCCAAGATCCCTGGTATATGTATCTGTTTCTGGTCCCACTTCCCTTTCCGAATAGTGGCTAATAAAGGTTCATATGTAAATTGTATGTGCCTTTTCCTTTGTTTTAAAAAGCCCATTGTAATTGTGAAGGGCACAGCACTGGTGGGGATGATCGCAAGTGAGGGAAATGGAGGAGTCGTACGATTGCTGCACCTGGCTGCCCTCTGCGCAATCACAATGGAACCATCCGTAGGACGCTACTACCGGCCGCATGTTTGCATGCACAGAACCACCTGTAAGTAGTTGTAGGACTGTACGTTTGTTGGTCGCACAACTTCGCACATTCGTATCTCTTCTTGTGACCCCTGGTAACACCGCCCCTGGCCAAGATATGCAAAGAAACGTGTGATGTAGTTTTAGTAGGTAGAAGCGCTCACTGACATCCTGCGAGTACCTTTGTACGTGAACATCATGCCTACTGTACCGTGCACACACCAGTCTTATTTAGAAATGTTCAGTGCATGTGTGCCATACATTTAAGTGGACATTAAGACTTAAGAGACCTATGCACGTGGCCGCAAAGTGTTCCGGCCAATATGCGTTCTGCGGACAGTCATCCAAATGGAGAACAATGGCGATGTCACCATGTGCACGGAAGCACGCTGCGCGTGGGCCCTTATTTGGCAGACATGATCCGGACCCGTGCACATCAAAAAAGGGCTATTTTCTGCAATGTATGGAGTGTTACAGTGAGAGTGCACTCTTACAGAGGTCCTACACTCTCCCTTCTGCATGTAGTTATTGTAGGGAAAGATTTAGGGCCACTTTCTAGTTGCACGTGCTCCACAAAAGTCCTATAAAAGGGCGCACCCCACAACTGTGCTGCAATCCGTGTTTGGCTTTCCAGAGAAGAGCAGCAGTGCACATTGGTTCATGCAGAAATTGCTTTCTGTCCAATTCTGTGCCTGGAAAGTACCTCTCCAAGTAATGGCCACCAGGGCTTCTGCTACTACCTCTGACTCAGGAGCACCCACACCCTCACCACCACCACCTCCTTCTTAAGGGCCTGAGCAAGGGAACAGGTGTGATAATGTGGATGGACATCAAAAAGGAAACAAGGATAAAGTAGAGGGAATCGTGGGTATGAAAACTATTTACCGCCGTTGGCGATGTGCCCAAATCTCATACAAACCAGGTAAAATGCAGTGAGTGCAACATAGAACTCAGTCGCAGAAAACCTGGCTTGTACAGCTACGGCACCACCTCCATGCGGCGGCGCCTGAAATCGAATCACAAGGCAGCTGTTCGGAGGGTTGTCCCCTTAAAAGAAGGCAGTAGGTTCCTTTCCTCAACAGCATCCTCTGCATCTGCTTCTATCACCACTATGGATACAACCAGCCTTGCAGGCCATAAACACTGCAACAGACCCATACCTTTTAAAGGTCACTGGCATGTGCATGTACTGCTACACGGTACTGTGCAGGGGGAAACAATTTCAAAGTGCTTTTGAGGCTTTGGTATGGGAGCATGACAAAGATTGCCCCAACCCAAGTAAGGTACATGCAATATCTTGTGCTCTCCATGTGCAATTTCGTATCCCTGTGGTTAGTACCCTTTGCCAAACCTCCCTCCCATTCCGGTCCTTCTGTGGCGTGTCTTATAACAACAGGAAAAATGCAACACAACCAGAAAGGGGGGAGGACAAAAAGGCTATTTTCAGAGCCACCTTGCACTGTTCAAAAATAGAATTTGAATGAAAGCATGCAGGCGGTGGTGCAGCCTATGAGCACCGCGTACACGGTTGTCAACAATGGCCCGCGGGACTCCATCAAAAACATTGTACACATTCGCAAAATGAAGTGGTGGCAATGAAAAGAGCCTTTTTGTGCTGTTTGTGTTCACCACTTTGGAAGTGGTGAACACCGACAGAGAAAATTCTTGCTAAACTTGCAGGAAGCGCTGCACTGCATATTGGATATTATGTAGAAACGGCTCATTGCCAGCATCAGTCAGATGAACTCCATCTGAACGACAAACTTTGCTACTACAAAACATAATGTTTTCATTATGGAAGAAGAACATGCCAATGTCTCGCTACAAAGCGCAAACAGCCTTGCTCACATTGCGCCGCACTTTCTCCATTTGTGGCCCACATGAGGAAGAACGCAGCCACATCTGTCTCTGGGCAATGCGAGAAAAAATTATATGATGTGCGACTTTGGAAACATTTCCATGAGTTGCCGAAAGGTCTCCTTCATCGTAAACTGCAGTGAGATGCTGCTAACATGTCCTAAACTGTTCCCTCCACAATGAACAATAACAATGTCTGGATGAGCGAGTGTCACCAAACTGGCACAAAGAGGACCCACATGGACCAACTTCATCTCACGTATTCTGTACCAGTGCACATCAGGATTATGGAACCCGAGGTGTGCTGCCAGTGCACAGCATTCTGCATAAACTTGTACCCAATGTAAGTAGGAGTCGCCCAAAGGTCATATAGTCCGCCTACTGAACGGCACAACCATACCCATAGCCATCTCCACTCCTATTTGCAAACACAAATTATGGCCAATCTGTTGCTACACAGCACACTCAGGAAATCGTATTGACCAATCCCGACTCCTGCACAGTCCCATTTCCATTCCAGCCACCCTGAAAAGACCTGGATGTAGCATGTGCGCACCTCCAAATGCCGCGGCTTTCGCAAACATACTGTCCTGTGTGGGGGGCTGTGCAAACACATTTGAAGCATGTCAGAGAATGGCCGCTTTGTTGGTAGTTCTGAAAAGTGTTTATTTTTTTATTTTTGTAAAGCGATATGTAAAGGAACACCTTTTGTTGTTGGGGATTGCTCTCTGCTTTTCCTCCTTACATTGTTACACAAGTTTCTGCAAACTACATTTTACATTGTGTAACAGAAGACTCATTTCAATAGGGGTAAAAACATATCAGCTCCACTGACAAACATCAGACTAGAAGCACTAAGGTTCTCATTGGCACAGAAGAATATCCTAGCATGAAACAGAAAAGCAGACATACACCTGATTCGATGATCCATAATCCCATTTCTCTTGCAAGAATATTAAGAAGGACAGCACTCCCTCATTGGCAACTCTTAAACGGTCACATACGAATCTAACACTATCACATCTGTTGAACAGTCCATACAAACCGTTAAACACACAGGGCCTGATTCAGGGCCTGATTCATGGATGTGTTTTATAATGGTGCAATCCCATAGGAAAACATTCCATGAATCAGGCCCACAGGCTTCAATTGTCCTGTAAGTGAAAGGCACCTGCACTGGAAAGCACTGCAAAACAATCTACAAGTTCTGCATCCACATACATCGGCATAGCTACCCATCACCATGCCTCGTAGGTATCACTACTTTTTGTACAGTACATTTGCAACTGTGTTATAAGTTCATTGCAACGGGGTACCTGGCACTGAATCTCCATAACGTACTCAAAATTAATACTGTTATTTTTCCCATCACCTACCATGAAATGGCTCCTACAGTGGTAGGTGCTGGCAAAGTTGCCTTTTGCCCATCACAGCCATTGTTATATGCAAACGGTTAATCTGTTCTTTTGTTCCATCAATTGTATGATGCTTTCCCCCATTAACGCACCCCCTATCAAATTTGTAAAAATCACACACAAAAGGATCAGTCAGCGTATCCCACACAACTAAGCAAAGTGCATACTTTGCATGTATAAAGTCAGTTTCCTGCCACTTACCTTTCACACTTCATAGATTACAACATTACTTAAAAAAGAAAAAATTGTATGTGTGCTTTGACAACAGTAACATTCATAAATGTGCATAAGGAATTTAATGACCGGAAACAATGGCTCCACTCATGTAGCAAGCATACATATGCAGAGAAGTACATGCAAATGCACACACAAAAACATTCTGCTTGGCACTCTGTACATCTTTCTGCAACTTTTTGTCATCCTTCCACAATGCGAAGTACTCCATTTTGAAAGTAAATAGTCTTACACTAATACACACACGTGTTCAAAAAGACTTCATACAATACACTCCCAAATAACCCACCTTCCTCCTTAACAAACATGGTTATGCTCCCAAGTCCCCATTCATATCGTAAGCCATCCATTTATACACACACACTTTATCTTCCTGCCAAGAGATCTCCTGAGAGTTTTAAAGAATTTATTGTACAAACGTAAGCACTATGCCATTAATCAACATGTTTTCTTACCATCTTCTTATACAGGTGCAGTGCCCACCTCTCTCCGGAAAGCAACTGGCGTGTGCACTTCAAACTACAACCTGCAATAAACCTACTCTCACCCAGCAACAAAGTAAGTACAATACCATCATAGTGTTGTACGTCTTACTAGAAGAGTGCACTATTGTTGCATTGTAGCATATAGATTTGTGGCAATCCACCAGTATGTACTTCATTGTTTCTCATAACACTTCTACAGGTGCTCAGTGTTTGTTATGTTGCCACCATTAGACTAATCCCCACATAGTAAGATACTGCCCCCAACCGAATGTTAGAGGCCATTACACAGTGACACACTTCCATTTATATGCCTACCCTCCTATTGACCCACTCATGCACATTGCAAACATATAGATTTGAAAATCTGCACACCCACACTTCCCTTTCTTCGCCAACAGCTACTGCACAATGCCTACCAAACTGCAACTCCGTAGAAAGCAACACAGAAATAGAGCCACACAACCTAAAAACATGGAAAGTAGCCATCCACTGCAAGCAGAACTTCTACAGAAAGTTGAAAGAGAAGAGCTAATCCAGTCTTTAAGGAAAACGGATGCATCTAGCAGTAAAGACAGTGTAGTTCATCTGTCAAAATTTGAAAATGAAAACAAAGCACTAAAAACAGTGCAATGCGCACTACTGTTAACAGAGCATGTACAAATGGTAATGTAACCACAAGCAAGCATTCCAAAAAATGTATTTTAGAGAAAATGTTCCACCATTGAGTCCTTCATAAACGTATAAATAGAGAGCAGAAATCATGCTCAACCCTCAAAACCTACTGCAGAAAAGTCATCCTGGAAGCTCTTGTAGACAGTGCAATGATCGTGAAATGGAAATGGTTTATAGTACTTTTGAACAGAATGAAACCACTAACAACATTAATTGGTAAATTGCAAGCACTACTTCGAAACAAACGCAATATCAGCATAGATACCTTTGGCCACATCTGTACAGGTGACTGGAGTCACACCACCAACACAGAGCCATACTTCAATGAAGAATCATACAAACAAGAACAAACAAACCAAATTGCCTTACATCGGAGTGGACGAGGGTATGAAAATATACACAATACCATAATGGATGAAGAAACACTGCATTCAGAAATATCCCCATCAAACTTAGATGTCACTCTCCATTCCACCAAACCAACACGCCTCAACTACAAATGGCCTTGCACATCAATGTGTAATGTTCGCCAATGCTTAATCAAATCTTTGTAGCAGTTCCTCAATCACTATGTCAAAGGCAACAAGCAAAAAAAAAAAGAAAAATACTACAAACTATGGACTCCTGTTCAGTGCACAACTACACAGGACTATGAGGACATTCCTTAGCCTGTATTTCGGGACCTGCTTGCAAAAGCACCTTTCACCATATCAAAATGTTAGCAACCCACCATTCAACAGTCAGAAATCTAGTTTACAAACTGTACTATGCAAAAAGTCCAGCTTTAGCATTGCAACATTTAAATAATGTTCTCCTACACGGTACTGCCAAACAAGTGCTTGAAGAAATAGAGCAAATCTAAAGGAAATATTGTGAAATTGAAGAGCACTTAAAACTCCAGCATTTCAGACAACAGTACTGACAACAATTCAGCTATCAACTTTTTATATCACACATACAGAAAAGAAATACAAAAGTTCAAAAGCACATCTGCTGAAATGCCAAACCAAGTATGTGTGTGTTGTCACAGAACTTTCCATAGAAAGAGCACCAAAACTATAAATATGTCACAGAAAATAGAAGACAATGAGGAATCCCAATGGTTTCAATTAGCTCTGTAGCTTATAGCTGAAAACAAATATGAAATTACCGTGCGCCGGCACTTTTTCTGTATATTTATCGTCCGACTTCCTGGTTTCCATGGAAACACGGGACGCGTGACATCGTAGCACTGAATAGTGGTCAGGTGACCACGCACAACGTACGTGGTTACCTCAGCAACCACTTAGAAGCCATTTTTCACCTTTTCTGCTTGGAACGCGGCTCCCCGTGGACCAGCGTATATGCAACACAGGCAGAGCGCGAGTGAAGCGTTAGACAGAAGCTCATCCAGACTTTTAAACAAAACTACGGGTGAGTCTGTGCCCCACATTTAAGAAGAATTAGGTATAACGTTTGTATACATATAGAACAATGATTACAGTATACATCATTGTTAGTATTACTTTTCTTTAAATTTAGAATACAGACGGCTGGAGTGCTCTATGTAAGAAGTTGTTCTTTAAAGAAGGGTGCTAGACACCACAGGAAAATGATTGAGGTAATTTTGAAAACATGATAGTCATGTATGGGATTTATTTTGGATTTAGAAATGAATGTGCGCAAACATGTACCTACTTTTACCTAACAAGGGCTCTGTGTTGTTGTTTTCTTCCCCCCCACCATCTAATCTTCCATCTTTAACGAATTACCTTTACTGGGTATGTATGTTTTTCAATTATTCATTTTATGCATTTGTTGATTTGTGTACTCAACTATGGTGAACTATGTTAATATTGGTTATTTACTCTCAAACTATTGATTGGAATTATAATCTTGTTTTGATTTGGAATTTTCACATGATGTGGATTGTAACATTTTCATTTATTCTCGTATTATAATTATGTAAGAATTTACAATAAGTGGTATGGTTAACGCCCCGAAGAAGGAGATACACTCCGAAATGTATTGACATTAAAACAACCGTACACAAAATTAAACAAGTCTGCTTCTTATTTAGCAAAACACCCAGCTGTTGATGCTCCTCAGATTCAGGATTATACTCTTGAAATTCTTCTAAGTGGCTCTAAATACGATTTTAGATATCCATGAGCGATGAACTCTAAGCTTATTAAACATTAAAACAAACACAATCTGAACAGTGAGCTCCAGAAGAGCTCCAACGGAGAGCGTCGGACTTAGCTGGATGTGTTCATCCAACTTTTTCTCATAAGGAGCAACCCACCATTCAACAGTCAGAAATCTAATTTACAAACTGTACTATGCAAAAAGTCCAGCTTTAGCATTGCAACATTTAAATAATGTTCTCCTACACGGTACTGCCAAACAAGTGCTTGAAGAAATAGAGCAAATCTAAAGGAAATATTGTGAAATTGAAGAGCACTTAAAACTCCAGCATTTTCAGACAACAGTACTGACAACAATTCAGCTATCAACTTTTTATATCACACATACAGAAAAGAAATACAAAAGTTCAAAAGCACATCTGCTGAAATGCCAAACCAAGTATGTGTGTTTTGTCACAGAACTTTCCATAGAAAGAGCACCAAAACTATAAATATGTCACAGAAAATAGAAGACAATGAGGAATCCCAATGGTTTCAATTAGCTCTGTAGCTTATAGCTGAAAACAAATATGAAATTACGAACACCTCCATACTGTGCACATGCTGCACTGCCAAACTTGACAATAACCAAAGGCCTTCACGGGCAATCAGTAATAATTTGGAAATATTTCCACTGTCGAACACACTGGAGCAGCTTAATTTGTATGAGAGCATTATAATCCAAACAGTGCACCAATTTCAAACAATAATACAACTTCAACCGAAAACTGCAAAATTGCCTCCAACCGAATTACTGAAAGGCATTTGTGGGAAAGTAGTTTATTTGCCATTAAATCTGAAAGAAAATGTAGACACTCTATGAATACAAAGGCCAATAGAAGAATCTTTGAGTATCCTAGTAAATGGTGTACCTACAAAAGACAAAAAAAAATTGGCAGCAACTAGTGGACTTAAACAAAGTTAGGGAAGCCTGCAATACCTTAAAAACCACAGTGAATACTACAAAGAAATAAACGTTGAAGAAAACTTGAGAGAAACAAACGAAATAATTCAGGACTCCTCAACAACTGGCCAATTTCAACGTCAACATCCAACTGCAACTTCCAATATTTGAGACCACTATACAATTCACACACTGCACTCCAAAGACACCATAGACGATGCACGAGAAACATATCAAATGTGGCAAGCCAAAGGAGCGCCAATCCGTACATGGGAAAAAAGTGTAGAAGCACAAGCCTTTCCTCAACTCTTTCCGACTGGAAAAAGTGGAAGATATGATGAAAGATGCACACAAATAGCATCAGAATACCGGTGTTTACACATGTATTCTAAAGACCCTAGATTTAGACGGACCGTAGAGTACATATTTCACCTCCTCTTTGAATATGAAATACCAACGCTATGTTATGGAGTTGCACACACATTGAAAACAGGTTCCCATTTTCAAAACATGTCTGCTATACAGCTACTTCAAAAGTTGCAAGACAAGGACGAAGTTTTACAGTCAAGTATTACAAATCTCTTGGCAAACATGCGTGGTACAAAAGAGTACTGGTTCCGATGGCGCGCAGATGTACAGTGTATGCTACGCAACCTAGGTCCACCCACATGCTTTGTCACTTTAAGTTGTGCAGAGTATGCATGGGAAGACTTGCACACTTTCCTACGCATAGCAAACACAAACAAAACAGGTGTAGACATGAAAACATTAGGAGAACTTTGCACACTTGATGCTGTACATGCTTCACACTACTTCCATCATCTCTGCCTTGCCATGCTGCATGTCATCTGCAATAAAGCACTTCCTCCCCTCAGAGAAGTGGAGCAATTATTTTGGAGAAAAGAATATCAGGCCAGAGGAGTGCCACACATCCACATGCTTTTGTGGATTAAAAATGCTCCTAAATTTGATAAGGAGAGTGATGAAACTGTTATGCAGTTCATTCACAGATATGTCACTTGCAAAATACCTTCAGAAAGTACACATAGTGACATGCACACATTTTGCAGTTCCAAAGACACAAGTGTGGTAAGAATTGTCGGCGTAAATATAAAAACAGAGGCAAATACTACACCAAAAGCTGCATTGGTTTTCCTAGGCCAGTTTCAGCAACAGGTCAAGTAAACAACTTCATGTCTTCGGTTCGACACAGTGTGAAAGGGAAATCTCCTAAAACCAAATACTGCATAAAAAGGAGCAAAGCATCAAAGTAAATCAATGATTACAATGCAATAATCGCCCTCCTATGGAATGCTAATGTTGATGTACAGTACATTGCAGACAATTCCACTGCAGTTGCACGGTATGTCACATCCTACTTAACCAAAGCAGAGAAAACAGAGCTCAAAAACCTCTGTGATGACATATCATCTGACAAAACACTGTCAAAAAAAATTGTACAGCTTTGGCATAAAAATGCTGTCCCATAGAGAATGTGGCTTCTACGAAGCCGGAGACTGTTTAACCGGTACCACCTTACATGGGAAATCTGAAAACATAGTGTGGCTAAGCCATGGTCCTGCTGCATCAAGAAAGAGAGTACTGAAATCGTACGAAGACATACAAACAATAGCCAAAAATGATCCCAACAGCCAGGACATTTTGAAAAACAACTTATTGGACACATACTACCCAAACAGGAGTATTACTTTAGAAGCCATGTGCCTATACCAGATAGCCTAGAACTTCTCATACAAAAGTAAAATTAAACCATGTGAGAAAAAAAGGTAGATACAGAGTGGAAATTTGTGAAGGCAGCCTGGTGAAATTACCAAACGCAGCCTCTTTAATCATATGAAATTGTCCTTACAAACTCCTCAACACAAAGAACTGTACTACATGGCTCTACTTCAACTTTTCAAACCATGGAGAAAAGAAGAAGATGTATTAGCCAACCACGGCTCCTATGAAGATGCTTTCAATGCAAGTGAAAGTACAATTACAGATGGAAACTTTACACGGTACAAAAACATATTTGACAATGAACGCCAACAAGAAGAAGAACTTCATACACAACTAAATGTAGACACTTCTGAGAGCAGTGAAACGTCTGTAGGAGGCAGCCAAGAACCACTTTGACAGGCACTCATAGCAAATGAGGCAGAATTTGACATGACGGAAGTAACCACCACCATGTTTCAATATGAGCAATCTGCTGAAGAGTTGGCTGTACTGAAATCGGAACTAAACAGTGAGCAGCGTACCATTTTTCTAGAAGTAAGTGAAAAAATTGAACATGGTATACAGCACGAAAGTAAAACTTGTACCTGTAACAACTACAAACCTCTACTGCTGTATGTAAGTGGTGAAGCTGGATCAGGGAAAACATTCTTAATAAAGATTATCAGCAAATACCTTCAACAATTAAGAAGCACCAACCATTCAGCTGTTTTTACCGCCCCCCACAGGTTTAGATGTCTGCAAAATAGGTGTAGCCACTCTACAATGACTACTACTCCTTCCAGCAGAACACCAAAACAAATTAGAGTACTATAAACTTTCTGCAGAATCTGCTATGGAGCTACACAAAGTTTTGAAATAAATGAAAATGCCCCTAATAGATGAGGTGAGCATGGTTTCTAACCTAATGTTAGCTTTGATTCACCTCAGATTACAAGAGGTCCTCAAAACAGACTACGAAGAACTGTTTGGAGGAAAACATGTAATTGTTTTCGGAGATCTCCTTCAATTAACACCAGTCAAAGGTGAACCAATCTTCAAAACCTTAGGACACAAAGTGTGCTATGAAAGTCTTGGAAGCATTGGGAATGTAAATCTCTGGCAATATTTCCAATACAGAGAACTAACTGAAAACATGCATCAGTCTGCAGACCTCCCCTACGCCAACATTTTAAAAAAACGTACAGATTGGTATACTATCAAAGGAGGTGCAGTCTACCCTCAACACTAGACACATCCATGAGCTGTAGAGGCATAACACATGTGCTACTAATGTCATGGAACAATTAGCTCACACAAATGTCACTGTATGCCCTTAATACCAACTCTAGCAAGCTGTGCACAATTCAAAGCAACAAAGCTAAAAAAAAGAAAACCATCCACTAGTGAAAATTCACGCCACAGACAAGCTGGACGTACACAGTATGACAATACCTAAGTGTCAATAAGCCATAGCATGACTGAATACCTTAGAAACTTTACCTCCAACACAGCTGATTTGGAAAAAATTATAACATTATGTGTGAACTGTAGAGTAATGCTAAAGCGTAACCTTGATGTTGACTAAGGTTTAGTTAATGGAGCACTTGGTACAGTTTTTGGCTTCCACACATACCAACGGGACGACAGCATTCAGTTTGTCAACATCCAGTTTGACAAACTTTCAGAAGTTATAAAGATAGATGCACAATGGCTCGATTCCTTCTTTTCAAAGACATGTATGTACACAGAGAACAGTTTTTTTTTCTGTTGCTAGATTATGCAGTAACTTCATTAATCGCAAGCTCTATCCTTAGATCAAGCATAGATTGATATTGGCAGCTCAGTCTTTAAAGAAGGCATGAGTTACCTAGCACTGTCGCGGCTACCTACACTAGAAGGATTATATTGAGTGAATTTAGATGCAACTGCACTCAGCACAGACATTCCTTGCACCATAGAGTACAATGGACTACGTGCACTCTACACACCCCATCTGAAAATGTACCCTGTTCCCCACAAACCCAAAGTTTTGTAAATAAATCTCATTCCATCAGAAGTGCTAAATAATTTGGCAACAGTACCACCAAAGAAGTTGAAGTCACCTCATACTACATCAACTGCCAAAAGCACAGACAAAAGGAGTAAAAAAGACAAGACATAACCAGCTCCAGACACAAAAAGTGCCTCTTCAAACACACCACGTACCCTTTCATTAAAGTACTCAGACACAAGAGGACCTGGTCCATTCAAATGTTCTAATACAACAGGTGTTAACTGCTATGCAAATGTAACAATTAATGTTTCATTCCAAATGCCAGCAATTGTAGAACACATTTATTTAAATGGCGCAGACCACTTGTCTTTGAAAGTGCTCGTCGTTCACAGAAATCCAGTAAGTAATCATGACAACATTTACAGGGTCTCAGGGGTAAGACAACAATTGGACTACTGTGCTGGAATGGTGAAATTCACATTAAACCGACAAGAAGATCCACAGGAATTTCTAATGTACTTACTACAAATACTGCAAAGGAAAACCATACTCATAAATTAAATCTTTCACATTTCCAACATGCAGAAACATACATGCAGTCTCTGCAACCATGTAATTCAGCAGCAAGTCCCCAACACATGCTTTGTCTATATAACAATACTTAACTGTGACTCCATTCCATTTCAGCAACTGGTGCAAAATTCAAACCATAGCATATTCTGTACGTCGTGCAATTCTGATAATGGTTTGACACTACATATACTCGCACATAGTAATATGTAACTGTAATGCTCTTGAGATGCAATGCCAATGGAACCAAAAACAACTGCAAACGTACTGCCTTCACAGATGGCCAGGTATCACTTGGCAAGAAAACCTTCACAACAGTAGCCATAATCTACCACAACAGCGACACAACCAGTGGAGACCACTATACCGCATACATTAGAAAGCAATGCTCATGGTGGGAATGCAATGATACTTCCATCATTCCAAATCTTGCAAATGCCTACTTAATATTCTTGAAGCCAAAACGTAGGCATTGATGCACAAAACTACTATACCTTACTCCCCAGCACCAACCAGTACACTCGTAATGACACAAATAAAGAATTACCTTCCACGCTGTTGACCTAAAGCAACTTTGCATACAGAAATCATTCAAGAAATGAATTAAAGTGTGTGTTGGACAATTTTATACCCAATGAACCTAATGAGTACACTTAGACAAAGAATATGTGTACACAAATGACAGTAGAAGTATTTTCCACATTATCCGTAAACGGGAAAGTACTAAGTACGAGGGTTCAAAACTATCCTTAGTAACCTCTGAAACCACCAAGTACACAAACGAGTCACCACCTCTCTAAGAATACTCATACAAATGCTATACATATGGAACTATCACTACATAAACCCATAATGGTATACCACCACTTCAGAATGTACACAGATGTGAAAGTAGCAACAGGAATGCACACGCTTATAAACGTACCTTATAGGAATGGGGCACTGTAAACAGTTAGAATATGCCACCTAGTATCTAACTGCAACCAGAACACTACAATGTTATTTGCTGCATTACAACAACCCAACTCAACCTTCAACAACGAATGTGCTACAAACATATCCTCAAACACTTCCAAAGTATGAGTAGTTACAGTATGCCAACAGGTACGTAACTACCGTCACAATTCTGCAGTAGAACAGTACAATGCCACAATACTTGCAAAACACCAGCAGCAACCAAATGCATAAAGAAACAGTGCTACAAAAAGGAAGCAGGTAAACATTTACAAAACACCAACTGCTATACAATGCCACCCATCCTACCAACATGTATAGGCCAGAAATCGTAAACCATTACATTTCCTCCTACTTCAAGAGAACACCTTAAAAAGTGCTATAACCACTCCAAACATTACTGTAATTTCATTGTGCACCATAACAGCAAAGACATTTGGAAGTTTTTTTTAAATCCAGCATGGATTTTTTTTTACCAACAGACCCATTGATTATGCAAAGAACCATGGGAACTGTGCACATTGCACAGTACACTGGTTCAAAGAATAGTACTTATGAAGTACTAGTTATGAGGGTCCACAAAGTAAATACATATATGCACTGTAGTGGACTACAAAGTAACAAAATACCTGCTCTAACATGTTCTGTTCTAATTTCCCACAGATAATGCAGCAACGATTACTGCAACGTTTCACATTCTATACACAAAAAACAGCAAAGGCCCTCCCCAATCCAAACTGTAAGTATGCAATTAGTGGTATCATTCTTCGCTACAATGTCCACAGTGCAATGTGTGCACTTATTTCTGCAATACACATAGCAATGCCACAATTTACAATGCACACCTATATTACACTATGCAGCTTGTGCCTACGCTCTACATGCTTCACTACACCCAGTGCAGTGTAGGGGCTTCAGCCATGCACTCAATATTGTACACCCTGCCCACACCTGCCGCTGTACTGTACAACTATGCATACAAATATCTATCCATGTACCAGAAACACCACACATAACACAGCCACCTACCCCTTAGCCACTGCAGTTGACATTGCATCCACACAATAGACAACCTGTTTCCTACATACACTGTTACCCTAAGCCTATAATAGGTGGATACACTGAATGCACTACACTACAGTAACCTACCCAATAATCTGCCCAATCACAACAATGCAAATTGATCAATGCATCCATATATTTTACGTAACTGTCCTAACTTCTGCAACATTTGGCTCTTCTAATTCCACTGGCACCGTTTAGGCCATTAGGTCATCTTCATTGTTATCTAAACCATTTCAAAAGAAGGTATACAACACAGATTTCACTGCAGCACATGGCACATAGCTCGGCAGCCATATTTCAAACACTGCGCTACTCCTTAAAATGTTTAACTTCTGTGTCCCTTTCTTATTGTATAATGGAAACACCATTTGAACACCAAAACCCCCTTACAATGTTTTAAGGACGTACGTAGTAATTCCTTTTCTTTGATCAATGAGAGCCCCACACATGTTCATGCTGCAAGACACAAAACTGCGTACGATGGCCCAGCCACCAACATATGTTGAGGCAGCACACATACAGTCTGCCATCGTCCACCGTTGCCTCGTAACACACTGCACATATAAAGGGACCTTAGGGACTGTAAAAGCACATTTTATGTATGTTGCCATCTGTGCATTCAGGGCATGTGTACGGCACCATCATCTCTACTTATACGGCATATTAAATTCACTGTAATGACACTACCCACATTCGGAAATGCATGGTACAATCGAAACACATTGTCGGTTGAATCCTTTTTTTTATTCCAGCATCATCTCCGGAAAGCGAAACCTAACATACCTCTCCTCCAACAGGAGAAATGCTCATTGTAAAACAGCCTTGAGTGGGAAAATTGATTAGCTCCAAGGGCAGACATTGTATGATATGATATGATATGATATGGCATTTGTAACGCGCCTATACACAGGTGTTTCACAGGTGTATGGAACTGTAGAAAAAATGGATACATAATTACAGTGCAGTTTCACTGCCCATGTTCCCCAAAGGTAGTATGCAACGATTCCATATGCCGTACACTGCGATTTTTTGCCCACCCAATACAAGCATGGAATTTGCCGAAGTTATGTAAGTACAACTTTACATCACATGTGTATTACAATTTGAATGTATTAAGCTGCAGTTCTGTATGCATAATTATAAATTTACTTTAGAGAACACTTTCTCTGTGTCCATTGTACAGAGGTTTGTGATGTCAGTAATCACGTGCCGTTACAGTGGCATGTCTCCACCATTCCCCATAAATTGCAACTGTGATTGTACTTCATTTTCTTTCCATTCTTCCCCAGCCCCTGAAATCCAGATATAAAGGACAAGACAAAAAGGGGACGCAATTCGTGCAGTGAAACAGCACACGTTATGCTCAATCGTGCAGTGCTACATTCCCTGTTTTGCCCTTACTATGCCCTTTCAAACAATTACCAGTTCTACGCACCCTCATTGTATTGAAAGTAATAACGACCACAGGTACACGCAGCAGTCAACCAGCACACAAACATCGGCAGCTCACATTTCAATGTTGCATTTTTTAGCAAACCAGCTCCTGCATTCTCCTGCAATCCGAGGAGACCCCCATGAGGATTGTTTTTTTCTTTTTTTCTTTGGACACTCATAGAGACATTATGCCGTGGGTCAAACAACACTAGCTAGCACTGTCATTTTTTGTAAAAAGGAAACACATGAAAGGAGCATCTGATGGCAACGTTTCAAAGACATTTTGCTTGTGTGGAGACGTACAAGGACAGTATCACCTACAAAACAGAGAGCAAAGCAGTGGGTTAACAGATGACGCTATTCAATAACACACAATACATGGTCCATGAGTCAGCCACCCATTACAACATCCTTCCCGCAAACTCTTGTCCTGTATGCTGCCACTAATAATGGCTACTTACATCTATTCTTATTCTTCTTTCTATTCAGATACCTTGCACCTTACTGCACATGTCAAGCCTTCCACTTGCCAACAGATGGGTGGTGACCAAACATTGCAAGATTACCACAAGCAATGTGTTTTCCTTCGTTGTTATCTGGGCCGACCAATATGGGCCGGTATGTCCATTTGCGGTTCCGGCAATATGAACCAACCTGCAAACCTTTCTTATGTAAGGCATCCCAGAGGCAACAGCTGCTACCTTGTCTACCTTGCAAAGAAAATGTGTTCTTGCACACGACCCACCCAGGACCACTAAGTAATCCTTTTTTCCACTTTGCTAGACAACAAAAGAAGTAAAGAAGTGCACAGACAGCACTGCACACTGGATTATGTTTGCGAAATAAAAGAGCAGTGATTGCAGCCACCTTACACGTTCTTGTGAACATTCTGTAGCAAAATAAAGCACTTGCAACAATTCACAGTGTTGTTGGTAAGTATGGGAATTTTCTGGAACTGTACGCTCTGTGTGCGCATGTCTGATTTTGCTTTTATTTATGTTGTTCCTTTCCGGAGGTAGGTGCTCAAATGACAGAGTGCGCTACGCTTGCCACGCACGTAACAAAAATACCTGGAGTGGACGCCGTGAGGAATGACTCTCCATAACTAAAGTCAGTTATGCCAGTGACTGTTGCGATGGTGTACGCCGCCCACACGTATAGGAAATGAAAGCGATGCACACATTACAATCACACACACAATAGGAACGCCAACTGCGTTTGTTGGCCATCTCAACAAGTACGCAAAAGAAAGCTAACAGTCAGATGGCCTGCTGTTCTGTATATGGCAGGACTTAACGGCGTTGATGATTTTGTCAGGTGCAAATGTATGTGGGTCAGTCTGTACATTATCCATACTTTAAATGTGCATTGCTTAGTAACCCGTGTCATGTCACAATATCTTCCTTCACTCTCAAAGCACAGGGTATTATCAGGGGCACACCATACCAAACACAAATGGTGGCATGTCAGTCCGTGAACGGCAACAAGTCCAATGACATACACCATATACAAGTACAGTTACTTCACGCCACCTCTGGTGGTGTACCAACTGCAAAATGTCCTCCACCACCATTCTGTCATGGTGAGCACCCACAGGAGACATGCATATTTCCAAGAGTGTACGCTGGAGTTACATATCAGTATAGGAACGGACCCAAAGAAGGCAACATTCTGAAACCTACTTCCAACCAGTGTCCAGACTGTTAGTTCAAATGGCCCTAGCCATGCACACAAGGCAGTAGGGGCTTGCCACTCCCAACACAACATGGTGCACCGAATGGAAATATCCCAATATCATCTGCAATACTCTCCCCATCCCCAATGGACTTGGAAGGTAGTCGTCTGTGCAGCTACCCAACAATGAATGATATGTAATTAGCTGCGTACATGGTCCATGTCGCAAAAGTGTGACAGTAAATACATCTTTTCATGTCCCACTGTCTTACTACACTCCCTGAAGCAAGACTCTGTTCACTGCCACACCATTCCAAACGCAAATAGTGGCACATCTCAGCAATGCTGCTGTAGCAAGTCTAACATGTCCTCCACAATGATTCTACAAAGGCCTTAGGACATTCACATATTGAAAAGTGTGTGGGATGCAACAAGGTATGGTTATAATAACTTACCGAAGTTAGCGAAGGCAAATTAAATGCACTCTGTATACATATGTGTGCACTCGAGATACCATTATGACACTGCTCCCATGCATGTTCCATGTTCCAATGTCTTACTGCACTCCCTGAAGCAAGGCTCTGTTCATGGTCACACCATTCCAAAGGCAAATGGTGGCATGTCTCACCACTGCTGCTGTAAGAACTCTAACATGTCCTCCACAATGATTCCACAAACGTGAGTACCTTAGGACACTTACATATTTAAAAGTCTGTGGGATGTCAGAAGGTATGGTTATAATAACGTATCCAAATAAGATAAGGCAAAGAGAATGCACTCTTTATACATATGCGTGCAATCCACAAAACCAATATCACAGTAGTCCCATGCATGGCCACATTGCGTTGCGGGGATTGTGCCCAAGACCTGGGCTCTTGGGTACATGCGGAGGCCTACGTCCTCTGCCATGCACCTAATAGCCTAGTCCTTGAACACATCCACTAGAAGGCAATAAAGCCATGCATGGGAACATGTGGTCCATAGCTTTCCTGACTACAGATAGGGGCTTTGCAGGCACAACACAACATAGTACACTGACTTGAAATATCCCCATATTGTCTCCAATGCACTCCACATCCCCAATGGCGTCTGCCTGCACTCACCAAAAAATGATAGATGCCTGCGCAGCTGCCTGCCAATGAAGTATATGTGAGTAGCTGCGTAAAAGGTCCATGTTGCCAAAATGTGATGGTAAAAAAATCCTTCCATGGGGCAATGTCTTACTGCCCTTCGTGAAACAAGGCAGTGGACAAGGCCTAGACTCTTGGGTACATGCGGAGGCCTACGGCACCCATGTACCCAAAAGCTTATTCCTTGCCGACAACCACTACAAGGCAATTGTTACGCTCACCTGGTATCCACGGGGACACCACCCAGCCGTAGGGACTCTGGTATCCTTCTCTGCAGTTCCCAGGTGTGACCAGTGGGGAAGTTCTGCCTGGAATACAGGTGGGCAATGTTCAAGACTGGGCAACTGGGGTAAGCAACCCCCCACCACTCCGTATGCCCACAGCCCCTCTGGACCTCTCCTCACCTTGTTGTTAATTCAGGTGTGCTCTCCGTCCTGCCTTCTTGGCAGGGGTGCGTTGTCCTTTGTGGGTGAATGCGATCTAGTTACTTCACTGATGCTGGCCCGCTTTGAGTCTTTTAGTAGGTCTTATTGCTGTTGTATATTGTTGTTATTCTTGCATGCCTTTCTTGGTTTAATAATTGTCTCTTTCTCTTCCTTAGGTGCGCGCAAGTCCAATGTGATGCATTGGCTGAATTGGGTCTCGCCGGTAAATGATGGCGTATAAAGAGCGCTATGATGCGGTAAGTAGGTGATATGCGCAGCGCTATGATGCCTTGCCTTTGCTAACCTGTTGTCTTTTCATTCCCATAGATCGCGGTGGTCACCCGGTGTATGAAATCCCGAGGCGATGCTGGTCGAGGGGCGACTTGCGAGGTAAGCTTTTCGGCACAGTTTGTTATGTTATAAAAGTGTCTAATGTCTTGTCTCTTCCTTTTTTGCAGATCCGTCGGTCCGGGAGACGCGCTGATCCTAGGATGCTGTTCGCAGGAGCTGTGGGCAGCTAACGATAAAATGTCCTTTTGTCTCTTTACAGATGCTGTTCTTCCGAGGTTCGCGGGTACAGCTGAACACGATGAGCGTCACGTTGCAGGATTGCAAAGTAACACGAATCGTGTTATCCAAGTTGGGTGTGGTTTAAATAGGTTCAAGAAAGTAGTCCAGGTAAAGTAGTACCTAGGGTACCACACCAAAAACACTATACCGCATAGCTTGGTTCCAAGGAGCCAAGCTATGTGGATGCCTCCATGTTGGCTGGCACTTGAAATAAAGTAGTTCCCTACACACAAGTCTTTATTAAGTATGAGCCTGGCGCCAAGGACTGGCCCCAAGAGGGCCTAGGCAAAGGATGCCTAAGTTTGTTGGAGACCCGAGCCAAGACCCCTCCTGGCCCATGGGCTTGCCAGGGGGGTTTCTGGATGTGGGTCGTGACAGCAATGGAGGCATGCACGGGAACATGGTGCCACATACCATACTTGACAAACGTACCACTGCCACTGACATCCCTACCCACCGCCGCAACACAATGGGAACCCACAACATCCTACGGCCTCTGCCCATACACCCAAGAGGCTAGTTCTTGGACACACCCGCTAGAAGACAATTGAGCCATGCATGGGAAAATGTGGCAACGTAGCTTTCCTGACTACAGGTACGTATGGGTATAGTAACGGACCCAAACAAGGCAACATTACCAACCAGTGGCCAGACTGTTAGCTCCAAGGGCCCATGCCATGCACACAAGACAGTAGGGGCTTTGCAGGCACAACACGACATAGTACACCGACTGGAAATATCCTCATATTGTTTCCAATGCACACCCCATCCCCAATAGAGTCTGCCTGCCAAAGACCGATAGGTGCCTGTGCAGCTATCCGCCAATGAAGAATATGTGAGTAGCTGTGTGATTGGTCCATATCACAAAACTGTGATGGTAATCAAATCCTTCCATGCGGCAATGTCACCCATTCTCACTGTCTTCCATTATCTGCAATGCAGTTCCCATTCCCAAGGGAGCGTCCAAGCAGTCCCACAGACGGTAGTCGCCTGATGAGCTACCCGCAAATTGCCTCAATGCTCTCCCATGCATTGCGGGGGTGGTGCCCAAGCCCTAGGCTCTTGGGTACAAGCACACTTAAGAGCACCATGCACCCAAAAGCCTAGGCCTTGCCCACACCCACTACACGGCAATGCAGACATGCATGGGAACATTTGGCCACGTACCATACTTCACAAACGTACCACTGCCACCGACAGCCCAACCCACTGCCATAACACAATGGAAACCCACAAATTCAACATAAGCACCGGCACGCCTAGGCAACAGCATAACACATTGTCAATTTCTTCACATCATCTGCAATGCAGTCTGCGTTCCCAATGGAGCGTCCATGCAGTCACCACAGAAAGTTGTCACCTGAGGAGCTACCCGCAAATTGCTGCATTGCCCGCTTACAGCACTCGCACACCACCGTCTTCTTGGACCTGAACAAATGTATCATATCTTCCACTTTTCCCTCCCCGAAACTTTTCATCCCCTCCTTCCCCCACCCGATCCTGCAAACCATGTTTTGCAACCCCCTCCAGTGTGGCAAAATTGCTGCAGTGCTCGCGTACACCATTCGCACAACACCATCTTCTTCGACCTGAACAAATATATTATATTTTCTGCTTCTTTCTCCCCTACCCTTTCCATCCCTTCTTCCCACCACCTCATGCCGTACATTATATTTGTTAAGTTGCTGAATCATAGACTTATGTTGAAGTATTCATTATTGTGGCATTAAGACCCGGGGCGGCGGGCCAATACCGCCCCAAGTAATACCCGGGACCGTATGCGAGGGCCTTAACGAAGTCCCCAGGCATTACCTGCGGTGGTATTGGACCGCCGCTGAGGGTCTTATTGCCATTAGTACCCCGACCCATTGGATCGGGGTGCTAATGGCATTCTTTTCTGTTCCGAAACACGTTTCGGAACTGAAAAAAATAAAATAAATGGCCACCGCCATGGAAAGGGAAAACATAGTCCGTTTTCCCTTTCCATGGCGGCCATCGGGAGCGGATGTGCTGGGAACAGAAGTGTTCCCAGCGCGTTCGCTTCCAAGACCAGAAGAAAAAAGAAGGTAAGGTGGGTCGGGAGGGCGGAAGGGAGGGGATGGGGAGGAAGAAAAAAAATAAAAAGCACTGCGATCTCCGGCGGGGGACGATGGAAGCCTCCAGCCGTGTGGAGGCTTGGAGCAGGGATGGCCCCGCTCCGAGTCTCCACACGGCTGGAGGTTTCCATCGTCCCCCGCCGGAGACCACGGGATTGAAGGTAAGTGGGGTGGGGAGGGAGGAGGGAGGAAAGACTTGGGGAAAAAAAAATCTTACCCAAGTCCCCGGCGGGAGACGAAGGAAGCCTCCAGCCATGGGGAGGCTCGGAGCAGGGATTGCCCCGTTTCGAGCCTCCTCATTGGCTGAGGGGCTGCCACGCCCCTAGCCGGGAACAGAGTAGCTGGCACACACAGCGTGGACGGGAATACCATGTGGTATGGCTCGCAAATGAGCGAATCACCACACAGTATTCCTATTCAGCTGCGCGTGCCGGATACTAATGTTCCATTGTTCCACTCAGCTCTCTACTTAATATACTCTAGAAGCTTTTCATAACATTTTGGATTAACCAAGGAAGATTTCTTCCTTTGTTGACATAAGATGCTCAAGAAAAAGTGTGTTATCCATTTTCTTTTTTTTTTGGCTGATTGTGAAAGTTCTACTTTTAAATGACTTTCGATTTCTGGAGGCATCGACCTTTCAAAAAAAAATGATTTTACTCTAAGATAGACTTTCGATTTCTGGAGGCATCAACATTTTGAAAAAAAATGATTTTACTCTAAGATAGAATCACATTTCATGGTTCAACAGCTCTTAAGTACTTGTCACATTTTCTTGCAAATTACCAGAACCTGTAACAAAATAAAAGGAAAATAATGTTAGCAATCATGAAAAACTAAATGCAACCGGAAACTTATCAACTGTAAAGATATCAAATTCATTTATTCAATTTTTATGGTGAACAAAAAAGAGCTTACAAAACAGTTATAGATCAAATTCTGATTCATAAATTGTAGAGGTGGCCATCTTGGATTAATGACGTCACACAGGCCCTCAGCCACACATTCAGACAAAACACCTGGTAATACATGCTTATATGCTTCATTTGCAATGCAACCCCAGTATTCGTAACTTCCCTTCATTCCACGGAATTACATATTCCCCTCAACTAGATAGGAAATGGTGTGGTTGCTGTTTCCCAACTTAAAACCCTCCAGTACAAAACAAAATGGCCACCATAGATGTAAGCAAATGGTAACTACACAAAGTCCCTTCTCTCTTTCCATGATGGCCATTGCCAGGAGTTGCAAGCCAGGGGCAGTCTGAAGTAAATGTGGTCTGGTTTGGGATGGTGTGGAGAATGGGTGGAGGAGATGGAAGTTGTGAAGAGTGGGGTGTTAGGGAGAATTCTCACTTATGGCTAATATCCCTTACCTATAGAGTCCCCCAACAGCTTTGTTGGATCTGAAGGGTTTATTTCTTTTTACCTGCTAAGAGTGAGACTTTTTTTCCCACTCTTAGGCATCTTTGCTATGTGTGTTCTAGGCTATTTTTGTGTTTAATGCCTATGGGATCTTTTCTCTCACCCATAGTAACCATCTTTATGCACATGTGTTGCACAGCACCCTCCGTGCAGTGACACAGGGGTGTCGTAGCGACCCCCAAACATAGACTCCATACCCTGGGGCTGACTACTGTCTCCCAGGGTATGTAAAGTCCCCATTGACGTTACTAGTCAATCTCTATGAACTAAACCAGTACACCCCATCTTAAAATGGAAGTACTGGAAGGGGTTAATAGTTTTCCCCCTATGTTCATTTTCGAGAGGGTACCTTAAAGTCCCCCTCTACAAAGTTTCTGGCTGGTGGCAGTGGTTACTACCTTTTATATTCGACCGCAAATATTTTCCTATGGGATTGTCCCATTGTTCGAGGCTAATACTTTTACTGACAGCCTCTAACATACCGCCAGTTTATTTTATTATTAACTTTACTCCGGTAGGTTTTATTTGCCAGAACTTTGATATAATTTCTTTCTTGTGTCTTACTCTAAACTTCTAACCCAGGTCGGGGATCCTTTGTTCGCTCTTTTGGCGGGCTTCTGCCAAGAAGCCCTTCGTTTCGGTGCCTCTGAATCTAGGGTGGGTCTGTTGTTTGGGAGGGGGAGTAGAACCCCTAGACAGAGTTGCCGCAGCAACTCTTGTCGGGCTCTAACCTGATAGGCTGGAGGGTCTCCCGCCAAGAAGACCACTCCACTGTGTGAGTGACAGCTAGGCTGCATGAATGGGTCTCTTTCTGCATAAAAGCAGGGTTCTTTGGACTGGAAGAACAAGACGTTGCCACTGGAACTACGGAACCGAAGGGGAGAGAAGCCACAGACATCTTCAGCATCTACACCACCGGTGAAGCCCTGCCGGATCGTCTCACCACTTTTCTTCCACACGACAAGAGGAGATCTTCACCGAAAGAGCCTCCTTCCCTTGAGCTGGTGGGGTCAACAGTTCACTTATCGCTTCCTCAGACCTGCCTTGGTCGAATTGACAGTGCCCAGCACTTGGAGACCGGATATCCAGGCAGCTATCGACCCGGACCCCGATTAAAAGGAGCGTACCTTTTAAACTTCGTTTGGCAGCACCGCGGCTGGCTTCATCCCTGGGTAGTGCAGCGACTCGATCCTTCCTCCATGACGAGAGCCTCTCTTCCTTTGTTGGATCCCTCGACCTGCAGGAACTACTAGGAACAACCGCCACCACAGGAGCCACTTCTTCACGTTTAAGGTACATTGTTCCGCCAGGCTGCCCTTTTTCCGTGGTATCCCTAAAGGTGTTTTAAATCCTTTAACTACTTGTGGGGTCGGCCGCCCTCTCTCTTAACATTGTCTTTCACCTCGCATCTACCTCTTCAATATTTTTCTACTAAAGACTTAACTGCAGCTACACGAACATTTTTGCTCCTAAGCTCTTGGTCCTGTACCACTGACTCTGGCTCAGGCCTATTGACTCTGGCTGATTTTTTAGATCTGCTCTCACTAGATTGGTTTTCAATGAGAAATGTGTTGATTCACCTAAATCTTCTAAACCCCTCTTCCTTCCTACTGGTTTAACTTGTGGAGTGTCGTTTTGCTCAGTTTTCATTCACTTATCTTTTGGCTAAAGTGTTACTGTGCATTACTGGTTCATAAAACTTCAGGGAAGTGTTGCTAGGGGGAGTCTGAAGATATTTCGGTATGGCTTGTGCTTTCCCTCCTTTTCGTTGAATTGCTAGAATGCCATTTGTAGTTGGTTTTCACTGTGCCGTTTTGCTCAGTTTTCACTCTACCGCAAACTTGTCTACAATTGAATAGGGAGTTGTATTTACTTTTCCTTGACTGAATTTTAACTTACTTTACCAATTGTGAGTATGTGTTGACTTAGAAGTGTATAAAATATATATATATTCTCTTTTTAATACACAGCTTTGGTCAGTGTTTCCTCGCTCCATAGTACTGTACTACCTATTGTGTAAACCCTGAATACTGCTCATCTCCCTCTTGAGATAAGTCTGACTGCTCAGCCACAGCTACCAACTAAAGCTTTGTGGTACGGACTGATACCAAAGGGGATTTATTGCTCTCACCTGTAGTTCTAATCTGGTGTAGTGCTCCTTAAGGGAACTGCACTGGATTCTGCCTAACATTGGGGAAAGCTAGTGCAGGGTGAATCACCAAGAAAGGATGACAGCAGCCGAGGCTCGCAACATGTGAAAAACCATCTGGTAAAGCCTGCATTACTAGTTCCCTGATTTTCTGGGAAGCCCCTTGACATCTTCAGGGTGCCAAAACGAAGTAAACATGTACTCACTAAACCATTACTGCACAATCATTGCTTTAACTATTGCTATTGTGTTAGCCATCTAATATACAAAGTGAGTACTATGTTTGCACTGAGAATGTGTACCTTAACATTGTCATTCATCACGTTTGCAGACATTTCTTTATGTACATTTGTGTTTAGTGTTTATACCTTAAAGTTGGCATTTCGAATGTTTGTAGAGTGTTTATAGATAGTTACCTTTACAATTGTTTCCACTGATTTCTTCATTTTGTATGTGTGTGTGTGTTTCTTTATATGTGTGTGAATTTATGTATTGTAGCCACTCATATTTACAATCTCCACAGGCCAGAGCACAACTGGAAGCCACAGCATTGCCAGACTGGAAACAAAGAACTGCTAGATGGAAACAAACAGGAAACAAGCCCTTACCTGCTCGGCACCCTGTCTCTGGAAAAAACTACCAATACAGACAGAACTGGCCTATGCATCCTATACTTCTATGAGAGCTTGAAGACCCTACTATTTAAAAGACATCTCACCAATTGTTTACCACTCTACCCAACCCTTCTTCTTCCCCTTTTGAGTTCCTATTCCCAGCTTCCCTTCCCATCCTAGGTCCTCTGTTACCACCACCCTCTGTTTGTAACCCTAAGAGTGTGTCCACTATGAACAGCTGTCTCTTGCTATCCAGCTAGGTTTGCGCTTTATAAATGCCACTCATAGATAAATGAACACAAGACGTATTTGTGTATTGTCGGTTATTTTTGGCTTTGAGTATCCCAAACGTATTGTCTGTACCTTCTTATGTTCCATGTAAATTATATGCTCATATTGCACTTGCCATATTTCGATTGGAACATATATATGTGCACATTGCTGTATTCCACCCATATTGTGTATGTGCCTATTGAAGTTGCTTTTGCAGCCCAACTAAGCCTCAGAGAGTCCCTGTGTTACCTAATGTTTCTAACTGTCAAGACTATATGTATTAGGCATGTTATCATTTCAGATTAAAGAGCTGAAGCTCCTATTGATTGTGAATGCAGGGAGGAGAGCCTTTGATATTAAAGATTCAACTTAGAGAAACAATAACTGATCTCTTTGCTAAACATAACTACAGCCATTTGGAATCATTGACATAGGAGCCTGAAATGCAAAGAATAGTCCTGTGGCTAGGCATGTTTATGTAGAAAGAAGTGGTACCTAGAATCTTTGTTACAGTAAGATATTTCTTACAAGATTTGGGCCTCTCATTGGAGTAAAGTGGAGAGTTCTATGGAACTTAAGCATTGATTCTCTTGTATGCTCAAAATCCCTTCCTAGTTCAAGGTGGGGACTATTTGTTTCGTACTTGTTGAACGTCACAAGTCTTCTTGGCAAGATTAAGTATGTTTTCATAACAGGACTGCCTGCTCCCTGGCACTGTCCCTGACACTGTCCCACCACTGTCCTCAAATATAAAACAACATGTTCCTTTATCACCTGTCATCAGCAGAATACAGAACGTATGTATTGTCTGAAAATTTGACGCTATACTACATGAGGGGCAGTGATGCTGGTGGCACAGGTTCTCTATTAGATAGGCAGCAAGGAGGTATTATGATATCTCTAGGGATATCTGCAAAACAGCCTTGTAATGCTCATAGTGAGTGCTTCTAGAAAATGTACTGGAGACTCGTTAGGCACTGAAAGCTGGCACCAACTGCATTGGCTTGAAGACAGTTGTCATCTGGCCACATTGTCTATGAAAAAGACCAAAATGTGTAAAACATGTGAATTTACACAGAGCAAAGAACAGAGTTGATCTAGAACTTTATTTATAACAGCTGCAGCAACCCGGCTAAAGATGATCCTTGAATTTAGCGTCACCAAGTTTGGGCCTTGAGAGACCCAACTACATCAGGTTTTCAGGATAACCAAATATTATGCAACTAACTCCCATTTGTTTTCACTGTATGCAAATGGATTTTTGTTTGGATGTCGGGAAAATATGTATGGAGTAGATGTGCCCCACAGTTGCTATACACAAATTAAGATTAATTGCCTCATCTGAAATCCCATTTCAGTTGTGGCAACTTTTGCTTGTAATGGTAAATTTCTCTACTTTGAGCATTTTCATCAACAGACAGATTTGTCACCATGAGAAAAAGCTGGGGTTTCCAGGGTTGGACACTCTGTTAGTATACCGCATGAGACGTTCTTCCACTAGGGAGAATATGTCTTCATACACCTGTCTGTTTGGCAAAGTGACCAGTAGAAACTTTGGACATTGTTGCTCAGGGGAGTTGCTAGGTCTGGAAAAGACCTGGGGCTACACTGATGTTGGAACTGTTGGGACTGGGGGCTAGCTAGTCTTTTGGCTGTAGCTCCCGAGATTCTATCCGTGGCTACAACCAAAAGATCAGGGGCTATAGCACCCTTAGCCCCCCCCCTAGCAACGCCCCTGTTGTTGCTGATTATCATGATGCGGCCTCTGACATCACTGTAATCCTTCAGAACATCTCATGCTCTTAAGTGTGCTGTTGTGGGATGTTTTTACCCATGGATACAAGCCCCACCATAAAACTGTGCAGTACTGGCATGGAAAACATCATGATGGCCAGAACTCCCCAGAGAGTGCACAGGGAAAACATGAAGAATAGGCTGCCACCCATTTTTGCCTATGTTGTGAGCACAGGAGGGCACTGCCTAAAACCACCATTGGGCTACACACACAGTAGCCTGAAACCATTGGGAATGGCAATGCTGATTGCCAAAAAAGCAACTCAGAACTGTGGGGAATTCATTTTCTTAATCCCAAAAATGGTTGCATTACCAGTACTCACCACTATCAGAAAGCCGGCGTTTTAAAACCACCAGACTTTTGTGTAAAACTGAACAAATGAAACAAAACCAGACCAGGGAAAGACTTGCTAAGAGGCGGATACAATGTAAAACTATATTCTGAAATGACTTGAAGGAAGTAATTATTTAATGTATATGTAAAAATTGTAAGTGATTTAAACTGGTAACAAAAAGTGACATTTAGCTGAAACCTGGCTTAATGAAACTGGATTCTGCCTGACAACTACCCCCGACAGGAGTTGAAACCTGCTCAGCCACTCTTCCCCTTGCCAAAAGGAGTTGTCACCTCTCTGATTAGATTAGGGGTGGGGCAGCTGGGGACTACAGGGAGTTGAACAAAGGCCTGTCCTGGACTCAGGCAAATGTTATATTGGGGGCGTCGTAAAGTGGCTTCCTCTTAGGGAAAACTGGGAGGGGCAGTGCCTCTGCAAGCCAGCTGAGCTTGGGGGAAGTGGGTGAACCAGTTATTCCACCATGTGATGTGGGAAGCCACACCCCTGTTTGACCAGGGCATAATTTTAAAAAGATAGATAACTCATAGTGCAGACTTGTCAGAATTATATAAGTAATATCATTATTTTTGTGATTTTTCTGTGAACATTTTAAGAGGCGTTAGGACCCTGTGGTGTATTCTGGGGGGTTGCTAGCGGAAAATAGGGTCTCACTCCAAATGTATGCATGTTAAAAATCTGACACTTTATCATCTGTAACCCATATCCCTGGTGCACATTTGTGTAAAATCTGGAAAGGTTTAGAGGTCGTTATCTGGATGAAAATGGGAGAATTCTGTCATCAGTGGACACAACATCGTACAAAGACAGGGATCGGATGGTTTGGTGCTACAGAAAATATGTTAACTGGACCTATAATATTAGAAAAATGGTACATAGATAAATATGTATTTGGGTCAGAAATAAATTTGTGTGCAATCTGACAAGGGGAGGTTCCTCTGACCATAAAATCTACAGCATCACTCTGACTCACATTTCCTTCCCCCAATCAAGGGAGAGAGGAGGAATTGGCCAATGATAAGTGAGAGGGGCAGGTTTAGTTATGACCAACGCACACACCCACTTTCCAAAACACATAAAAAGAGACTGCTGGGACAGGTAGAGACATTCAATTCCATTTGCTGCGGAGCATGCTGACCGACGACTTCACATCCAGAGATTCAGACTTCAAATCCATCAATCTCCAGAACCTGTAGCAGAAATTAACTCCAGAAATTGTAGCAGAGAGGCCTGAATCCACCAGCTGAATCCTCTTCAGCAGGCCTCAAAACTAACCAAACTATTCAACAGCCGGGCGAGATGTTTGAAATTTTGCCGAGAATTTTTGCAAGAACCTGTAGCAGTACCCAGAAAGCAGTGTTACATCCAGAATCCAGAGAGGCTAGACCAGCAGAGCAGAGCTGACCCAGATCGCTGTGAGCAGAACCGGTGCCTGATTGACCCGCCGAGCAGACAGAACCGCAGCCGGACGTGTTGACCAGATCCGTGATGAGGCCTAGTTCAAATTTATATTGTGAGAACCTAGCAGAACCGTGCAGAACCAATCTCTTAGTTAAAATAATCTAATCCAAACTATTTTAACCTAAGTAGAACTGCCTCCTAGAAATCGTGTCATCTGTCATTTTTAAAGCTGCACAACTGTCACCTGTCAATTCTGCAGCTGCAAGCTGTCACCTGTCATTTTGAGTTTACTTTAAATCCGAAAAACTACCTTTATTTAATCGTCCGTATCTCTGGAACCGTTTGGGCTAGGAACGAAATTTAACTTTCATCTGAAATCTTAGAATCTAGGCTTTCCAACGAACCTAGTCCCTATACTTTTCCCGTAATCCCGAGATACGCACTCGCGAAATTTACCGCGATTTGCGATTTTGGCTCAATTTCTCCACTTGTCAAAATAGCAGCTCCATTCTTTCTTTCGTTAAAATCCGTTGCAACTTGGTAATAAATCATAGAGCATTGCTAAAGTGAGCCTGAACTAATACCAACACGCATCTCCCACTCACCCTGAATCTCTAGAGGGAATTAAAATCAGTTGGCACATTTTCCCATCCATTGCCATCACATTTAAAAAGCATTTTGGGCCTGTGTTTCAAACTCCTACCTGTTTCCTCTAAGCTTGCTGGGGGGGAACTGAATTTCGTATTGTATTTGATTGCATTCCTGAGAACTGTGTGCTCCTCTTTCCATCTCCTTCCATTTCTTACATTGCATAGGGGAGGGGGGTGAATTGCCAGAGACAAAGTGATTATCTTATCTTTTGCTAAAATCATATCAAGTATTTCTGTACTGCATTTTTTTCCTCATTGCTTTTCCCTTGAAATCATAAAAGTATTTTTGCTACTTTATCCATCCTATACTAACTCCTCATTGATTGTAAAGAAGTGTGCTAGTGCCAGATTACCCATTGTTGATCAACATCATATGTCTAAGTGTACTATCAGATATTAATTTATTATAAAGTGTGATATATATATATATATTGTTTAAATTCTCAATTAAACCTTTTAATTTGCAAAACAAACCTACTTCTTGGCTCAGTGAGGTCAGGGAGATTCTAAGAGGGGGTGTTATACAAGGGTGGTCATCCAGAGTACTGAACTAGACATAAAAATACATTAATAAGGGTTTTCCTCAGCATACCAGACTAGGCATTGACTTGTCTGTAGTGTTGATTGAATATCGCTTACACTGTACAGAAGGCATGCACCTAAGCTAGTCTGAGGTCATAGAGCTCTCTCTTTGCATCATCTTCAACTATCCGTTGTTTAAGTGAACTGAGCTATGATAACCAAATCTCACCAAAAACATGTGTTCATCTCCCATTTGCGTACAAAGACCAATTGAAAGCCACTAAAACAAATACTTCATTGTAGTTAACTATTCAATTGTTATGCCTATTCAAATGTCTTTTTCCCATATTTTGTTTGAACCCCTTAGTGGTCTTCAGGAAATATACATTGTGGGTTTTTAAATGAAACAAAGACAACTTCATTGTACATGTTTGTTGTTATTGTAGCTGCACCCTGAAGTGCTGTGCCATTTGGTCTTTGGTCACTACCATTGTCTGTGAGAAGACAGAATGATGGCCATCTATATTGGTCAGTCCATATTATTCATATATGACTCAGACAATGGATGACTATGTTGCTACCACAGGGTGGGACTGTGGGTAGCACGAACATTATATGCTGTAATCCAATCTGATCAACTCTTTGATCTGAATGCAGGATACTTCTATTACCCAATATATGTTAGGTATGAGGGCCAATCCAGCACACATGCATTGGAGGAGGGCCATGTACCCAACATCCATACTCTTACGGGTGGTAAAGTTTGACTGAAAACACAGAGGCTTGCGTGCTCTCACCAATTGCATTCAAGTGGGTAAACTATGAGTAATTCCAATGCACTTATTTCGCTCATGATACCAACCAAGAATATAACTAAAGAAGTGAAAATCCCCATACCTCAAACAGTCAAACAGGGATTTTCGGGCAGAAAGGTATGCTTTACGCGCAAATATTTCCATGAATCAGGCTGAGAGTGTTTACAACCAGCAAGCCGTCATGACCCACGCAACGTGCGTGTGACGTCATCTTACAAATATAATCAAAGGCTATAATGACTCAATACGCAGATGCTTGGCAAGACATGGCAATTGCCAGCCCTTTCACCAATCGCATTTAAGTGGGAAAACTATCATCAATAACCAATGCACATATCTCGCTCATGATACCAACCAAGAATATAACTAAGAAGTGGGCTCCAGAATAATCGCATCCAAGTGGGTTAATTATTGGTAATACAAATACGCTCATCTTGCTTATGATACTAGAATATAATTAAATAATTGGGCTCCAGAACTATAAGACTATGTACACTCTAGTGTATTTACAAAAGGCAATCCGTCACGACGCATGCAACGTGCATGTGACATTATTATAAACAAAAGCTAAAATGGTGCCAACGCGCATTTGCACGCAGACGCCAGACAGGGGCCGGGTCCTTCAAGTGAAGGAACCCTACAGGACTAGGACAACACCTCAGACTAGTAAGCAACTCCCACTACTAGGGACGTTCCTATCACCCATTTAACATGGTGAACCCCAAATGTTATAAACTATGACATCCGTGTTACCTTAATTCTTCGCAGGGAATTGCATAAGAGGACTCATCAGAGCAGACAGCTATAATGGCAAGGGCATATTGGCACAGGACCAAGGATTAGACCCCCAACATATTCACCTATACCAAACACGAGTGGTGAGTCCTTTTGATGCTTCAAACGCCACGCCACAGTCTAGTATTTAATACACAATGGTTCAAAAATGGTGAGGCAGCCTAATTTACACTTTTGGGCGCTTCTTTATTGCAGTGACACATAGCCATCCAAATACTAAGTGGGAGCTATATAACTTTTTTGGGTAAGTAGCAAAATCATAATTAAAGACTATTTTGATGATTCACAAACAAATTGAGTTGAAACAGCCATTACCTAGAAGGTTGTTCTTAATATTAACATGGCCAATTATTAATGGTTGTACCGCAGGTTCTTGTAGTTGGTTATAGCTAATTGCACAAGCTGGAATCAAGTGTCTACACAGTTAATAACCAAATAACTGAACTCCAGTATCCTGTATTCAGACTTTGAGGTCTTAATTTTGCAAATTTGGATCCCAATATATGTAAGGGATGCAGTATACTAGGCCTAATTATCCAGGACCAAAGAACAGGCTAAGATCCCTGTTTATTACCGGGCTTATCAACTGCACAATGATTTGATAAATGATTTATGAAATGCTTTGATGAATTATGAAAAGACAATCTGATAAGTTATTGTCCAGCTGAAGCTTTAGCACATCGTATCATTTCTATACGGATGACTAATTGTCCTCCATGATCCAGAATTGTTCACTAAACTATGAATCTATGAATCTTGCTATAAGTGATGAACTAATAATCTATCACTTTTGTTCCCCCCATTTTTATGTTTCCCTCCAATGTTGTCCTCCTCTCGATTAGTGACATTTTGCAAACAAATGAGTATGTGTGATGTTAACATGATGCATTCATTATTGGTTCTCATGTACTAAAAGATTGACAGATAACATGGACCCATATTAAGTTCCAATTTTTGAACTTTGCCGTGACAAAGCACACAATGGTCGAAACACGTTTTGGCAAATGTGGAAACTGGTACAGAGGCGAAAGCTTTAATAATTTGTTTAGTCATGCAACTAATAAAAATTTCACTTATTTATCCAATAAATTGTGTATTTATGAGACAAATGGATACCATTATATGTTAACACAATGATTCTTCGCACAAGCACATTGAAACTGGCACACAGTGTTGTTTTTTGTTTTTATTTCTCTAGGAAGGGTTTAGCCTATTTGTGCCATTATCTGCAGTTGTTTCAGTCATTCTCACGTAAGCAAGAATTCAATTAAATTCTAAACCTAAGCTCCCATACATACCAAGTCATACCACGTGACATTTTTGTGAACACATACAAAGCCTACGCCCTCAATAAGATCTTAAAAGTTTACACGCCCAAAACAAAAGCCATTGCAAAGTGTGGGGCTTCTTTATTGGGCATTACAAATTCTACTTTGCTTCAGATGATCGGAAATTACTTTGAGAAAAAAGTTACTAGTCTTACCACAGTCTACGCTGAATGTTGCTGTTCATACAGAATTGGGATTGTATTTTTTACAAGATGAGTTCGTGCTCGGACCATTGTTACACTGGCTGTGCATTTGGTCCAAACTCAAAACTAATTTGATGCAATTTCTAATCACCAATATTATATTTAAGAGAGGGGCTCTGCAATTAAGTGATTAAAAAATGTTACATCTTCACTAAGTCAAATTAACGCTTTTTTCTTTTACACCAAGTTACCCTCCCCTTTACGTAAAGATTTATCTTCGTGCCAGGAGCATTATATCCATGATCGAAGGGAGAGCGTGTAACTGACTAAAGTGTCTATATGTAGCTATTGATTGGTGCACCTAATGCAATTCTGGATTATCTTCTATAGACCAATCATATGTTGAATAGATGCCTTATTACCAGGTTGCGCTTTAATTGTACCCAGTTGAGAGCTGTTCTAGTGTTTTGGTTTAGCTCTGAACATCAACAAAAATGTATGTGTGTTGGAGATTTGGAAGATTTTTGACCTGCGTATTTGCACATTAGCCAAAGAACGTTGCTAAAGATTTAAGAGAGGCAGCTTTTTGACAGTGCCGCCCTGCACTATTACATTTTTCTTTTTAAAGGCTGAAACCATGGTAGTAGCCTGGACTTTGTTATTTACTTACGTCAATCTTTGAAGGTTCGCTCTCATCATAATTAATTATTGAATTGTGCATAAAGATTTTTATGTATTCTGTATACTGTTCCGTCTTTTTTATGTAGTTCAAACATTTCATAAATGTTTAACTTGTACATTTGTTTTTTGTATATGAGTTTGTACAATTGTTTTATGGAATTTGTGTATAAACATGTTCATTGATTGATTGATTGATTGATTGATTGATTGAAAATAACATGAAAATACAAACATTATCTCAAGCTTCAGACGACCATTACATGGACAAATGACATATTGACTGACAAGGTAAATGCTTTTCAGAAACTGATGCCTTGGGAGGTTCATTAACCTATGGCATTTAAAAACTTTAGGTACAAAAAAGAATGTGCACCTTTCCATTAGTCATCAGCTAACGGGAAATAGACCATCATATCTATTTTTTCAAGTTCGGTGATCTTTTAAATAACAGATGGCTGCCACTGATAATTATCAGGCTACATGTAAGTAACTTAGATTAATATGTACAAATGTATACCTGAAAACTACTTAAAATCTGCACAAAACAAATGGACATTGGAAGCAGATTTTCTACTGTAACCTTATTGTGAAATGTATACTTTGTACGTAATTTGTTATATGCTTTGATTCAGAATATTTTCACAAAATATAAATATGTCATCTATCATATTTATATAGAGAGTTATATTAAAATTACTATTACAGCCTGGTACATTTCCTCACTCACGAGAAAGGGGCTGGTTTGCAGCTGACACATGCCTCTTACACAGGAGGACGAGAGCTGGGGGATACCTTCTTACCTGTATCCAAAGAGACTAAGTATAAAAAGGTGAATTGGATGCCCAGTCCTTTCCAAATTTCAGCCGGTGGACAGCGCTAACTGTAGGGAGTCCCTGAGATATCATAAAGGCTGATTCTAGTCCATCTGATGATATGAAAACCAAAAACATACATGAATTTCAACCCCATTGCGTTTAACTACAAATTCCCCAGAAATGTGTCTGAGAGAATAGGGGGTCGTTTTTCCTAAGTTTGTTCTAGTAAGCAAAATGACACCCAAAACTATATTTACCCTTTAATCAACGTGTTTATAAAGTGGGCATTATAAGGAAACAATATTCATAAACATACAATTAAATTAAGACTTTTAATTGGAGCAATTAAAGCTGTGTTTGTAATTCTAATTGTAAGTATTCTAATATGTTAACCTATGGTGACAGACAGGGATGTCATTTCACCAAAATGCCAGGTGTAGTGGAAGTGACATCACATGGCCCTTGACCTCTGATGGCATCAGAGGAAGTGATGTCATTTGACTTGACGCCCAAGTGACATCATTGGATGTGATGGCTCACGACCTTCAGATGCATCTAACACCCTTGTTTCCAGGAGCTCTCATCTCAGCCAGATATAAGAACCAAGACACTGAGGGAGACGAAATGTGTCCATAATCACACATTTGGGGATGTCATATTCCAGATTCAACGTGGAGACTATATGTAAAACATACATAATGCAGTACTTGTAACTGGGTAAACAAAATCTCTAACGCAGGCTACAGCCAGTGTATGAAACACCAATGTACACAGAAGTACTCGTTATCTGTGGCATTGATGTGTTAAACAAGCCAAAAAAGCACTGACCTGGGAGGCCTGTGCTGTCTGTTTACACAGGAGCAAAATGCTGCATGAGCAAGGCCTGAAATTAAATCATTCACCAGGATTTAGTATCAGCAACATTCTCTAGTTATAAATGTGTCTGTAAGTCAGCTACCGCTACAATATAAGAGACCTATTTGTGGGTGTAAGCTGAGGCAATCTGCCTCCATATACATTTATCTTTAATTTATGTGACAAGCAACCACATGTTGTCCCCCACAACCCAGAGCCGACCATAACACCTTAATGCCCTAGGCTTTGATACATGACTTATCTTCAGTCTTTTTTAATGAGGTGAGGTGTTGGGGGTGCACTTCCCTCAAGAGTGGCGCTCAATGCATAAATGATTTTCAGAGCTCTATGTGCGAGGTGCGTTATTCAATTCCCCCCAGGACAGCCCGTGAATGAAGCTTCCACAAAGACCTTTTCAAGAAGGAGTTTGAGTGGGGAGGGGTGGGTCGCTCCATGGTTCTCTCACTTGTGAGACTCTGTGTCCAATGCTTATTTTGTTAAACAGTGTGCACCAGAGCAGGGTCCTGGTCGAGTTTGCGGCCCCTATCAACCATTCCCATCACACTTGAATGAGTTCAAGATGAGCAGAGCCCAATCAGTGGCGTAGCACACATTTTGGGGGCCCCCTCCGAGCCATGCTGAGGGCCCTCCCCCCAAACTCATTAACAAAGCACAGCACACGCCACACCCCAGGCTGGCACAGGCCACCACATGTGCTCAATGTCCATCATATTTTTTCCGCTGCAGGGGGATGCACTACTCCAGTGGAAGCAGTAAATATGTTGTTTATAAAAGCTTAAATGTTTCACCTAGTGTAGAAAGCAGCGGGTGGTGCCTGGTCCAAGAATATACCAGCCACTAGTGGCGGCTGGTGAGTTATTTTATTGGACGGTGTTAATATTTGCCACAAATATGCAAATTTGACTGAGCCTAGCGAGGGACCTAAACTAACAACAAACGGGTTTAGTAGGGGCTAAGGAAGATTCTTCCCCCTCCAATGAGAAACTGTTTTGAAATGGGGCCTTACACAGCAAACTTTCTGTGAAAATTTGGGTAGAAGGTCAGACAGTTTGCAATCGGTTTTGTAGGGTTTAGGGTAGCTCATGAAAAAAAAGTACATTAGATGCAAGTCACCATAAGTGCACAGGCGCATTTCCCAATGCATGTCATGCCGGTTCCTTCAATCTATGCCAATACAAAAAACATTATCATGCTGGCCCATACATTTCCATGCTGGCTCCACCAACATATGCTAGTATTCTAATAGAAGAACCTACTCCTGTTCGCTTTGAGATGCCTTTTATAGTATTATTACTGGCACTAGGCTCAAAGCTGGCGCTGCCAATATATGCCAATACCCCTATGTAAGATAATACTCCCGTTGGTTTGGCCATTAAAAGTGGCATGTCACAATAAGAAAACATGTCCAAAACTGGCTCCACTGGAAGCCAGTCTAGACCCATAAGAACACTTCATCCTTGCTTCGTCATAGATGCTCAGTTAATAAAATGTCATGCTACAGTAAGAAATATGCAGGCTGTTACGCCAAAACGTCACTCTAGTGAGGTAATACAGTGAATTTTAGTAGCATTATCTTTATACGCGAGTAAAAGGAACTTCCAGATTACACACAAATTCTATTTTAGACTGAACAAACACGTTTTACTCGTTTTAACTATCATGCTTACTTTATCAAAGATAACGAGTAATAAATGTCATACCACATTAAGCAATGGCTAAACTGCCAGATTAGCCAGGTAATGACACACATGAACTTGGCTTTGCCCGAAAATACCAGCAAATCAAGCAAAGCAATAAAGGATGTGTCAAAAATGCTCTAGTGATCCCCAGTCTCCCAGGGTCTTACATACACAAACACACACACAGCCATCCCCTTTCACCCACCCAAACATCTCATCTCACATCATTCATTAACACTGCATTCACCACAGAGGCATGCACCCACCCACCCAGAGCATTCACACACACAATCACATTTATACACATTCATCCACCAGTTACTCACCCATATACCTTCTCTCACATACACTTACACTGGCACCCACCCACCCAGAACATTTACACACAGACACACACCTCAATTCCTACTCACTCACCCATAAACCTCTAAAGGTCCTCTTGCACTTCATTCTCCAAACAGGAACGCACCCACCCACCCAGAACATTGAGACACACTATCACATTCACCCACAACTCACTGACCCATACACTTTCTCTCACGTCCACTCATACTGCATACTCCACACAGATACGTACCCATCCAGAACATTCAAACACACTATCACAGTCATGCTCATTCACCCACCAGTCACTCACTCATACACCTTCTCTTACATCCACTCTCACCGAATTCTCTACACAGGCACCCACCCACCCAGAACATTCAAACACATACATTATCACAATTCATCTCATTCACCCACCACTCACTGACCCATAGCACATGCATACATCTGACACGCACTTCACACATGCAAAATACACATCACATTTCTTTTTTTTTTAAAAGCCATCTTTCCTGTTTTTCCAGCTTTTGGTCCATCACCCCAGGCCACCCTCTGCTCCTCTGTGCTACCAGCATGTTACAGTCTGCTCCAAACCCTACTGAGCACTTCATTCTCGCGCTGCAAGCACCGGCCCAGCCTTCACCCTGATGGGATGTTTTCTGTTATTTTTTAATTATTTTCATTGAGGAGTACATGTTCTGTTCGGAGATATATATGTATGTCTTGTTTTGAAATTAGAATTAGAGCCTGTTTACAAGTTTTATCACTTCCCAAACTATCTTCATTTTTGCGTGCCTTTTTTATGGGGGTAATTACCACCACATAAAAGCATTACCATATGTGGTAATTACTGCATGCACGCAAGAAGTCCTATGGGGCCTTACTCAGGGGTCCACATGACTCAGAATCATGCAGAATCTTAAATTATGACATGATTACCACATGCAGTAATGATGTTACTGTTTGGAGGTATTTCCAGATGAATTCCCATCAAACTCATGGTAAGGGCCTAAGGGCCTTATCACAAGTCTGGTGGTATCCGGGCCATAAAACCGCCCGGATACCGTCAACGGTAATAGCGTTATCGCTACTCAGTCCAGTGCTATTAGTGCTGGTTCACAAGTAGCGTTTGGGTGGTTATTGCCCATTCTCCATTGTGTCTGTAGGACCCAAAGGGGTTAAGGGGCGCTATTACCGCTGGCAGTAACTGTACCTGTGGTAATATCGCCAAAAACAGATGTAAACAGATGGTAAGTGGACAGTTTTACCTCCAGAATTTTGCTGCAGGTAAAACTCCAACTTACTGTCCAACCCATGATAGGGCCTGCCCTTAAATGCTGCAGTAACGTGTTATCGCTGCATTTAAGGGCTACCGCCCAAATCATGATGAGTCCCTAGGTCTTTTGTGCTGGTTATAGGTTACCGGACACTGTACCTAATATTCTGCTTAGATACATTATCACTAGTATACCTTGGACACACGTGGGAAATGACAGAATCAGATTTATGTCAGATTTATGTCAGGTTTGCCAAAGTGCTCAATAATGCATGGTATATTTCTTGTGCTTATCTCCTAGCTACAAGCACACCAGAGCACCATATCTAAAAACAATACTACAGGATTATCATGTGCCAACCACTTCAGATGTGCTAAGCCTATCTAAATCAACGGAACAAAGACATTTGGGGACTGATTCATGGAATTATTTGTACATAAAATTGGGAACTTGCGCGTCAAACTGCGTGCAAAACACCATTGTCGATTCATGGAACCAACTGTGTGAGACTTTCCCGGGACTTATGTGGAGCCCACGCAGGCTTGGCGTGTAGCCGAGTGCCTTGCGCAAGACTCCACGCAGTGGGTGGTCGTGGCCTTCATAGCGACCACAATAGGGAGCGGAACATGCAAAATGAGGAAGAATAGGCCATAAAGTGGGCATTACGAAGGGTAGATCACAGGCAGTCCCTAGCACGCCCACAAATGCTCATGACAAAGAGTATTTATGGATGTAACTGCGCAACCTCTTGCCTGCGAAATGCCTAAGCAAGCTCTCAACATCTATGCCACCCAAAAGCAGGCGTACAGAGTTGCGCAGAGGAATTGCAACTCTGGTAGGTTTGCATGTTGAATACAGGGGTGCATGCACGCAGAGATGGGTTCCGATCCTACTTAGGGGTGCACGTATGCAGCGTAGTGGGGTGCATGGTCTGTTTACGGGGTTTACATGCAGTTTGACCAGAAAAATCAAAAAACTGTACTCATGTACTCGGGGTGCTGGATAGAGTAATGGGAACCCTGTGCGGTGGTGCTGAGGTGCAGGCTTGGTTGGGGGGACCCCTTGCACTGTTCATGGGATGCTTGTGTTTGCCCCCTGGGAACCAACCAGTGTAGAAGAATGTGGCTGTTTTGGCTTTGAGTGGGGGCCTGTCGGGGGCATTTCGGCGCACGAATAAGGTTACTTTGCGCTGTGAATTCCATGAATACCCGGGCACGCTGCAGATACGGTAGGAATGTGCACTTTTACATGAATCGGGCCCTTGGATTTTGCAATCTCAAAGTATATACACAGGGCTTGGCAGCAAAGAAACAAGAACGCTGCAACCGATGAAGGAAATGAAGGAAGGGGTGTTGCGTAAATGGTTACACAACATAGGAATCCTTGTCTAAAGTGGTGCAACAGCTCTGAGAAGTGGCATTGGGTTAACATCAGGTCAAGTCGTAAATCAGCCAATGTAGGTGTTTGAGATTAAACATTCCAATAAGCGCTGTGAGATAAATCACTTGATTTGTGGAATATTAACAGGCCGATTCATGTAATTCCTCTCAAAAGTGTTGCACGCGGCTGGCGCACAGCGTGCCCGTGCGAATGTCTGCGCCAGCCACGTGCGATAAAATCAATTTCCGCGCACAGCGTATTCATGGATTCTCACCTCCAAAAGCAGACGTGGCGCAGAGTGGCGCAGCGACCCTGCAGCAGCGCCAGTTACGCCCCCAAGAACGCCCTCGAGCAAGGAAAAGCCATCAAGATCGCAAAACCATCGCAAAGGGCTGTGCCAACCCTGTACCAGTTTACCGGACTGGCAAACAGCAAACGCAAAGCGGGGAACGCGTATTACGGGTGTCGGGAACACGCGTGCGCGAGAAGTTTCACACTCGATCTGGCCTGGGGGAGCGTGTGCGTGTATTTCAGGGGTGCGCGAGAAGTTCCACACGCGAATGGCCTGGGCGCGTGTATTTCAGGGGTGCGCGAGAAGTTCCACACGTGATTGGCCTGGGTGCGTGTATTTCAGAGGTGCGCGAGAAGTTCCACACGCGATTGGCCTGGGCGCATGTATTTCAGAGGTGCGCGAGAAGTTCCACACGCGATTGGCCTGGGCGTGTGTATTTCAGAGGTGCGCGAGAAGTTCCACACGCGATCGGGCCTGGGGGAGCGTGTGCGTGTATTTCAGGGGTGCGCGAGAAGTTCCACACCCGATTGGCCTGGGCGTGTGTATTTCAGAGGTGCGCGAGAAGTTCCACACGCGATCGGGCCTGGGGGAGCGTGTGCGTGTATTTCAGGCGTGCGCGAGAAGTTCCACACGCGATTGGCCTAGGCGCATGTATTTCAGAGGTGCGCGAGAATTTCCACACGCGATTGGCCTGGGTGTGTATATTTCAGGGGTGCGCGAGAAGTTCCACACGCGATTGGCCTGGGCGCGTGTATTTCAGGGGCTCGCGGGTGGTTTCACACGCGATCGGGCCTGGGGGAGCGTGTGCGTGTATTTCAGAGGTGCGCGAGAAGTTCCACACGCGATCGGGCCTGGGGGAGCGCGTGCGTGTATTTCAGGGGTGCGCGAGAAGTTCCACACGCGATTGGCCTGGGCGCATGTATTTCAGAGTTGCGCGAGAATTTTCACACGCGATTTCAGCAGGGTACGTGTATTTCAGGGGTGCGCAAGAATTTTCACACACGATTTCAGCAGGGTACGTGTATTTCAGGGGTGCTGGGGAGTCCTACATGTGATTTGGCAGTGTGGGTCCTCCCAGGTGTCCCCTGTACACCCTCCATGGCCCCTGCAGGCAGCCCACACCACAGGGGACTACCCTGCATCCCTGGTCATGTCCCGCAGGCAGCCCACCCAACATGGGCATGCCCCCCAGCAAAGGCACATGTCTCCTTGCACTACTGATCACCAACTCATGTCCCCTTGCACCCCCACCCCCAGCATTGCGGGCCACCTGCCAGCAGGCCCCCACTCATGTCCCACTCATGTCCCCCTGCACCCCCACCCCCCAGCATTGCGGGGCACCTGCCAGCAGGCCCCCACTCATGTCCCACTCATGTCCCCCTGCACCCCCACCCCCCAGCATTGCGGGGCACCTGCCAGCAGGTCCCCACTCATGTCCCACTCATGTCCTCCTGCACCCCAACCCCCAGCATTGCGGGGCACCTGCCAGCAGGCCCCCACACATGTCCCCCAGCCAGCATGTCATCACAATCTAGATCCCTGGCCCTTATGGTCAGCCTCCAAATGCAAAACACCCACTCGAGTACTGCATCCACCCACTTAGAAATGGCAATGACATGATAGAACCCCAATAGCAAGTTTGGAAATGAACACATGGCCCTCACATACACCCAATGGGTGTCAGTGAATCTCAAAACCCATATCAGGATATGCATGATACCAATGAGATGATACTACACATTGAAGTTTGATGAAAAAAATGTATTAAAAACAGCATAAATGGAATAAAAAATAAACAAATGACAATGGGAATCAAAAATCAAAAGCAGCATGTCCGTAAAATAATGAAAAACGACAAATCATAATCCAAAGGAAAGGTGTCCAAAGTCACAGTTCAAGAAAGTAAATTCAAGGTAAAAACAAAACCGAAAACCATTGCTCCATGGGTAAATCAAAACAAAAAAAAAAAATCCAACAGTCAACTATATACAGATAAACAAACCAGGGTCCATGATCCCAACTGAAGAAATGAAACCTACATAAAAATACTACCTAATAAAATAAACTATATACAAAAATGTGGCCAATGTCCAAAAGGTCCAAAATAAATTTTTAAAAAAAGGAAACCTAACACTACCTACATAACTATGTACAAGGGCAGTGGGCTAGTCTGACGGCTCACTTTTGGATGTCCCGGGCCAGGGCATCATCGAACTCCTGCTCAATGTCCCGGAGGCGGTCCTCCTCCATGGCCCCGAGGGTCCGCAGGGCCGTCGATGTGTCCACCTCCAACCCCCTGCGGATTGCCTCGAGGCACTCTGCCCGCCTCAGGGCCCTCCGCATGGAGTTCTCCGCCCTGACCATTGTGAGCCGTTCCTCCTCTGCCCGCTGCCGCTCCGCACCTATCTGCTGGCCCAACCGCTCCCACACGGAAGCCACTCCCATTCCAGGGTTCTCCTGCCCTCCGGCCGATGCCTGCACCCCTGATGTTGATGGCCCCGAGCCATGATGCCTCCCACGTCGAGCATGCTGCTGCCTCCGACGCAACTGCCTGTGCCAGCACGACGGCATCCAGGCTGATGGAAACCACCGACGCCGTCGTGCAGGTGCCCTGCCCGATGATGCCGTCACATCCTCCATCTGCTGGGGTCCAGTTGCTGGTGTGTCCACCCCTGCTGGACCGCCGACTCCCGACTGTGGCAGGGATGGGATCCCCACCGAGGTGGCTGCATTGGTCGGGGCAGGTCCACAGGGGGCCCTGGTGGCATCTGGGCCGGAAGACGGCATGGAGTAGGACTGGCGCGTAGCCTCCACAGAGGAGGAGAGGGTCGCCAGAGTGCCCGACACATGTACGAGACCCCCGACCATGACCGCTCCCAACTGGGCCACGTTGGCACAGTGCTCTTCGTGATGACGTGCGTGCTCCCCCCGGGAAGCACGCACCTCATCACGAATGACAGCCATGCGCAACGCGACACCAATCAGGACCTTCTCCATACGGCCAGGGGTCCCCTCGTCCGCAGGTGGAGGGGAGTCAGATGACATGGACATCCCCCCTACCTGCGGACGGGCCTGGGATGGGGCATCGCTGCTGGTGCATGGTGGTGCAGTCACAGTGTCAGGGACAGTGACATGCACAGGCACCTCCACGGCGACCTGTGCTGCCTCCTGCCCCTGGACTGCACCACTTGCACCAGCAGGGATGCCCCCACCAGGCCCCATGTGCGGCTCAGTAGCGGCCTCCTCCTCCTCTGTGGAAACCACCAACCTGGATGGCTCCACACCGTCTTCCGCTGTTGCAAGCCCCTGTGGGGGCTCACCCACCCCTTCCGCTGCAGCCGTGGGGGCATTCCCGCCGCTTAGCTCCACAGCGCCATCTCCGCCCTCTTCTTCACTTTGCGCTGTGTAGAGGGAGACATAGAACACAAGCATCAGGGTACTGTACAATGGTCCCCTAGACAGGAAGCAATAGCAGATGAGTGGCACTGTCAAAGATCACTTCCATCATGTCCCTCCACAACACATGGGTCAGTGCAGGCAAAACACATGCAGTAACAGGCATGGTGCATGCTATGGACATAAGCAAACATGTCCAAGGGACTCTTGAAGCATACAATGTTGTTTTTGGACTCACATGCATCATGGGTCATGCCTATCACATGCACACACTTCAACGTACTTTCATCCATCTGGACTCGTACACCCCAGACATGGATGCAAGGATAACTAGGCTGCATCAGTGAATCTGAACATTGTCACAGACATGTGTCACATGTGTCATGCATCCATGGCATGCACAAGTCACAGACACGCAGGTCAGAAACACAGACATGGACACCATACATGTACATGGCATCAGCACCCATCCCTCGCCCACACCCATGTCCAGGAACAGAGACTGGCATGCTCTCATGTGTCCATTCCGCATAGGGCTCCCCATGTTACATTTCAACACATACACCAACCGTGTGCTTCACACATTACTGGTCTCACATGCATGACCATGATGTCCCTGCACACACACACGCATACATGGCCTATGTCACACATACAGGCAAGTGTCAGACAACCAGCACGCTGCAACATGCCCTGTCTCACACAGCAATGCTTGGCCACTTACCGCTCGACTCCAGACGGGTCTGCCTCTCAAGGATCTGGGCATGGAGCGCTGGGCGTACGCGTTCCAGGACCCTCAGCTGGATGGTACTCATGCTGCCCCGGCCCCCCTCCACGAGGCACCGGGCCTTTATTAGGGTCCTGGACCTGAAGTCCTACCAGCGCTTCTTGACTTGCTTGATGTTGCGGGTTGCCACCCCCTCCGTGTTGATGGCAACCACAAAGTCGTCCCAGATCCTGTCCCGTCCTTCCTTGTCGGCGCGTGGTGATCCGAAGAGGGCATCATAATGCCCCAGGACAAGCTCCACCAGGACACCAACTTCCTTCTGATTGAAGCTGGTGGCCCTCTGCCCCTCTGGCTGGGGGTCGCCAGTGGTCTCGGATGGTGTTTGCCCCAACATGGCGACCCCCGAGGCAGGCGTGGGTGGGCAACTGGGTCCTGGGGCTGGGCTGTGGAGCGATGGTATCCCAGTCGGGAGTGTTCTGTTCCAGCAGGGGTGGACACAGCAACTGGACCCCTGCAGATGGCAGATGTGCAGGCACCAAATGGCAGGGCACGGTGGCAGGCAGCAGCAGATGGCTCGTGGGAGGCTGCTCGGGGCTCTGGGGGGCAGTAATTTGGCCTTTTGGGCAGGAGCGTGGTCTTCCGTGTGCTTACGCATGGCCATCTTAATACGGAGTGATTTGGCACGTGAAAATTCTGCACGTCAGCGTGTGAATCGAGGAAAGGCCCTAAGCGCGTAAGCGCGTCAGCACGCATACGCGATTCCATTGGACCAAAGGTCCTTAGCGCGTATGCGTGTCTGTGACGTATCGCGCACGGGCGTTGCTTTTCGTGGGGTGCGGTGCGTGTGTCTTGCAGGCGTTGGGGTTCACACGCTATTACTTCACAGCGGGTGGGTGTTGGCTACGCGTTCTTCTACACGCAAGGCAGACGGTGAGTGGTACCCTGCTCCCCCAGGCCCGATCGCGTGTAAAACCACCCACGAGCCCCTGAAATACACGTACCCCGCTCCACCAGGCCCGATCTCGTCTAAAACCACCCGCGAGCCCCTGAAACACACGCACACGCTCCCCCAGGCCCGATCGTGTGTAAAACTTTGCGCGCACCCCTGGAATACCCGCACGCAGCCCAATCGCGTGTGAAACTTCCCGCGCACCCCGGAAATACCCGCACGCAGCCCAATCGTGTGTGAAACTTCCCGCGCACCTCTGATATACACGCGCCCAGGCCAATCGCGTGTGGAACTTCTCGCGCACCTCTGAAATACACGCACACGCTCCCCCAGGCCCGATTGCTTGTGGAACTTCTCGCGCACCCCTGAAATACACGCACACGCTCCCCCAGGCCCGATCGGGTGTGGAACTTCTCACGCACCTCTGAACTACACGCGCCCAGGCCAATCGCGTGTGGAACTTCTCGCGCACCCCTGAAATACACGCGCCCAGGCCATTTGCGTGTGGAACTTCTCGCGCACCCCTGAAATACACGCGCCCAGGCCATTCGCGTGTGGAACTTCTCGCGCACCCCTGAAATACACGCGCACAGGCCAATCGCGTGTGAAACTTCTCGCACACCCCTGAAATACACGCGCACAGGACAATCGCGTGTGGAACTTCTCACGCACCTCTGAACTACACGCGCCCAGGCCAATCGCGTGTGGAACTTCTCGCGCACCCCTGAAATACACGCGCACAGGACAATCGCGTGTGAAACTTCTCGCGCACCTCTGGAATACACGCACCCAGGCCAATCGCGTGTGGAACTTCTCGCGCACCTCTGGAATACACGCACACGCTCCCACAGGCCCGATCGCGTGTGAAACTTCTTGCGCACCTCTGAAATACACGCACTTGCTCCCCCAGGCCCGATCGCGTGTGGGCCTTCTCGCGCGTGTAGGACTTTGGCGCACATTTTTTTCCTGCGCAGTGACGCTACCGCCTGCTTTCGTGTGGCGGACATGTATGGGCCTGTGCGCGTCTTTGGCCGTGCGCTGTTTTTCCCTATTCGATTCCATGAATACGTGTTGTAGGCGAGCGTGTGGGCGTTCTGCGCACTTGCCTCCTGTACTTCCCCCATGACGCCCACATTTTCATGAGTTGTTCCCCATTCTGCGTGTGACGCCCAGTGTTACGCCTACTTTTGTTATGTGCGCCGCGCTATGTGCGAATTCGCTGTGGCCTTATCGCATGGCGTTCGATGACCTGTGCGCCAGCGTGCGCCAGCGTGCGCCGCGCACTTTTTCAGCACACATCCCACATTTTGCGCGTGCACGGACTTCCAATGTGCGATGTTTTCTGTGCGATAATCGCACTTGCACTGTGATAATCGCACTTGCACTGCGATTTTCGCTATTTCACTGCGAATCGCACGTTTCCGCACGCGTGCGCCGTTTTTTCGGCGCACGTTGATTCCATGAATCGGCCTGCAAATGTATTAGGTATTTGCGAATGTGGGACATGAATTTATTGATATTGCTATTTCTTTTTAGCATACATATTTTGTAAACGCTATGCCCGAAATAAAGTTATATTGACTGACTGCTATTAAGTGAATGAAAGTGTGTATACGACGGGATTTTAGGTTTTCGTTCATTTAGTAATAATCTACGTATTGGGAGCCATATTTTTTTGTTTTATTTCTTGTTGCCATAAAGAAAAAACATTTAATTGTGTGAGTGACAGACGCAATGGCAAAGTGTTGTTATGAAATCACTGACACTGTTGTCTGTGAGAAAACCTTTGGCATTTTTTGGAATGAGCGGGATACACACGGGCAAGATGGGACAGTGTTGTTATGTATTTATGTACACTGTTGTAAATTAGGATTTATTCTGAAATGAGGTGCTGCAATTATGCTACCATTTCATTTCTGAACTAACTGTAAATACTTAGTGTAGAACATTTCTGTACCATAGTGTGTGCTTCCTACAGAATAAAGACGATCACTGCTTGTGAATCCTTTCAGACAAAAAGAGAAAATATGTTTTCAATTTTCCACATGTACATGATTAATTTATAACATTGTTGTAGCATGATGCGTGTTTCTAACACAATAAACCTATTCAGCTGGATTCATGGAATTATTTGCGTGAAAAACGCAGATTTGCGCGCCTTTCTGCCCGAAAATCCCATACTTCAAACAGGGATTTTCGGGAAGAAAGGCACGCAAATCTGAGTTTTTCACGCAAATAATTCCATGAATCAGGCTGATTATATTTCTTTTAAAACAGGGCGCGCATACAATCCATTTTTATTGAACAACAATGAAGACAAATTTTTAAAAAAAGGAATTTCCAGCATGCAAATTCTCATATTTCTCATACAGTATCACAAGACATATACAATTATTATGCCATTGTAGTGTATGGCTAAAGTCATTAAAGTGACATGGATGTGTATCTTCGATATGTTAAAATGGGAATGTATACAGCACTTAAGAATTGCGTAAAAATGTATGTATGATAAATATAGAATTTGCAAAGAAAGATAATTGATGTACCATATGACGTGAATACATGAGCACATCATGGGAGTACATGAAAAATGATGGTACTAGCCAAGCAAAAGGTGACAATGGTTGGCATATGAGTGAGTGGGAGGGAACATAATGGAAGTGGCTAGCAAATACCTATTCAATACCTAAAAAAAAAACACAAACTGTTCCCATTGTCAATGCTTGTTTAGTAATTTTCTTGCAATTTATGTTCCAAAGAATGGAATCTGCCAACAGTCGCGACCGACACACATTCAGAATCCAAAGTAGATATGTTTCTGTAGCATTGGAATTCATGCATCCAGTCCTGGCTGTTATCCACGACTGCTTGGCATACTGGGACATGTAGTTTCACTCTGTCCATCTTACTATATAATAAAAAGCCAGATGTATGTTTGTCCGATGCTGTCATGCACAGTAGAGGCTGCCCAAACGCATAGAATGCTCTGCAAGAGGGATCTGTTGCCTTAGGATATATAGTGGTCCAATTTGCATAGTTAAACCTGTAGTCACTGCTAGAGGGAGCTGTAGGATTAGTACCTATATTTGGTCTTATTGTGTTAATGAAAACCTGCACTTTGGCCCATGCACACGGCCCTGTAAACTAGTTATAAATATAAACCAACAAGTCTCAGCATGGAAGGCATGAGAAATTGTTATGTCATTTTAACAGCTGGGATAGTTTTACGATCATAATGAAAAGAGTAATACGAAAATACATTGAACTTTTTATTTTCAAGCAGGCAATAGGAAGCGGACAGATTGTACACTGCGAGAGTGTGAGAGAGTGAGAGAGGCAGAGAGAGCCATGGCAAGCCATTGGCAAACAACGGCTCATGTAATGTGTGAACTTTTCAACCCATGCTGTCTTTTCAGCTAGGGGCACTTCGCATTATTTTTGACATGATAAGTATCAGCCTACACATATGGCATGCATGGGACTGCACACAAAAAGGACATGGAGTCAATTGGCACTTCATTAATATCTATCCCAAAAATCTGCATCTTTTCGGAAATATTTAGACTTGATCTCAGAGATGCTAAAATTTATTTGGAACATATCTAATTTATATTTGACAAAACTCCATATCAACAACACCTTTGGATTACCAAGGGGATACATGTTGCCTTAACAAACAGGAGAGTGCATTCACGCTGATCTGCAACAACATTTCTTAAAATGGTAAAAATTGATGAGATAAATAGATGTTTTTGGAGAAGTTTTGAAGAATCAAGTGTTATGAAGCAGAATCAGAATGAGGCTAACTCAAAGTAATGGAAACACAAATGAGGGTATACTCTGCGACTTGGTGTGTGATTCCCCAATCTCTCATTATCTCGAAAATATTCTTTCCAAGAGCGAAGGATTATACGAACAGATATTGTCATGAGGAAAACTTAATTCCTCAAACTAGTTAAATTTCCCAGTGTTCCTCTATTTTCTGCTCCTGAAACCCTATATTTTTAGAGCTTAAGTAAAAAGGAGGGAGGTAAAGAGTCTATCACAAATAAGATCTAGAGAATCTAGTTACTTTCAGGTTTTCCCATTACGCCTTTAAAAGGATGGGCTCCATACACCATGGCCCCGGCCTGGGATGACTTGTAAGTTCATATTCACTCATAGACCTGGGGTTCCACTGTTGGCTCTGAAGCTCTGGTGAGTACCTCTCTTCGTATGAGTTGGGGATGGTGTTCCATGTGCATGGGATAAGGACACAAATGATGGTACATCTTGACATTGCAACGCCCCATAGTTTTCCATCAGGAAGCAGGCCAATGAGGTATCCCTTGAAGGTGGATTGGGGGTCTTATGCTGCCCCTTTGTCTGAGGTCTTCAACTCAGTTTCTCTCCAACACATCCTTATCTACGTATTTGATAATGTGCACCATTCCTGCTCTCTGCACCCTTTTTCTGACATGCCTCCTCCTGACTCCTATCCCCCTATGAATGATCCATCATTTGCTTGTATCTGCACCTATCAACACAATGCCTGCAGCTGTACTCTGTGAATCTTCCTACACCTCCTTCTGCTGCAAATGTTTACCTGTGTCCTTCTTTATATTTTTCATCTTCTAATTAGAATGTGCCCAGCCTCCTCCTTCCCTATGATGTTCTAATTTCCTTCTGTCCATATCTGAATTCTTATTCCAACCTCCTCCCTTCCATTGATGTTCCACCTTCCTTCCTCCAACTTTTACACATCCTGTCGTCCTTTTCACAGCACTCTACCTGCTTAGTCCTTTCCTGGACAATTGCTTGCTTTTTCTCTTCCTTTGCTATCCCCTGATCGCTCCTGCTGTTCATTTCCCCCTTCTACACCTTTACTTTCACCCCCTCCTCTTCCAATCACTAAATCTTAAATCCCCATCAAATATGTCTTTATGGGTGGGCGAACAGGGCATGTACCATGGGTCTCCATCCTGAGGGGGCCCACCTGTGCCCCACATTGAGGGTTGGGAGCAGACACCTGCATATTTACATTTGCATTATCAGAGTCCATTTTGCAGGGTTGCCTGGTTACAATTCAAGAATAATTTATTGATCTGGGCTAATTGTTTACTTGGACACGTCTACTTGGGGAGCATAAGACGTGAGCCTGGCTGAGGCACCAGTGACAAGAAAAAGAACCATTCCTAGATGATTGATTGAGCCACTGCTCTGCTCCTCGGCTCTCCCCCACCATAACATTGCAAAAGTGAAACAAATCAGAGCTTCTTGTGGGCAACATATGCTGGCCAGGCTCCACCCATAGTGGTCATCTGCTCAAGCCCCTACCAAACAGCAACCAATCAGGATCAAGTACCATGTTAACATGCAGCATGCAGCTTACATTCAGCCAGTTGGTCTCATTCAGCCTTGTGTGGGCAGTCCAGATGTCTAATGCGTCCCGGTAATATTCTTGTGTATCAATGATATATGGTTCAAGTTGATCTCTGCATGTATTGGTGACAAGAGGACATGCCCAAAACCCTTGAATTTAAACAGTTAATGAAAACACACCAATTCACTGCGCTGATCCGAATCTTGGACTTTAATTTGTGTTGCTTTTTTGGTAATTGTGCTAATAAGAGTAAGAAGGGAGTCACAATATAATTGTATGGACTAACATCAGACATAACACACCGCAACGTTGGGGAATTAATCAGGATACAACACGCACCGGATATGCATGCGTGGACCACTTCTTAAAACAAACCCTTGACATCTGAGGAATGTAAGACAATATTGTATATCAATAATTAATTTAAATTTGAAAATCTTCTTTTCTCCCATGTCGCTTCTGTTATTTATGTATTGATTTCTGAACTGTGGAATTGACGGTAGGTATTTCATATAAAGCACACTGGTTTTACTGTATCCTCCATTTAATGCTGAGCATATTTCCTACCACTGCCCCTATCTGTTCTTAACTGGATATTATACCTTGTATGTCAAATAGCCTCATTTGTTTAGTCTTGAAGTGAGTGACTTAGCACTAGAGCTTTATCACCCATTTGCCAATTCAGCCTTGAAAAATACCAAGACTGTTCGAAAACACGTGTCGGCTTGGCTAGGGCACCACTGTCACATGTAATTGTGTTTCTTTGTTAAAAAGGTTATATACATTTGACACTAACTCAGTCACTTTATTAAAACTGTATGAAACTACAAGAATCGTATCAGGGCAGTGAATTCGTGTGTTTTCATTAACTGGTCTCATTCAGCTTCTGTTTTGTACGTGCCTTCCTCTTTCCTTCTGACTGCTGGGTTGTGTCTGTATGCAACAGAGTCACCCATGAGGCCCCATGTCCTTGCATCTTGTAAGTATGTGTCATCTTCAGGATTTTGGGTTTAAGAAGGACTTCAAGGCCTCCCTGCTATGTTAGTTGCCTTCAAGTCCTGGGCCCCCCCTTGCTGCCAAATCTGCAGCTGCCCCCCTGGAGGGTGGGGACAGACAGGCCAGGGCGTCTACGTGATCCTCGGAGTCTGAGAGCTGAGTTCCAATCCTGGCGTCTATGCTTGGCCATATGATATGACCCTAGAGACCCTTGGCAAATGACCCCTATGCCTGCCAGTTCCCTTTGATTCCATAACTGGGACGTTTGGACACTTACTTAACATCACTAGTAAGATATTTAGATGTACGCTTGTCCGCATACATCCATTCATTGCAATGCTCTTTTTTTGTTTTTTAAAGCAACGCAAATGCGGCCATTGTTCAATTATCAACCACACACGCACTATTAATTTTAAAACAAATGTGCACCTTTTCAATGTTACTTTTCTCTGTTAGAGATTCATACACATAATGTAATTCATTATTTTTGGCAGGCTTTTGCTTCATCCCAAGTATCGGGGTGGTACTGAAACTCCCTTTACCCGCTTACTTGGTGCATCTTTTATTTACAGGGCAAGGGATAAAGACTAATTAATCCTCGTCTTAACCCAAACTCTTGACTGCTTGCTTGCTACGTACATATTTCTGCTGCTATGCAAGTGCATTAACCTGCCAGGCTATCGTAGGGAGTTTGGACATGTGGCCTGCAGGTTACACACACGTTTGTGGGGTATCTGCGGCCTGTCTTTACCGCTCATTGCTATCACCCTCAACCTCGCACTCAATGAACACATTTAAATGCCCATTACCTCACCCCCACGTCCTATGTATAGGTGGATGCTACAAGAGCTCCCATAGCAGAGAATATGCAGCTCTTGCTAGAATTCCCTAGATATATAATGTTGAGTTTCTAAGGGGCCAGCGCTGCATCACCTCCCGGGGCGCTGTGCTGAGCTGGAGCCCATTTTCAGAGGAATCCCTGAGCAGTCCTTGCTCTTATAACCTATGGGGCAGGAGCTCCGACATAGCACTTTGAGGCTCGGCTCTACTCCTGCCTTCTTGTCTCTAGGTATCATCTACTCCCTTCTACTATTTTTTTGTCTCTTTCTCTCACTCTTCCCCGACCCCCATTATATTTCCCTGTCATTTTAGGCTGGCTAACTTCACTGAGATCATTTTATGGGAAACCTTTCCACAAGGCTGCAGAGCTTTTCCCTCCAGGGAGGGTCTGGGACCCTGCCAGGGCTCCCCGGGGCCACTGTTTGGTAGGTGGATGGTGGACCCACGTTCAAAGCAGGTGCCCAAGGGAGAAGGGAATCACCCCGCCCTCCTGGATATCTAGCTGGGCCACGTTGGAGCTTTTCCCTCCAGTGGATGGACCAGGAACCTGCCAGGGCTATCTGAGACTGCTGCTGGGCAAGGGGGACAGTGGAACCATGTGCAAATCAGATGCCCAAGGGAGTGTGCAGCACACCATGCCATCTGGGATATCTGGCCAGGCCTTGTTAGAGATTTTCCCTCCATGGAGCGATCAGGACCCTGCGAGGGCTCCCCGGGTCTGCCGCTGGACAGGCAGGAGGTCGACCTATTCGCAGGAAGGTGCCCAAGGGAGGGGGTCAGCACACCCGAATGTGCTTGTGCTCTGGCCGGGCACATTAGAGCATGCAAGGAGTGCCGCTGAGTTAGGGAGTCACCTCTCTGCATTGGAGGCTGCTTCACAATGGCTGGGGAAGCACCCCTGGACGCCTGGGGCTCTGTCTGGGACACCCTAGAGCTTTTCCCTCTGGAGAAGGCTGGGGCTCCTAACAGCCTAGCTAGCGGAGCCCCGGTAGCTCTTCCCTCGGACACTCTGTCAACGTGGGCCATCATATGCCGTCCTTGCTAAGGGCATCACAGACCTGTTATGGCTCGACCTTATGTGGTTGAACACAAAACCCCCTTTGCTGTGACTTAGCACTAAGCACTAAATATGCACTAACTACTTTGCACGAGAAAGAACATTACGCAGGCAAAAAGATTAGTGCGGGGAGCTGATTCATAGATTTAAACGCGCAAAGAAAAATGAGTTGTGTACAGAACGGCCACAACAAGCCCCCCATGCCAAACTTAGTGCTGTCAAAGAACCTTTGCAACGGACCCATGTAAAAAAGTAATAAAGGATTGCTTACAAGTAATCATTATTAGTACAAAACTGCGCCCCAACTCTGTAACTGAAACCAGCACCCGTGTACTCAAGGGAAACTGTGCCTGGTCCCCCTAACTCAATGTAGCACTTGTGAACCGCAGAGTACTGCACCTGGTTCCCCTAACTCAAAACGGCACCCTCAAGTCCTGGCAAAACTGCACCTCATGCCCCTAACTCAAACCAGCACCTGCAAACCCCGAAGAAACTGTGCTATGTCCCCCTAAACCAAGGCAGCAACCCAAGTCTGACCTCCTCCCAGTGCCACCTGCCCCAACCCCCAACCCAAGGTGGCACTGCTAGTCTTCCCTCCTTCCAGTACCCCACTGTCCCCTGCCCCAACTGAAGGTGACACCCAAAAGTCTGCCCTCCTCCCAGTATCGCACTGCCCCAACCTCCCAACCCAAGGCGGCCTTCGCTAGTCTTCCCTCCTCCCAGTTCTCCACTGCCCCAACCCCCAACCCAAGGCAGCACCCAATTGTCTGCACTCCTCCCAGTAACCCATTGCCCCATACCCTAACCTGCCAACCAAATGTGGCACCCACTGCCCCCTGCCCCAACCCTGCAACCCAAGGCAGCACCTGCTAGTCTGCCATCCTCCCAGTAACCCACTGCTCGCGGCCCAAATCCCAGGCAGCAACCACTAGTCTCCCCTTCTCCTAGTACCCTCCTGCCCCAACTGCCAACCCAAGGCAGCACCCTCTAGTACGCCCTCCTCCCAGTACCCCACTGCTCCCTCGCCCAACCCAAGGTAGCACCTGCTAGTCCTCTCTCGACCCAGTACCCCATTGCCCTGTACCCTAACCTGCCAACCAAAGGTGGCACCCATTAGTTTGCATTCCTCCCAGTACGCCACCGTCCCCTGCCCCAACCCAAGTTGGTACCCGCTAGTCCACTCTCCTCCCAGTACTCCACTGCCCCACACCCCAACCCAGGGTGTCACCTGCTAGTCCGGCATCCTCCAAGAACCCACTGCCCCCTGCCCCAACCCACAACCCAAGGCAGTACTGCTAATCTGCCTTCTTCTTAGTACCTCACTGCCTCCTGCCCCAACCCAAGGTGGGACCTGCTAGTCCGCACTCCTCTCAGTACCCCACTGCCCCAACCCCAACCCAAAGTGGCACCCGCTAGTTTACACTCCTCCCAGTACCCCACTGCCCAAACCCAAGAAGGCACCCACTAGTCACCCCTCCTCCCAGTTCCCCACTGCCCCAACACAAGGTAGCATCTGCATACCTCCCAGTACCCCAATGCCCTTAACACCCTAACCCAAGGCAGCATCAGCTAGTCCACACTCCTATCAGTACCAAACTGCCCCAACCAGAGGCGGCACCCCAGTACCCCACTGCTCCAACCCCACAACCCAAGGTGGCACTGCTAGTCTGCCCTTCTCCCAGTCCAATGTGGAGCATCAACCTACCTCAACTCATCTGGCCTGCCTCCACCATGAAGTACACCTGCCAGATATCTTCCTCTAACATGAACGCCTGGGAGCACTGCCATTGAATCCAGGACTGTAGCCTTTTCCTTGGCTCCCTGTTGGACCACACTCAGATGCACATCAACAGGACACTGTACTGTTTCACTAGCTACACTTTGCCCACTCCATGAACATTTGACACAGTAATGTAATGCAGACATTTTATAGTGCCTCTGTGCCATTGGTATGTCCTCCACGCACTGTAGATGAACGCCCTTGGAGGACAGACGTGTGAGGCATCAGAGATTAGACCGAGTGATTTAGAATGCTGTTAAAGACTCCAATCAAGCAGTCCCACTAAGTCAGTGCCTTGTCTGGGATTGCTCAAGGGAAGCCCTTATTCATATATTTTTATAACAAGTTATAATCTGGATGATGAACCCTTGTATCACGCCCCTCTCTTAGAATCCCCCTGACCCCACTGAGCCAAAAAGTAGGTTTGTTTTGCAAATTAAAAAGGTTTATTTGAAAAATTAAGCAATATATATATATATCACACTTTTATAATAAATTAATATTTGATATCACACTTAGACATATGACAGTGAGTGATCAACAATGGATGATGTGATACTAGCACACTGGTTTAATTACTTAGGAGTAGTATAGAGGATAAGGTAGCTGAGAATGCTTTATATGGTACAAGGAAATGCAAGGTGGAAAAGAAGCAACACAGGAATAAACTTGATATGATTTCAGCAAAAGGTAACAGAATCACTTTTCCCCTTTTGGCAATTCACCCCCCCTCTATGCAATGTAAGGAGGTGGAAGTAACACACACAGTCTTCAGGAATACAATCACAGTACAATACAAATTCAGTTCCCCCCCAGCAAGCTTAGAGAAACAGGGAGGATTTTAAACACAGGCAAAGTACTTTAAAGGTGGTATGCAAAGAAGGGAAAATATGCTTAAAATGCTATTAATTCCCTCTAGAGGTTCAGGGTGAGTGATAGCTACTTTAAATTAGTTCAGGATCACTTTAGCAATGCTCTATGAATGATTGTCAGGTTGAAAACGAATTTCAGCAAAGGAGAGCAAGGAGCTGCTATTTTGACACGTGAAGAAATTTGAGCCAAGTCGCAAATCGCAGCACTTTTTCCGAGTGCGTCGAGCGCGATTACGGAAAAAGTATAATGAATAGAAAGTCGGTTCCGGGTTCGTTGGAAAAGCCCAGAATCTTAGCTTTAAAATGAAAGTTAAATCTTGCTTCTATCACAAACGGTTCAAGTAATACGGACGATTTTGTGGAGGTAGATTTTCAGAAATGAAATTTTAAAGTTTCAGAATGACAGATGACAGTTTGCAGCTTTAAATTCACAGAAGGACACACAATGCTATGGTGTAGTTCTAGATAGGTTAAAATAGTTTGAATTAGATTATTTTAAACTAAGAGATTGGTTTTGCACAGTTCTGGCTGAGTACTCACACTATATTTTGGACAGGAATGCGACTTCGTCACGGATCAGGTCAGGATTGGCTGTGGTTCTCTCGCCACTGGGTACTGGTTCTGCGCACAGCGATTTGGGTCAGCTCTCAGCGATCTGGTCTGGGTCTGGTCTCTCTGGATCTCTGGTCTCTCTGGATAATTCTGCCTTCTGGGTCTGCTACCGGTTCTGGCAAAAGTTCTTGGCAAAGAATTCAAACAGCTCGCCCGGCTGTTGAATAGTTTGCAAATGATTTGGAGGCCTGCTGAAAAAGGATTCAGCTTGTGGATTCAGACCTCTCTGCTACAAGTTCTGGAGTTAAGTTCTGGTCTCTGGAGATTGATGGATTTGAAGTCTGGAGCCTCCCGGCAAAGCGTCCCGCAAGAAAGTGGAAAGTGAATCTTCCTGTCTGGCTTCCAGTGGCTCTTTTTATTTCTTTAGAAAGTGGGTGTGTGCATAGCATAATTGAGCCTGCCCCTCTCAACTTATCACTGGCCCAGTTCTCCTCTCTCCCTTGATTGGGGGAACTGAGTTGTGAGTCAGAGTGATGAGGTAGGTTTATGGTCCGAGGATCCTCCCCTTGTCAAATTGCACACAAATCTATTTCTGATCCAAATACATATTTCCCAGAAACACAAGTGGTTGACATTACATGTACATATTACAGATTACTTATGGTACATTCTGTTCCAACTCTGATGTTTCTAAGAGCTTGCATTAAAAAATGACAACTTATTTTCTTTTTGAGTTGGTTTACCAATATCGGACATTTACCAAAAATGGCACACATGTACACCACCTTTCTACACATATTCCAGTAACGTTTCATTTTTCTAGCGTGAACCCCGTGTCTGCAATCTCCATAATACATGGGGTTTTGCCTCAGAACATGGTACAGAGTTCTAACACCTCTTAAAATATGCACAGAAAAATCACAAGAATGATGATGTTATTTATATAATTTTTACAAGTCCGCACTATGAATTATCCATCTTTTTAAAATTGTGCTCTGGCCCCAAGGGGTGTGGTTTTCCAAAGCACATGGTGGAATTTCTGGTTTATCAACTTCCCTCAAGCTCAGCTTGCTCACAGATGCAGTGCCCCTCCCCGTTTCCTTCTGAGAGGAAGCCATTTACGACCCCCCTAATTTAACATTTGCCTGGGCCAAGGACAGTGCTTTGTTTTGTTTCCTGCAGTCCCCAAGTGCCACTCCCCTAATTCAATCAGATAGGTGTCATATCCTTTTGGCAGGGGCAGCAGAATGCAGCCAGGCCTGGGAACACAGCTGCTGATCAAGTTTCAACTCCTGTCGGGGATAGTTGCCGGGCAGAATTCACTCTCTTCAAGCCAGGCTTCAGCCAAAAGTCACTTTGGTTCCCAGTTTTCTGCATTCAAACCAAACTTGCAATTTTTACACCTGCAGCTAGAACACTGATTCTAAGTTCAAAACTATGACATTTAAACAATTGCAACCTATGTGACACTCAACAGTAGGTCACTCATTTATTTTAAACATTTCGATTTTAGTGGCTTTAAGTCGGATTTCACTTCAGCTGCTGACATCCACAGCTCAGCCAGTTTCATTATGAACATTATTTTGGGCTCTTTCTCTTTCCAGATTTTGTATGCAAACAAGTCTACCTTCTGCCAAATGTCTGCTGGTGTTCATTGAGATTTTTGAATATCTTGCAATGTTTAAAATAGGCATTTTTAGCTTGCATTTCAGAGAAACAAAGGTGATTTCAAAGCGCTTTCTGAGCTAACCGGCACTGCTGTTTTTCCTTTTGCACACATTTCACCCATGGCACTCTTGGCCCATCACGTTCGCACTGGTGGGTGGCAGGTCAGGGGACCATTTTGTTGTGCGCAATGACTGCGCGGTTCTCCCGGATTCTGGTGCAAATGTGGGCTTTTCCGCCCTCTTGGATTTCCTAAGCCCACACACCAAATGTTGCAGCATAATAGTCCAAACGTGGGCCAATACCCTGACAATGCATGTGTGTATTTTAACCCATGCAAAGGTAGGTAGGGGTGTAAAAGTCACTGCTAGCAACCCAAGTTGAAGAGACTTGTGGTTGGATGATGTGAAGGCTGTTAGAGAGTATGTGGGTCAAGGATACTGATTATGTTTCCAGCTAGACTGAATATTTAATATTGGGACTTAGCTGATTTCTACTGGCAGAGATGATGTGCGATATGAGAACAGGTAGCGGGTGATTGCAGGTGTGTGCGGGTGGGTGACTGTACCTTGGCAGGGAAGCAGCTATCTTCCATCGAGTGCACATGTGATGAGTGTGGCCCACTGATCCACAATGAAGCCACATCCCTCCTCAGCACCCACAATTCAAATACTCATACCAATGAATGAAGTGTGGGCACATCCACATTGACAAGCAAGGAACACAAAAACAGTAATGAACCAGAAAGGAACTCAAAATACAATGAACTCAACCTCCAATATTGAATGGACAGAGGTTATTGAGCTGCCACCAGATAAAACAAACAACTAAACCATGTGGAAACCTGTGGAAAACACATGAACAAGTGAGAACACATCCCCAATGAGAGGAGAGACACCAAAAACCATCATGAAACATCTCAGCCATCACCAAAAGCATCCCTGTATTCACACCATTACACACACACACTAAAAAAGCCACTCAAACAACACTGATACACCGATATCAAACACGCAGTGCCCCTGAATAAGGATTGGAAATGAAAAGAATGCCACCATCTCAAGCACTGACATCACTAAACACCCATGAACATATTCACCAACCAAGTACAATGTCAACCACAGCATACATGTTTGACACACCCATCCACACCATGCATCTAAAGGTGTGCATTATGTGCACCAAAGTGCACCTTGCGATCAATTATGGCCCATCTGTTGTGTTTTCCATCCTTCCGTCATTCCCTGATTGCGGGACGTGCTTTTTCTAATGCTGCAGCTCAGCTGTGGAATAAACTCCCTGTGGCAATGCAAAAAAATGGCTAACCATTTGGTTTTTAAGAAAGCCTTAAAACATATATATTCTGAATGCAGTTGCTGATGGCCTTTGGTTGCTCTGTTCTTGGGCTTTTCCTTTTCCTCTCCAGTGCCATGATGCCATTGGGCGGCTGTGCACTGTATAAGATTTCATAACATAACATGTACACAAATGAACAGCATGCCTGTACTGGAAAGCACATAATTCGTCAAGGCACAGATGTGAATGACAAAGTTGTCAAGCACGTGATTCCCACAGCATGTCACCTGCTCACATCTATAATAGACCACCCATGTTCAAGCATGGAAGCAACATCCATCACATACACAGAGCATGCACACATGCCCTCAGCAAACATCACAGTAACAACATGACACAAAATGTACGGTGATAACCCAAATGAGAAGCCATAGGACATATGCACTTGGAGAACATGGACAAACTAAATGTGCACATGGACAAAGAGACCTCAAACAGTGTGGTAGAAACATTATAAACACTTGTATTAACATTGTTTTAAACATTATCAATGGAAGAAATGATGAAGTACAAAATGAAACCTACAACTTTATACAGCCAGCAGTGGGCTAGTCTGTGGGGATGCTGTACAATGCCTCAACCTGTGCTGATACTCCACTAGCTCCTCAGCCTGCAGGCAGGCCGCTGTTGTTCCCTGGGAGGCTTGCAGTGGTCCCTCAACTGCAACTCCACCTCCTCTATTGCCCTGCAAGATTCCCCCAGGATGGCTGCCCACACTCTTACCAACCTATCCTCAACCTCAGCCTGGTCCTCACAATTTCTGTATCCCGAGACTGCTGCCTCTCCACCTCCTGCTGCCTCACACATTGTACCTGGGCTGACAGCAGAGTCTGTCGGTGCCGTCGGGCCTCCTGCCTCACTCCTGCTGAGTAGTGTGCCGATTGACTCCTCCAAGTGGTAATACCCTGCAGATTTCCCCTCCTTACTGCCACCAGCTGATGCTGCCTGTCATTGTGTGTGCTACAAAGGTACTCCCTGTGCTGTTGTTGTGGGAGTACAGCACCTGCACTGACCTGAAGTGCCTGCTGTCCCTCCACTGCCTGTTCATGTGTGGGCTTCTGGGCAGTCTCAGCAACCACCTCCTCTGCCGTTGTCCAGTCTTCCACCTCGACCAGGGACATAGGAGCATCCAGACTGGGCGGTGGTGGAATTGTTGAATCGAGGGCCGTGGTGGTAGATGGCCTGGGAAATCTGACTGGAGAATGACTGGGGTACAGATGAGGAGGAGAGGGTCATTGCAGTGACTAGCCCAGAAAGGCCAACAGAAGGTAGTGCTGGTCACAATGGTGCCAAGAGGTGGCCCAACTGTTTATGATGTTGTACAAGCACCTTACGAGATGCTTGTACAACTTCACAAATTGAAGCCTGCCACTGCAAGGCAACCATCAGCAGGGGCAGCACAACATCCTGGATAGCCAAATCTGCTGGCATCAAGGACTCAGTCTGGGTGGAACGTGGAAGTTGGTCACTGCTGCGGCAGATGGCCCAGGGACATTAGTTTGCGCTGAACCTTCCACAGTGGACTGCACATCCTCATGTCTCAGGGCCAGGGGTCTAGCCTCCTTGGTGCCCCCACCTCACCCTGTGGGCTGGGCTGCAATGGCGTCCTCCACCTCCATCAACCCAGATGACTCCAGCAAGGCATCCATCCTTTTTGTCCCCCACAACGATCATCTTCTGGGACTCACCCTCAGCAGTCTTGCCCAATGGTACTAATGCTCCCCCAGTCACATCGCCCTCTGAAGAGGTGGTGTCAACTTGGTGTGGCTGGGGTCTGCGCCCTCATCTGGAGGCCTTGTCCTTGGGCTCCTGATCCACAACACTGCTTCCACCCTCTTCACCAGCTGTAGCAACTGCGGGGAAAAAGCAAAGAATATAGACCTAATTCAACAGTGACAATGTATGTGTGGCATACACAACATTAAAAGTAGCATGAAGCCAGCATGCACCAACCAGCAAATACCACACACGCCCATTACCTGCAATCAGTATGAACACCATCACACAAGTGTAGGAAAATAATGAGTCACAATTATGAGGCATGCACATGTGATCCCAGCCTTTTGACGTGTGGCCACACACACATGCCAACAAATCATTCCACATCACAATACCAATGCTGCATTGACCCTAGTGTAACCTGCAGGCAGGGCCGTGGGAAGTGCACCTGGGGACAAGTTTCAGTAGTGCCATTGCATGGCTCTCAATATCACATTGTCCACTCGCACAGACATGCAGTGTGGGAAAGAATACAAGTAGGACTGCCACAAAGAGTCATGCATGGGACAGGAACTTGGCATCTATGGCCTAGCCAATGGCACCCAGGCACGGAACACACCCCTGGCCGTCCAGGGCTATGCCTTTGATGCCCTAGAGCACTGCCCTCCGGAGTGGCCTGGGGACATTGCTACTGGAGCCTGTATCCCACCTGGGAATTCAACTGCTGGACTTGCATAGCCTCTGCTACTGCATGCACCTGCTCTGGTGCCCTGGTCCGAGCATGAAGGAGCCCCTCCGGCTCCCACGCCACTTGTCCATCACACAGGGAGACACCGCAGACTATAATGCCTGCAAGACAAATGTTGGGGCCAGCTCCGACTAAGGCAATCTGGTGGGCCGGACCCAGCCACATGACAAGTTTCAGTAGCACCATTGCATGGCTCTCAATAGCACATTGTCCACTCGCATAGACATGCAGTGTGGGAAAGAATACAAGCAGGACTGCCATGAGGAGTCATGCATGGGACAGGGAACTAGACATCTATGGCCTAGCCAATGGCACTGGGGTGCAGGCCACACGCCCGTCTGTCCAGGGCTTTGCTTTTGAAGCATTATTGCAGGTTGAGGAGGGTATCGTAGTTCACCATGACCTGCTCACCCGGGAAGAGAACTTTGTTGCCTCGCCTTCGGTGTACTGGTCGATGGAGCAGACATGGATTCTCCTGAGACAGATGGTTTGTGGCTGGGTCCTGACGATAAGTGCTGTGGAGCTGTGTGGAGGTAGAACAGAGTGGTGGAAGTCCCAAGATGGCAGATGAGGTGGTCACAGAGCCTGACAGATGAGCCACAGGAGAATAGGCAACAGGCAACTGCAAGGAAGTGTTGGTGGTCAGCAGGCACTCACACTCTATCAGGCAGCAGCAGACGGTGAGGTCTGGAGCAATACAGGGCAGGAGGAGGCAAGAATTGGCACAAGGCAGGAGGAACTGGTGTCTACCATCTAATCATGGAGGCAGCAGTGTGGATATCAGTGGAAGGGGCCACAACGTGTAATTTATGAGCTACATCCTGCATGCAGCACACATATTAGCCCTATGCTGTGCCAGAGACATTTAAGGTGTGGAAAACATATTTTCTGTCATGCACGAGAACGTGGACATGGAGACTTAGCGGGTTGATCACGTAATCAGAGACAAAGAAATTTCATATCGCACAGAGATATTTAGGGGTGCAGCATGCATTTCCTGGATATTATCAACGTTGGGGTGCCTCGCAGATCCAATTTTGGTAGTGTATCGTGGAGCCTATTTGTAGGTGCTGCCTCATGGATCCTGTTTTTTGGGGGTGCTATGTGAAGGCTATTTTGTTGTTGGCACATTGCAGAGCTTATTCTTAGGTGCTGTCTCACCAATCCTATTTTCTTGCAGGGTGCTATGCAGATTTTGAGACAATTGTAAAGGATACCTTCTCCTGACTGCACCATGAGTAGGAGGGCTCTGCAGAAAGGGAGAGGATGAGGACAAGGATGGGGAAGACGGCAGGAGGAGGAGGGTGGTGAGCCTACCGGTGCCCCTGCACCACCAAGGTCCACTAGGGGCAAGAGGGACTAGCCTGCAGAGCGGGAAGAGACAGCACCCCAGGAAGAGCCATGAGTGAAGGAGACAATACCACCAAGTAATAAGTGGTTCACCAATGAGGAGTTGCAAATCTTCACAGATTATTTCTATGAACACCAGGTCGATCTGTACCCTTGGACAGGCATTACCCTTTCTCAGAGCCAGCAGCAGAGGATGTGGCAGGAGGTCACAGACCTAATCAATTCCTGGGGTGTGGAGAGGTGCACTGTAGAACAGGTCTACAAGAGGATGGGGGACCTCATGCGATGGACCAAGGAGAAGCTTGTGGCAACCTGGCCTTTGCCCAGGTCACTGGAGGTGGACCGCCACAGGAGGAGGAGCTGACTTCATTCGAAGAGGTTGCCAGTGGACTAATGAGCAGTGTGCAAGTGGTAGGTGTGGGAGGCATGGACACCTATGCAGCCACATCAGATGAGTGCCATGTGTGCATGTCATGTGTGCTTCCATTTTCGCATGCTATGCTGTCAGATGTTATGGTATAGTTGTTTGTGGTTCTACACACCCATCATGGGCACTTCAGTAATGCTACCAAGGCTGCTTTCATCACATGTTCTGCATTCAGGGAGTTGGATGCGTGATGTCCATGTGCAGTTGACATTGATTTTACAGTACACATCACTATATACAGGATTTCACTGCTACACCAATACACCTATGTGTGGCAATATCATGCAAGACACATCTCATTAGACATGTTCACATGGTCATGTGTAGGGATAGTGCATTTTGAATGCAAATCATGGCATGCATGGAATTACACCAAGGTGTGGATGATGTCAGAGTCATCCATTCATTGGCCCTGTCTGTGGGTGGACATGGATTAGCCATAATGTCAGTGCCAAGATGCACGAGGCTGTGGTCCAGACAGGAGTTGGTGGTGGGTGGGCAGCTGTTGATTTTCCCCATTTTAGGAGCATGTACATTAGGTGATGTGTGAAGATGAGGAGGTCCAGCAGCAATGGTGCGGAGGGAGACATCACAAACAGTGCTCATGAAAACCTCCTTGCCCGCTCACATATGCATGCAGTGTGGAATGAAACAAGGACTGGATCAAGGAATCCTCCATGGAACATGTGCACTGGACAGCTATGGTCCACCTGGCAGTGCGCCCAGGCCCCCAGCCCTGCAAATCTCAAATGTATTCAGATGTTGCCCGTCCAGCCAAGGGCCCCACAGCCTCTGCCCCTGCAACTGCTTGGGTGTTGCCTACTGGGGCCATGCAACATGGGGGGTAGTTTTGCTAAGGTGCCAGGGGCCCTTCCCGCCTGGGCCCATTGGAATGCAATGCACTACCAGATTCCCTCTCTGAACCTGGCCATCTGGTAGTGGCCAATATGAATGGATAGAAGGACCAAATGTCTGGCCTGCTTTGGAATTCTTGATGGGTGCCATTTAGCTTATTTACTCCAATTGGGTCTAAGGAGGCTGGGCACTTTTGCCAAGATCTCTCCATCTGTCACCCAGGGTGCACAGATAACAAGAAAACTTACTCACCTTCCCGCGGAGTACTGTAGACAGTGTGTAGGATCCTGTCTGTGCTGCACATGGTTCTCACTGCTCAACCCAATCCCAATAGCAAAACCACAGCCCCCCGCCCAAAGCCGGTCCATGGCCACACCCAATGCAATGTCCCAGCACAGCATGGTCTTCTGAGGGTGCCCTGTCAGGCCACGTGGTGAGGTACAAAAAAAAAATCCTCTGGTGCTTTTTCATAAGTTTAACTTTTTCGAGCCTGAAGGGTGCCTAGTTGAAAGCATAACCTCACCTGACTTGCACATGCATGGCAGGGAAGCATGCCTGTGTGCCTCCATGTACTCCACGATATTGATCTGGTGCACTTGGATGATCTAGGGTTGGACTGCTTGCTGGCGCTTGCTGCTGTTTCAAGCAATTGGCTTCCCCCTGCCTTTGGACCATGTCAAAGGTATTCCTTCTCAGGGAGGGCTCCCTGATGTGGCCCTCATACCCACTCCAGGCAGAGCAATGGCCAAGCAGCCCTGAAGCTCACTTGTGTTCAGATCAGGGTGGATGGGGTCGTGTAGTGTTAGCCCCAGTGTGGGCCCTTTGAGACATGCAGTTGCCCCTTCTCTGCTAAGCATGTTTCTACAGGAGTTCAGAATGGCCGTTCCATGGGGTGCCGACTCCCACTGTCACCACACAGGTGGTGTTGCATTGAGAAATGCCTCCCACTTTAATTTGTGCCTCTCCCCTTCCAACTCCCTGGAGCAGGCTGGGCTGCTAGTGCCAGTGCTGTGTGGTTAACCTGTCCACCAACCCAAAGTGTTGGTGGGGGGACACGCTCTGTTGCTTGTGTCCCACAGATGGCCCTGATGGCATGAAGGTCAACCAGATGCAGGCGCAAAGCTCCCCACATTGCCCTCCTCCAGCAGGTGTGGCTACCGGGTTAGTCCTGCCAGCGGCATATGCTTTTCTCAAAGATTGTGCCACACACTTGTTAGTACACACAGCCGGCACAGTGTCACTGCATATGGCTCATTGAATTAGTGATGGTCCCTTTGATGGCCCCATGGCTTACTTGGATAACTGTGGGAAATCTAGGGTGAATACATGTCCACAGATGCTGGCATCCCGGGATGCATGCATTTATCAGACCAAGACAGGTCTGGCATTGCATGGCCGCTTTGGTGACTGTAGTTGAGCTTGGTCAAATCACGCATCCCTGTGATGGCAATGATACATTCTGATGTCTGCCATATCAACTTTTGATGGTACTTCCTGTGTCCACCATTGCGATCACAGAGAAGGGGGAATCAGGATTCAATTCCAGAGAGGGAGCCTGAGAAATGGCTAACATCTTCAAGGAAGACAGTAGGTTTGCTGTTCATATGCACGTGCACCACCCACAATGTGAGTGCAAGTACTGTCTGAGAAAGATCATCATCAGGAACTCAACAGTGACATAATGGCCATGTGCAATGAGGACAGTAGAAGTGCTGATAACTTCAGGCTAGTAGCTAAGATGTGGCACACAGTAGTATATTTTGTTTTCACCTAACACAGGCAACTGTTGCATTGTAACTTTGTTTTTTTCCAGCACTGTGGCACATAACATATTATTGCATGAACACACTGCACCCACGTCTGAGCACAGCACACAGCACACTGCATGGCGCTACACTTACTACACTTTGCACAACATGATTGTAGAAAAAATATGGTGCATTGCACTGCATTCCTGCATGCATCAAACTTCATAGAAAACATACAGCATATTGTGTAGCACACCTGCCCACAATAAAGTTCATGGCACCACATGTTAGAGTTACATGGCAGCGGGGCAGAAGGTGTATAGCATGTACAATCTTAATTTCACCATCTGGCACAGCACACACACATTGGGCCTCATTATAATGTTGGTGGATACTGTATGAACGGTGCTGGTAAGGCACCGGCACCGTTCATACCGTACCGCCGAATTACGAGTTCTGCTCGCGGGTGCCTGACAGCCCGCTGGGTCTTATCTGGCGGGCTGAGCGGCACCCACGAGCATAACTCGTAATTGCACCGGCACCGTTGTCAACGGTGCCGATGCAACCATGGTCTCCACCCCCATTCTGCCCTACGGGGTAGAATGGGGATCAGGAGCCCGGCAATACCGCCACCCGTGAATGGGCAATTACTGGCCCATTTAACTCGTAATGGGCCAGTTATTGCCCAATCACAGGTGGCGGTGTCGGTAGCGAGTTTGGCGGTAGCCGTGCCTGTAAAACAGGCATGGGTACCGCCAAACTCGTAATGAGGCTCATTATGTTATATGTTCGTTCATGGCAAACATGTACACCTTTTGTTTTGGTAGTTTTTCGAACACATAGTGTAGAACACATAGCACTGCATAATTGTGTCAGTAGGGATACAAGGTATTATGAGCAAGAGTTTCACAATTTTGAGCAATCATCAGTTAGAGGTATTGAGCTGCTATTATAGTGTATTAGGCCATAGTTGTTAGTTGGGAGCACTTGATTGATTTTCATCTATCCTGCAAACAGGCGGAGCACTCAAGGGCAGGTGGGGAGGGATATGAGATAGTTTCCAGCCTCTTATTGCAAGGGAAGCATTTCTCAAGGGATGAATGCTCAGTCCCAGACAGCAAATGCTGCCTCATGAGAACCGGAAAGAATGTATAGTGTTTGTGAAGGCGTAGCTGGCCCCCTCTGAGGTTTTCATCAGGATAGCTGGCGCTTGGATACCCCAGTTTAATCTGGTGAGGCATCACTGGTAAATATGAGAATGGGTCAATCAACGCAAAATGATTCCAGATGGGGTATTTCCTGGTTCAACAAAAGCCTGTTAAAATGGTGAAAGGAAGTGCTGTCTCTTCCACAATTTATAAAATTCCTCAAAGAATTTAACAAATTAAAAAGCACTGAAAACATGAATACCATCAAGGACAATGATGGCACAGACAATAATAGCACAGTTAATACCACACTGCTTGAAAATATAATGGCGTAAAATGAAGATTTAATGGACATTAAAGAATATCTTACCTTTGTATCCTCAACTAGCACAGCTGAATCCCAAGGTATAAGCCAGTTAAATAAGTGTACTAATGTTTAGCAGATCACTCCAGAAAAGAACAACTTAAGGCCTGACTTTTCAAAGAAAATAATTTTCTGGAGCTACCGTAATGAACACTACAAATGCATTTTATGTGGAGATATTATGGGAACATTTAAAGAACTCAAGAAGTATGTTTCCAACAAACACAAACATTTGATACTAAAAGTTTTCTGCTCTCAATGTCTCATGTTGCAGGCCTGTGTAATCAGAAAGGAATGCGAATAGCCAAGCACGGGGTGGCTGCATCCATCCCCGAAGGACGATCTCCTGGGAGCCAGGACAGAGGTCTTGAGATAACAAAACAGAGTCAGGGCACTAGCACCCCCCAGGATGGTTGTGGTGCTATGGAGCTGCCAGGTGCCCACTAACAGCACCCATAAAAAATCCCTCACAATTCGATTGATTAGTGTAGTTCTGGAGACGCCCAGGTGAAGACCCAGAGAGGGGTTGCTGCTAAGGGGGAGCACAGAGCGTGTTCTCCAGTGATGTGTACTACGAGGTGCATGGGGTTATGCCAACAAATTTAGTTATGTGCCTGGTATGCATGGCAGGGGCACCTTACGTGTGTCTGGGATCAGAAGTAGGGCCTCTCATCTCAGAAGGCCAATTTGACCTCGAGAGTATCCACTGATCTATAATTACTATCTGCACATAACGTGAGTAGTCTATGGGGAAGGAAACCATCTGATCTCAGACCCCTCGGCAGGGACTGGGGATTCCTGACTGCACATCCTAAGAGGCCACGCCCACCTGCAGTGACCAGTCCATTGTGTACAACCTGGAGTGGTTTACAGGAGGTGTGTTGCCAGAATTCCTGTCTGTTCTTTGGAGCAGTGTGCTGCCTCTGGAATGTGCAAGCTGTTGACGGGACACTGTGATGGAGGAACTCAGGAAAGCATGTAGATGTAACTGCACCTTTTTCAGGTGAAAACAACATGGGGAGGGGGAAAGGGGATACGCATGACTGCTGGGGAGTGTTGAAGAAAGGGGTGACGCAGCGGCTGAGGTGTGGGTGTTTAGTAGAAAGACCATGTTGCTTTTTGTTTTTTTATATATTTTGTATTATATGGAATAAAAGGATGATGGAGTAATGGGATCCTTCCCGATTGGTATTAGAAGACATTGCTGTATTTTAAGGAAAAAGGTGGAACAAAAGTAGAGGCTCCATATGTTGAATGGGCCTGGGATCTCCCCGTCCGATACAAAAGGGGTTCAGGAACGAAACCTACTATTTGTGGGTATTTTAAGTTGACTTTGTTAGCATATTGGTACAGTCCGAGAAGGGGTTCAGGTTTGTTGTGTAGAATTTTGTGGAGATGGGTGGAGCAAAGGTGTGAGTTATTGGTGTGCGAGAAGGCAGGGTGTATTGGTGCGGGACTGAGGGTAGGAGTGAACGAGTGACAAGGTGGGGGAAGGGGAGCGGATAAGGGTATTGGAATGGGAAAGGGTGAGGCAATGGAACAACACAAGTACTGCTGTATCGGAGACTGAATTAACAGAAATTGTTTTATTTCAATGTATTTTGACAGGGGGGCTAAACCCCACTAGAATATATGTGTGCAGGCTTACCACTGCATAAGGAAAAGATTTTGAAGTATTACTGTGAGTGAGTGGCCGAGGCAAGGGGGGGCTTTTCAAACTTTCCCAATCCCATCCTTTTATTTTGTGGTTAGAAAAGTGCTCCTCAAGTAGGTGAAAAAAAGGCCAATAGTGAGGATTGAGACAAAGGTGTGGGCAGAGATACAGTCCATAATTATACAGCATTGCAAATGGTTAAGGAAAAAAGAGAAGGAAACGGCCCAAAAAGTACAAACAGAGGAAGCAAAACTAGTGCAGAAAAAGTTAGTGAATTTATCAGTCGAATCAGCGGTAGTAGCAGCACTACAAGTTGCGCAGACAGAGCACAGGGCGGTTCAGGCAGACGCGAGGATGGCACCTGCATGGGGAGGAGGATATGAGTGGAATGGTGAGATTCAACCCCAGTATCAGGGGTGACCCCAGGGAGGGTACCCATGGGTGAGATGGGAGGTTCGCAGGGTTGCAAGGGGGAAGAAGAGGTTTTGGTCGGATGGGGCCTAAGGTGGGGAAATATGGGACAGTTTTGGACATGCAGGAGAATGGGACATTTCACGCAGGAATGTATGAGCGGGCCAGCATTTGCCCATAAGCAGATGTTCGCATATGCCCCAGCAGTGCCGGCCCCATACCCACAGCCCTATGCCCCCATGCCCACAGCAGCCCTGTATGGTACACCACCAGCACCAACCCTGCCTGTTCCCCCTCCACAGTTTCCGCAGCTGCAAGCACCAGTTCACTATGGCTCAGTTCCTTATACAGTGCAAGTGCATTCTGCCCTAGCGCAAACACCTCAAATACCGAACAGTAATGCAATTCCCAATGGCACCATTGCACACTACCAAGGAGCTAGTGTGATGTGAGGGAATCCTTTCGTCTTTCGGGGGATGAACACCTATCCAGATTAGGACAGCCCAGAGAGAGCATTAGCATACCCAGTCCTGTCAGTCGCTGCCAATGGAGAAGAAGAACCCTTGTTGGTCATGCAGATAGGTGATAAACCCTTTCTTTTCATGGTGGACACAGGTGCAACTAAATTGTGTATCAGTGAGAGCAACTTTCCTTTATCAGGTGCGATTATTGATGTGCAGGGCTTCTCTGGGTCAATGAAATCGGTTCCATTTACAGAATAATTAGGAATCAAAGTGGGCGGCAAGATAGTACTTGCCCCTTTGTTGTTTTCGACAATGTCCCCTGTCAACCTGCTATGATGAGGAGTGATGTGCTCAACCCCAGGAATGTGCCACAAAAGGGCCATGGTGGCCTTGGGGAGTAAGACGGCAGCCTGGGATATCCCAATCCAAACGGATTTGTTTATTTATGGGGTCAAAGTGTTGTTAAATGCAATCCCCCAAGTGGGCAATGAGTGCTGGCGAATACCCTCCAACTTCCTATTCAGATACCCTCAGACTCAAGAACATGTAGCAAGTGTCATCCTCACCTCAGATATAGGGGTTGGTAGTATCGGCAAATAGGATTGCCTTAATCGGGACAGATACAGATGGACTGGAGTGGCTCACGATACTGTGCACAGGACCAGCTCAACTGTTGGAAGAAGTGACAGACACTGACTTGTTTGAGGACAAGGATGATGATGGTGAGATAGTATTGGCCATGTATGTTCCCTGTGAGATGATGATGCAATATCGCCAGGTCCTGTGTCCCATGTTTGTGCCAGAAAGCATCCCATCCTTTGCCCAAGAAAATCTTGCATCAGGTACATGACATTCTGCGGATGACAAATACTCATGAAGTAGGAATTCTGCGGACGATTGCCCCAGTTCAAATTACCCTTAAGCCAGGAGTACTATTGCCCCGAGTGAAGCAGTACCCACTGTCCAAAGAAACAGAGGAGGGACAAGGCATTATTTTACCTTCTAACTCTCCCTGTAACATGGCTATATACCCCATCAAGAAATCAAAAGGATGTAGTTGGAGGACGATTCAGGATTTATGCCCTCTGAAGCTGAGTTTCCGGTAGTGCCCAACCCTGTGATGATGCTATGTAATATACCCACGACGGTGACACACTTTACTGTCATTTACTTGGAAAATTCATTCTCCTCAATCCCATTGCACCCTGACTCCCAATACCTCACAGTTTTTATGCATGGTGAGAGGCAGCTCCAGCACAAAAGGCTACGCCAGGGGTACTGTGAGACCTCCAGTATATTTAATAGGGTGCTACATGTGGATTTGGGGAACATATATGTGCCAATCACCATCATTTAATAGGTGGACAATTTGTTAGTGTGTAGTGCAGATGAACAAAAGTCAAGGGACAAACTCATCACCCTATTACAATTGCTCGCTGACCAAGGGTACAAAGTGGACAGGGCGAAGTAGGTGTTATGCCTTGGTCAACTTATTTCTGTTCATGGTAAGAAAATAACACCAGATCATGCTGCAGCAATGCACAGCTCATCCCAACCAGTGACAGTTAAGGAAATGCAGAAATTCCTAGGGTTGTGTCATCATTGCAGGGCATGTATTCTTAACTACACAATATACACCCACCACTGCTGCAGACCCTCAAAGTTGCCCAGAAGGAAAAGAGCACAATTATATGGACAGAGGTAATGCTCGCCTGTTCCCAAGAATTGAAACATTGTATTGCCACCACTTCTGACTACACACAAGACTTCTATCTTTTTTCACATTCAGACGGGCAGATGATGACAGCATTACTAACCCAGAAAAGTACAATGGGCAAAAAGCCCTTGGCGTACCACAGTGGCATATTAGATTCAGTTATGCAGGGCCAATTCCTGTGTGAGCAAGCTCTAGCTGCCGCCGATTTTGCTATAGAGAAGTCAGCCACTATTACAATCAGGTGCTCAGTGACATTGTACGTAGAACATGTCATATTTGCTATCTTGGAACAATCAAAATCCACCCTGTCCACAGAGAGCATCTGACCATTAGGTTATACTATCCAACCCTAACATTCACATGGTACGATGTAAAAGAATGAATCCAGACACTTTTCTAACAGAAACAATTACTGACACTGACAATGTACATAACTGTGCCACCTATGAGGGACCTGACGATGACATTCCAAAAGCGCAAAAGTATGCCCTTGATGACTGAGAAGTTTTCTTTGTTGATGGATCAGCGACTATTGACCTGGAGATGGGTAGGAAGCACACAGCGGCTTTAGTGGTCCATTAAGTAGATGGAGAACATGAAGTACTAGTGCAAAAAAGGCTCCCAATGCACTACTCAGTGCAAGCAGCTGAACTTATTGCATTAATTGTCACAGGGCTGTCAAATGACAATCTATTCTGACTCGGCCAACGTCACAACCATATTACACTCACGTTGTCTTGATGGAAAAGAAGGGGATTTAGAAGAGCAGATGGGTCCCTAGTGCAACAGGCTGCCTTGTTGGACAGACTAATTTATGCTCTGTTGTGGCCCACTCTAGTAGTGGGTGGTGAAATGTGCCACTCACATGATTAACACAGATGCAATTTCACTTGGGAATGCTGCAACAGACAAAGCAGCATAATTAACAGCCCAGTACTATATGTTTTAGAATACCCTGAAATTGCAAGTATGCAAGTACAACTGCCAGCTCTATATACTTCTTTACCAATTAGCCAAATAATTGAACTACAAGGCCAAGCACCACACAATGAGAAATTGTTATGGCAAAAGAGAGAGTGTGCACAATCCCTATCAGACCTTATATTGAATCAGGGCACTACAGATAAGGTGGCAATGGTAGCGATTGAGCAATTGCACTATCCCTCCCACATGTCAAAGCAACACATCGCTGCGGACATACAGTATGATTGGTATGTGCCCAACCTCCAAGAATTGTTAAATGTCATCATATCAAACTGTGAAATATGTCAAACATACAATACAAATACTACAGATGTTACAAGGTAAATTGCCTCAACCAGGCAGGTGTTCCGTGAACTCTATGTTGATTACGCCAACATGGGAGAACAGTGCAACACCTTCCGTTATTTAATTGTAGTGGTGTGCCCCTTCTCTTGTTGGGCTGAGGCTGGTCCATGTGCACATCCAGATGCCAAGTATGTGGCCAAATTTCTAGTGAAAGAAGTGTTTCCCCGGTGAGTTGGTGTGCTAAGTATTAAAATCAGATAATGACACACACTTCTTTAACAAGCTATTTAAGGAAATAACAGCTCTGTTAGGCATCAAGATAAACTGTGTTCCATTTATCACCCTTAAGTCAACGTCGTTGTCAAGTGAATAAACAGCCTCTTAAAGGCCAAGCCGTCTAAACTATGTGTCACCCAAAAAAAGAATTGGGTCCACTGTTTGCCCTTGGCCCTTTTCAGCCTACGGATGCAGCCCTGTAAGGATCACCATCTCTCCCCCCATTAAATAGTGACGGGATGGCGGATACATATGCCATTGTCGCCAGTTAGAAGTCCCATCTGTTGCACACAGGGCTGCATCCTTTTTGGGGGATGAATTTAAAATGTACCTCTCTGCATTGATGAAGTCAACAAAATGTGTCTCTCGACAGATAGCACCAAGGGGATCAGAAGACAAAAACTGCTCTGCACCAGAATCTACAAGCTTGCCACCTACCCAGGTGTCGGCAAGTGGAGTGAGCTGAGGTGCAATGGCCCATTCACTGTTGTGTATGCCACTCCATTTGCGGTCAAGTTAAAGGAATTGCGGTATTGGGTACACCTCTCAGATGTCTGGTGGTCTCCCCATACAGCACCTCTTATGTCTGAAACAGCAACACAAGGTTCCCTAGTGCCATGACTGTCATGATTTCTATGCATGTACAGAACAGCACAGTACTCTGCTCATTTTACGCTTGAGTGGTCCAAAGTATGTGGGAAGCCAAAGGTTGCAAATCCCAGATCTGTAATATAATCTGTTGATATCTTGTGGCATTTCATGTTTGATAAATAAGATGTGTCATGTGGTACTGTGGGATGCTTATAGATGGCTATTTAAAAAGCAGAGGTGAAGGCATCTATGTGGAAAAAGATACAAATAACTCTGTGCTGCACTGAGAGCAGAAATGGGCTTGATTAGGAAAAAAAAAATCTGAACCTGAATATAAGTTTTATTTGGAGCTGAACAAGTTGGACTTTGATTTCTTTTTCATTTAAAGCTCAACACAGAAATAAGCACTACTTTTGCCATTCCATTTTAATTATTTCCAATGTTTTGCATAAACACCACATTTCAGGGATGTTACAGTGCTTTCCATTGTTGGTTTCACTTGCAGTTGTTGGAACAAACACTGTTTTATGCTTGACATTTGGCGTTTGTTCTTGAAACCTGTCCCATTTAAGAAACGACTGTATTGTAATTGTCATTTCTTTTTACGAACTTAAACAGGCTACACAGAGATGAATGTACCTTCCGTGGCCACGATGCCATCCTTCTGATCAGTAATACAACATTTGAGTAATAATGTGTCACATTATTATAACTCTACACATTGTTGATTAGTGATGGAGGCTAGCTCACGAGAAGTTAGTGAGCAGCCATTTTACTGATTTAAGTTTTGTGTAATACTGGGATATTGCTCTAATATAACATTGGTTTGGATGCTTTTCATAGTTGTGTAGTTTTGTATAATAAAAAGGCATATCTATATACATAAACACTAATGAAGTAATGCAGTGCAGATTGAGAGGTATGTGTTCCTGGATAAAATAGCACTGTAGTGGATATTTCTGCGTTCACGTAAAGTGCAAAGGGGCTCTCTATAAACATCTCTGACTGTACAGAAGTTCTATTATGGCTTTTACGAAGTAGTGCTACCTCTATTCCGAAGATGTAGACAAAATCTGACAGTTCCAAAGAGGGAGAGGGTTCTTGCTGCTGACTGCAGAATCTTACGAGCTCTTCACTGGGATTGTGTGCCAGGTTCAGCCCTGCATTTTGCTGCTTAAACCTTTCTCAGCCAGATGAACTTTTGAAAGCTGCCTTTAGAAAACGAGCTTGGCACTGGATAGCAGCTATGGTAAACAATAAGACATTATCTTCTGAAGGGCAACATAATCGTGCATGTACTGAAACCTACAGTCATTTTTAGTGTATTATACGCCGGTATTTTCTTCATTGGAAAATGCTCTTACATTCTAGCAATAAGAAGAAAGCCACAGAGCAAGCAAAATAGAACATTATGCACATAATATGCTCCCAAACCTCCAACTGCCAATATCTTTGTTAATGAAACAAATTGCTGAATGTTCTTAAAAATACACATTTATGTGTAGACTATTAAAAATACTAAGGCAGCATTTCAGAAACTAACTTTCCGTTATGTGGACAAGAAAGCGGCTAAGAAGCAACAATTTGGAACTGAGAACATAGTTTAGTCCTCTACTGTCCCAACAACCCCAGCGCTGTTTTCAACCTACCTACTTATAACTGTGCTGTGCTCATTATATCTGCCAGATGTGACAGTGAGTAAAGACTGACCACCTGTAGTTGATTCAGCAGTGAACGACTGGCTGCACGCTCCTTCTACTGTGTGGCCCCTGTCTGTTTAGATGTGCAAAATAAGTGCGATGTGAAACGGTCGACTTGGGCTAGAGTGTCCCAAATCAGTCCATATCAGAAAATAATAGTAACCACTTTTGACGAATCACATGCTAGTGAAAATCACTGGGGCATTATACATTGTGGTAATGTATGTGGCTGTGTCAAATAGATATAGCTCGGTGCATAATTCAAAGTGTAATATTTGGCGAGATAGACATTTTCTGAAAAACATAACATATTTGGGTCATCCTAGGGCAAGGAACGATTACAGAGTCTTACATCAAAAAATGTCAATGGCGGTCTGCAAGAGTATAGCAAAACGTGCAGTATAATTTGTCTGCATAACAAGGTATATACATTCTCACTGGAGTTCCCCTTTTCCTTCCCTCTTATGGTTCGTCTTTGAGAGCTCTAAAAACCAGGGATCAAGTGTTTTATCGCCGAACTACTGGGAATTAACTTTTTAGTTACAGCTCCCTAAACTCAGCCCTTGCAGTTTGGTATTCGGTAAGAATACAAATAACATAAAGGGAACAAAAACACGTAACATGTTCATTTTTGCAGAATGCACTTTCACCCGAGGCATGGGAGAGGGGGTTCGCCCCATATGCAGAACATGTATTCTTAACCAACTCATTGTTACTCCTCTTATCTTCATAAGAATGGAAAGCTGAATGGATATCCTGGGATTTGAGCCTGTGCCCTTGAGGTCAGGCGTAAACCCATGTGGTGATTGCATGAGTGCACTGAGACACAGACGTTAGACGTCAATGTTTTCATAAATTAAGAAACTAGGAACATTCTGATGAGCAACCCCAGAAGTGTGACTTGGATTGAAGATAATAAACAAGCCAGTGCCAAGTTCACAGATTTGGCATACAACAGGCATATTTAACATGTGAAAAAGCAAGCAACCAAGCATCAAAGAATACAAAAGGTATTTATTTATTATGTAACACAACACACCCTGATCTGTGCCAATCTGAATAATTCTGTCAGAAAAGACACTCTTCCAATCTAAAAATCTTCAACCAGAATCCAGTCATTTGGCTTATTATTTCAGTCTTTCAAAAACTCTTTTTTTTACGCTCTCAGTTGCAACCCTCCCTTCACTCCCTTTGTCCCTTTGTCTAACATCACGTTTTCTCGCTCCCTTTAACAATATCATAAAGGCCAGATGTATGTTTGTCCAATGCAGTCGTAGCTTTGCCTGTTGTCACTGCCAGAGGGAGATGTTACCTTAGAATATATAGTAGTCCAACTGTGTTAATGAAAACCTGCACCTTGGCCCGTGTACATGGGCTTTTACTATCTATGTATGTCTATCTATCGATCCATCTACTAAAGGACTTATCTCTCATGTTTCATTCTTTCTCTCTCTCTCTCATGCACACATATAAACACAGCATTCCTTCTTAAACAAAATGGCGCCAAATTCAAATGCACCTGGCCTTGACAGTACCGAAACGCACTCCCCAGCTCACCTGCTTGACATTTGCAAGCCATTGTCTACCCGTATCCCTCTAAGAAGCCTTCAACGACTCAGCCAATGAATCTTCAAATAACAGATGAATGACATCAGTGGGAAAAAGCGAATGATTAAAACACATCAAAACACAATGAAGGGCATTGTGCTTTAAAACACAATTGGCAAAGGAAACAGCTATTAAAATGACAAAAGAACGGAAAGGGGAGAAGGTGGAGGAAAAGTGAGAGACTGAGAAAATGTTTGCAAGTCAGAAAGAGAGAGGCGGGACATAGAGAAAGAAGGAGAGTAGAATTATATATTTATATTGATATTGTATTTCTATTGCGCTTGTACACAAGTGTTGAGAGAGAAAGGAAGAGGACGTGCTTGTGAGAGGGAAGGAGAGGGGGGGGGGAGAAAGAGAGAATGCATATGTATTAGAAAGAGGGCCAGGAGAGAGAGCATTAGGAGAGATGAGGGATATTTATATACATAGACAGATAAGGAATAAGAAAATGTCACAACTGAGACAGAGAGAGACAGAGAGAAAGAGAGACAGGGGCAACAGAGATGCTTCAGATTCTGTTGGTTTCTTGTTCTCATTAAAAGGGGCCCAGGCGAGGTTGGCCACTGGTTAAATAAATTATGTCAATTAAACAGGGCTCATAACAGCTGAAACAAATCCTCTTTTGTGAATGTCCTCAGAGATTAAACGAGTAGCACAACTGCAAGAACATGTCTTTGTAGAAGTGAAGTGGTCAGCAATAAGGTCAGGACTGGAAAGCTAACAGTAGAGTGATTCATAGTGCACTGTTTCCACAAGCAACTTCAATCCTAAAGAAGGTTGGCACACATATGTGCGTTCTTCAATTGCTTCCTAAGTCCCTGACAAATACTCTATTGCAGAGGTTGGCAGTCATATGGCCCCAGATCAGAACTCACACTACTGCATACTATATTTATCTTGTATGCAATCCTTTCTGCAGCTCAGCATGCTGGTCTGAGGTCTTTCATCCAAGTGCCCACAAAGTAGCTCAAATAAACAGAAGGTACTAAGCAAGCAGAGTCATTTGAGAACACAAAACTAGCCTATTAAGACTGGAGAGTACAAATCGCTTTTGAGTCTCAAAGCCTTGAAATAATAATTCAAGCCACATTTTAAAGGATAATCTGTTTCACATTGATACACACTGGGAGGGGATGTCAAACGCAACTGGTGAACTTTTGCTACGGAGCCTGATTCGCAAAGTGTTTTTCAATGAGATCGCCACATTCAAAAACGCTTTGTGAATCAGGAAAAGAGGGTTAATTACAGAAACTTTGCATCAGTTTACATGCAATTTTGCATAGAATTAGCCGCGGGGAAATGAGTCCCAAGTGCAAAGCCCCAGTGCTAACAGGTCACTCACTGGGGAATCTTTTGTCTTAGTGCTAATGCTGTACAAAATTCCAGATAGTGACCAATTCTATGACAAGACCGGAGGCGAGCATTATGCTTTTCTTCTTTATTAATGCCAAACACAGCAATTCAAATATAACCTTTTTTCTTTTATAAAACATTTCATCATTTTTTATTTTTTTTAAAAAAATTATCTTTTTTGAAAACATCTGAGTGTAAATAGTCCCAAACTGGATCAACACTACAGCTCCCATGAGGCTTCCTGCTATCAGTAGTCCCTGCCTCAGTCTTGCCCTCCAATGGGAGCCCTTCCCTTAGTATAAACTGCTCTTGACAGCGAGTGCCTTCCTCTTCTTTTTTGCTGCCAGGACACGGAGATAAGTGACTCTTTACTTCTATTAGAAACATAGACTTGGCGGTAGATGTTCAGTGCTCTTTGGGGCGCGTGAGGCGCTATTATGGTAGATTATATCATTATTTGCAAGCAACTGTTTTGTTTTCTGTGACCACAGCATTTCTCTGAGGAAAGCACACGTGTAATTTAATCAGACAGTCACTATTTTGTTTTTACATTTCCCGCGCGTGAGTCGGCGCGCAATAAATTAAACAGCATTACTTTTATATACTGAGGGGAAACGGCCCGCAAGCGTTATCGCTAGCGTTTGGGCTCGTTTCCTCTCCAGTTTCCATAATACGCGATGGACGCCGACAGTCGAGCACGCATATCCAGCCCATTTCCATTTCCTCAGTGGCTAACGGTCAGCCAGGAAAGATCGTGCAGCAACACTCGTTTACGTGGGATTTCCCAACACACAGCTCCTGCTACAAGAGCTGCAATCAGACCCATTTAAACAGACTTTTGGGCTTAGGGTCTACAGCTGTTACCTCCAGTTACCTCCAGTCCTAGTGTCTGTCACACATAGGAACTTTAGAATGGCATCAGACAGGAGCCAAGAATACTGGGAGGAATACAAGGAGCAGGAAGAGGAGCTGCAGGAGGAAGAGAGGGATCTCTCCCTCAGTTTCAAAAAGGTGCTAGGGGACTCCCTTGCTAGAGCAGTAGCCTAAGGAGTACAACCCCTGCAGGAGAGATTATCTGCTCTCGAGAATATTTTGGGCAATAATGCTGGCTTACAAGATCCTGAGGAGGATACCTCCACTAAGCCTCTAAATTACACTAATAGGGGGTGTAAGGTTGCCCGGAAGAGGAAAACTCTTCTACCCCCCCGGCTCTATCGAGGGCTCTAGAGAGAAGCCCCTGGAGGCAGCTGATGCATTTCATAGACTAAAAGATGCTTTCATGGCCAGATCAGCTATGCCCAGCCCCCCCCGCCCCAGGGGAAGAACATATTGGGGATGCTATTTCGTCATCAGATGAGTTCGGACAGGAGGACGAAGATGACGAAACTCAAAGCAGGGATAAGGCACCAGAACATCCCAGAATACCAGGTACCACCCAAGCCAGCATAGTGGAAGGTACCCCAGAAGACAATATTTTGGATATGTTTGAACCAGACACTATCCGTTTCCACGGTCCACTGAGTGGACCCCGTCACCTAGAGTGGCGATCTACATGGCCCAAAAAATAAGGAAGCCATTAGAGAAGGAGACAAGGTTCAGACTTAGAGTTGAGTGACCCAGACCTGATCTCAACGGCAAGGCATCAGAGACTCCTGAGCTTGATCCAAAAATGTTCTCGTTCGTCTCCAAAGATTGTAAGGACCTTAGAAAGGGCATGGACCACACCTGGAGGTCCTGCCCGGATAAACTACTCAACCTCTCAGGCCCCATTGCAAAAATTATGGATCTGGCAGAAAGATCCAAGGATACGGGAGAACCAGTCGACCCCAACATTTTGGCGAACTGGGTACAGCGTGCCGTGTGCATGCTCGGAAACGCTAATTCTGCCATGTCTGCAGAAAGAAGAAAATCCATGCTACTTAAGATAGACGCCAAATTAGGCGATCTAGCTTCTTATGTGGCAGGAGAGGGCGCCCAAGGACTCCTCTTTGGTGACACCTTCGTAAACAAGATGAGTAGGTTTGTGGGGACCTACGCTGCTTTCGAGAAAGCTCAGGCTTCGATCAAGAAAGTATTCCCTGGACGATTTTTTGCCAGGGCCGGTCATTTCAGAGGCCGTTCGACCGGCCACTTCAACACGAACATAAGGCCGCAGGGACCACAAGCCCAATACTGGGAGTCACGCCAGCAAGATGCGTTCTTTCCGAATCGCAGTAGAGGATTCAGAGGAAGAAGAGGAAGAGGCTATTTCAGGCATCAAGGTAGCAACTCAGGTGAGAGAGCGCAGCAAGAGATATCTACCAGTAGGGGGCAGGACGCAGCTATTTATGCACACTTGGCGAGTGCTTTCCTCAGACGCCTGGGTCCTCCAGACGGCGCAAGGTTATCAGCTAGATTTCATGAGCTTGCCGCTCCAAGAAAGGCCTCCGCCACGCATTATATGCTCGGAGGAAGACAGGAAACTATTAGACACAGAGATTCAAGCGCTAGCAGAGAAGCAAGTGATAGAAAGAGCTCAGACTCACTCTCAAGGTTTCTTAAGCAACATGTTTTTAGTGCGCAGAAAGGGGAAAGTATGGCCGGTAATCAATTTAAAGGAGTTGAACAGCTGGCTAGTTTACAAACACTTCAAGATGGAAGGAATCCATCTTCTAGCAGACCTGCTCCGGAAGGGAGATTGGCTGATACGCCTAGATCTAAAAGTTGCGTATCTGACTATTCCCATGGTGCCACAGTTTCATCACTTCCTCCAGTTTTTGTGGAGGAAGCAGATGTGGCAGTTCAGGACGCTGCCATTCGGTCTCGCCTCAGCCCTCTGGGCGTTCACCAAACTGATGAGACCCCTCCTGGCGGCACTGAGGGACGAGGGTCTGCAGCTCATAATATATCTAGACGATATTCTATTCATGGCCGAAGACAAGCAGAGACTGCACAGCAAGTACAATGGGCAATATCGTTGATATCAGGTCTAGGATTCCTAATAAATTACGAAAAATCAGAGCTGTCTCTATGCAAAAGAATAGAATTTCTAGGCTTTATGATAGACACAAGGAAAGCCACTCTGGAGTTGCCCATGGCAAAGATCAGATCAATAAAGAAGGACCTAAGATCGACCCTGAGGAAGACGGTTATATCGCTTCGGAATCTAGCCAGGGTAGTTGGACTACTGGTGGCTTCCATCCAGGTGATTTTCCCGGGCCCTCTTCACTATCGAGATCTACAGAGGCTCAAGATAAAGGGCCTCATCACGACTTTGGTAGTAACCCTTAAATCCGGCCGTAGCGCTATTACCACCGGGTTTAAGGGTCTGCCAAACCAGGGCTTCGGTGGATTTCGCCCCAGCTCTGAGCTGGGGGGAAATCCGCAGAAAATTTGTGCTATTACCGCTGGTGGGAAATCCGCCGGCGGTAAGAGCGAGAAAATTCCCCATTGAGCCCAATGGGGAATGGGGCATTCCCGAATGGGCTCAGTGGGGAATGGGGAATTCCATTACCGCCAAACCCGTGATCCAGCACTAACAGCGCCAGGGGGTTTGGCGGTAGGGCTAATACCGCCGGCGGTAATACTGCCGGCGTTACTGGCTAACTTGTGATGAGGCCCAAAGTATCTACGCAAAGGGTGCAGATATCATCAGCTAGTTACGTTAGACAAGGAGAGCAGATCAGAGATCCGTTGATGGCACAGCAACATGGAGACCTGAAACGGTCAATCAATTTTTGGAGAAATACCAGAAATGATTATAGAATCAGACGTGAGCAGGTCAGGCTGGGGAGCAAGATGTGGTCTAGTAGAGACAGGGGGAAAATGGTCCCAAGAAGAGCTAGACCTACATATCAATTGCCTGGAACTTCTAGCGGGTTCCTTCGCAATTCAGGCATTTTCCAAAGAGAGAGTGAGATGTTCTATCCTCCTCAGAATGGACAATATATCAGCAGTACAATATATCAACAAGCTAGGAGGGACAAAGTCCAAAATGTTAGCAGAATTAGCCAAGGATTTCCTGCACTATTGTCTGCAAAAAGAGATAGCGGTCAAGGCGGAATATCTCCCGGGGACAAGAAACGCAGTAGCAGACTGGAACTTCCGGTACCTGACAGACTTGAGCGACTGGATGCTTCACACATCAGTCTTTGAGAAGTTACAGCTGAAGTGGGGTCCGTTCAATACAGATCTTTTTGCGTCAAGGCTAAACTCCCACCTTCCAAAGTACTTCAGCTGGAGACTGGATCTGAGAGCAGCCGGGACAGATGCCTTCCTGCATTGCTGGAAGGGGCACACTCATTATGCCTTTCCCCCTTCGCGATGCTGGCGATGGCACTAGCAAAGGTCTGCAGAGACAAGGTGGAGATAGTTCTGGTGACACCAGAATGGAGATCGCAAGCCTGGTTTCCAGTTGTGGTGGAACTTTCCACAGATTTCCCGCAGATAATTTCTAACAGAACAGACCTCCTAGTGGATCCGAAAGGCAAGCCTCATCATCTGATTCAGGACAACAACCTCAGCCTAATAGCGTGAAAAGTTTCAGGCGCAGATGGTGTTTGTCAGGCCTTTCAGAAGAAGCTACAGAGCTCATTAAGGTATCGTGGGCACCTTCCACGATCTGGAGCTATAGTTCTGCTTGGCAAGCCTGGGACAGATGGTGCAGGGGGAGGAGTGTTTCTCCCTTTTCAGGTCCTATAGACTACATACTAAACTTCCTATCGTCTTTATCGACAAGCGGGAAAGCGTTCAGGACTATTGGGGTATATAGATCTGCTATTTTGGCAGGGACCAGCTTGTGGATGGGCAACCAGTAGGGGAGCATCCAGCAGTAGGCCGGTTAATCAAGGGTGTTAAGATGACAAAACCTCCAGAGCCAAGGTATTCAGTACTGTGGGACGTTAACAAGGTGTTACGCCTATTCGAGCAGTGGCCAAGGAACAACCTGTTGTCAAAGAGGCAGTTATCAGGGAAGCCAGCTACCCTACTCTGTCTAGTGTCCTGCAGAAGAGTATCGGATGTAAGGGCGCTAGAAATAGATAGAAAGATCTTCTATCCAGAAGGTATAGCATTTACCATTGCACAGCGAACTAAGACAAATTCCAAGGTCATATCCTACCCTTACTTTCCTGACAACTCTAAGCTTTGCGTTGCAAAATGTATTAAATGTTATGAAGCAGCATCAGCAGCAGATAGGCCAAGCGGAGTGAAGTAATAGCTCATAGCATGCAGAAAACCTTTTAAGCCTGTAGCCTCAGCCACCATAGCTAGATGGGTGAAAGAGGTCATGGAGCAAGCAGGCATAGACATTTCTGTCTTCGGAGCGCACTTGATAAGAGGATCTATGGCTTCGGGAGCTTTTGCAGCCGGAGTTCCGCTGCAGGAGATTCTGAAGGCAGCGGATTGGTCTAGTGACTCAGTCTTCAGAACTTTCTACTTTAAGCCTGTGGAAAATATTGCCGTGGCAGTGATGCAAAGCTTTGAGCAAGCATAATGCTTGCCTCCAGTCTTGTCACAGAATGAAGATTGCCAAAGCGCACATCGCAGGAAGTCTTGATTCTATTAAAGACACGGAGGCAAGCATTATCCCTCCCTGAGGGAATTACGTTACAAAATGTAATGAAAAATGTGAATATCTAACATATTTCTTCCAGATGCAGATATGATGAGTTATACGAATTCCCCTCCCTAATGTAGCATATCTCTTTTTATTTAAGGAGAAGAGCAGAAAAACTCACGAGATTATTATGAAGGCAAGACAGGGCTGCATAACAGAGAAGGGAAAGACAGACAGCGGAGTACTCAACAGACTATGACCTACATCAAGATGCATGAAGTTTAAATCATCAAAAAAGAAGAGGACGACACCCGCTGTCAAGAGCAGTTTATACTAAGGGGAGGGCTCCCATTGGAGGGCAAGACTGAGGCAGGGACTACTGATAGCAGGAAGCCTCATGGGAGCTGTAGTGTTGATCCAGTTTGGGACTGTTTACACTCAGATGTTTTCAAAAAAGTTCATTTAAAAAAAAAAAAAAGAAATGATGAAAAGTTTTATAAAAGATAAAAGGTTATATTTGAATTGCTGTGTTTGGCAGTAATAAAGAAGAAAAGCATAATGCTCGCCTCCGTGTCTTTAATAGAATCAAGACTTCCTGCGCTGTCCGCTTGGCAATCTTCATTATATAGCATGCAACACAAATAAGTTGCAGCTTGAAGTATTATTGTTACCCAACTTAATTGTACTATATTGTTGATCACCAGTGCCAATTCTGCTGTAAATAACATACATACGTTTGCAGTGTGCTTTAAACCAGTTGCAGTATTTTTGCTGGCTGACAACTCATCATGAGCAGAAGATTTTCCGAGAGGAAAACGGTTCTTTAAATGCAAAGAAGGAGCGCTGTCAAATTGCCTCTATTGATTCGTTCCGGGAGGATAGCTCAGTGGCAACGTGCGCGCCTTGGAAACAAGACAACACGCAGCAACACAGGTTGGATCCCCAGGTCCGCGATTAGAAACCTCTGGGTGTTTAAGTGCATTATAAATACGCAACTAAGACAAAAAAAATCTGTAATAGCGCATCGATGCCCGCGGGCTGTGTGAGCGCTTTAAAAATGAAATAAAGATTGATGGATGGAAGGATGCCCACTCGAAAGATAAACATTTAAAAGTACACTTTTGACGTTGATACATTTTTTCCAGGTTAATACATCAGGTCCGGGGGGGAAAATCAAAGCTGAGAACATTGTGCTGTGCACAATGTAAAATTGAGAAGTAGCACTTAATGGAATGAGAATATTGGCTCCAGTGGTCTATGGGAGATCACATTGAGTATATAGCCCCAGTTCGAGCAATATAAGGGAACCAATCATCTGCAAAACAGTCTTAATTTCACCACCAATAGTAGCAGTCAAACCCAAACTGGTAAGCAACGTCTCCTCTGACCACAGTAACACAAGCAACTCCAGACATGTTTCGGCCTTTTTGGGCCTCATCAGTGAGGTGCAGCTTTATTTACCAGGGTAGGCAAAGAAAGGGACCAATATTTGGGCACTTTCCTCATTAAGGTAAATCATTATTTAAAAAACTAATTATTGAAAGATTTGAATTCATAATAATGACTGGCATTTTGTTGGGGCAGCTTCCATTCATCTATTTCTTATCCATACTGAACCATTACAGAAGGAGAACCAACCATGCTGGTTTTCATTGAGATGGGTTTTAGTTTGTTCCCTTCACTAAAGGAGAGAAATAACGCTGGTCTTCTTCTGTAATTGCACAGATGGAATAACCACAATTAGATGGAATATAAAGATCAAGTACTTATGATTAATGTAATGTTTTCGAATTTTTCCATGCATTGCTTATTTATTTATTTATTGTTGGAAGCTGCCGAGATAAATTGAAAGCGTTCCAGACATCATTTTCTATTGTTTATATTAATTCTATGACCTGGAAACCATACTGCAGTTCACTGATGAAGCCCAATAACGCCAAAACATATCTCGGGTTGCAGAGTCGAAGTGGCCACTTTAGGCTGGACTGCTCCCATTCGTCTAGGAACCAAAACTGGTTTGCCTATGGTTATTACACTTTTTTAATGGTGCAGATGGTATAACACATTATGAACTTGAAGGTGCACAGAGAATTTGTTGGTAGATACAATTATGATATGATATGATATGATATTTTATTTATATCGCGCTCGTACACAAGTGTTTCAGAGCGCGATTATAACAAATCTTTCCATCTATCATTTGTTGGTATTCATTGTCAATATTTGTCCAGCTACTTGCATCATAACTCAAATTCTGCTATCATATTCCCAAGTGCCCATACGAGGATTTAACGTCATATTCCCAGGCACTCGAATTATGTACCATATATGGCTACAATCGAGACGATATTGGCATTATTTACCTAGTTATTCACACCATTTCCAGGGCATTTCTATCAAACGCTAACAAACAAGAAGGGTAGCAATTGCATCCTTTTGAAGCAAGGCACTTATATTTCTAGTCATACAGCCTAGTGAGCAGGTAAAAAGTACTGTGAAAAATCATAATGTACCAAATGAAATATTAATGAAATGCTCAAACATTAAGAGTAATTAGAAAAACGCATTGGGAATATATCATAATAATGTTATATGTGTTTAAAACAACAGAAACATGCAACAAATTCAGTAAGCATTCGATTAATAGGGGTCTCCAACATTAAATACATTGAAGCAACATGCTGGAATACTTATAAACATGACTAAGTTGACAATAAATAAAGGTACCGCTAGGTGGTATTATAATGATAATGATAATGATGTGTTATTTAGATAGTGCCTTAATCCAAAGCGCTTTATTGATTAAGCAATTATAATCCAACAGTATTGATTTTCATCACATTACACTCTCTGAATTATTATGGCCGACATGTATACTGAACACATTAAGTGATTTTAAGACCTTATAACACCCAAAGTACCTATTACTTCCCTGTCCAGTCCCTCTTCCCGACTTTCCCTTCTTTGAGTACAAAATCTTCACCTCACCACATGCCATATCCTTTCTCATTATCTACCGTCCACCTGGCCCACTTGGATCTTTCTTTGAAGACATTGATCACCTCCTCAGTCATATCTCACCTAATCCCACACCAGTGATCATGCTTGGTGACTTTAACCTCCATCTTTCCACCTCTCACCTAACCTCCCCCTTCCTCTCATTACTCGACTCCTACCTACTCACCCCTCTCCCTACTCTGCCCACTCACACTTCCGGTTCCACTCTAGACCTAATCTTTGTTTCCACTTTCACGGCTTTCTCTGTATCTGACCTTCCTTGCTATTTGTCCAACCATTCTCTACTCTCTGTCTCCCTTATCCCCCTCTCCCTGTTCCTCTCGCCATCCACCCTCCACCTCCTACTCCCGACCCGACCTGTGCAACTTTAATGCTTCACATTTCTCCCTTCCCCTTCACTTTTCCATTCTCTCTACGAATAATGCCACATCCACTCTCCTCATCCCTCTCCACCAGTCTCGACCAACTCCACCCTCTCACCTCCTTCCATCCTTCGCACAAACTCACCCAACCGTGGCTCTCTCCACATCTCTCCTCTATGCGCCACCTCCTCCGCCGTCTTGAAAGACGCTGGCACAAACATCGCTCTCCAGCTAACCAGGCTACTTTCTTCTCCTACGACACTCTCTATGACAACTGCATTAAATCTGCCAAGCAAACTTACTTTTCAGACTTTTCTCGACGCTCAATCCACTCACCCTGCCACATCTTTCAAACTTTGACCGGCCTTCTCTCTCCCCCCACTCCTGATCTTTCTGTTGCCTCACCTCTCTCAGCTACTGATCTCACTAACTTCTTCTCCTCTAAGGTACACACTCTATGGCAAGACATTTTGCAACCCCCCTCATATATTCCACCCTCCCCACCTTTCACATCCACCTTCAGCACCATTTCTAACTTCACTCCTGTCTCTGAAGTCTCCCTTCTCCTATCCAAAACTCACCCAACCACAGCCCCTAGTGATCCCATTCCAACCTCTCTCATCCCCAAATTCAACCCGCTCCTGGTACCTTACCTTACCTCCTTCTTCAACATCTGTCTTGCTACCTCTACCTTCCCATCTGCCTTCAAGCACGCAATCATTATTCCAATTCTGAAAAAGCCATCAGCCAACCCTCTCAAGGTTTCTAACTTCCACTCCATCTCCCTCTTACCCTTCCTATCCAATCTCCTTGAATGCCTCGTTAAATCACAACTCTCAGCTTACGTCTCTAACCTTTCTCTCCTCCCTCCCACTCAATCAGGGTTCTGCCCTCGACACTCAACTGAAACTGCTCTCACCTCCATCCTTAACTCCCTCCTTGCAGCCCACTTCTCCAAACTGAAAAACTTACAAAGGACTAGGGAAATTTTTGAACTGGAGAGGTTCAAGACGGCGCCCTAAAAAAGTTTAAGTCAAAACAGAAAGGTCTTGACACCTCTCGGAGAAACCCTTTAAGGATCTATATTCATCCTTGGGGAGACACTATGAACTGCATTCCTCTGTAGCAACAACTGATGCTGAGACTGAGTTGAAAAAAAAATATATTTTTTTATTTAGTGCATATCATTAGATAAAATACATTTTATTAGGAAACAACATTGTTTTATTAAAAAACTGTGTTTTAAAAAATGGCGGTACATCAACCGTCAACCTTTAAATATATTAGAAAAACAGTAATACCCAACTTGAAAAAATGAGTGTACAAAGACAATTACAAAAACAGCCAAATCAAGAAAACAAAATAAGTGGAACAAACCAAACCTAATAACAAGGAGAAACAAAACTCAAAACACTGTATACCAAAAGAACTATATGACATGAAAACACAATGTGCAATTATCAATATCGGATGGAACACACTTTGGTGTTCTACCTGGAAAAAATGTTTCTACACTGAAACGCTTATTTTAAATTCTCAGTAAAAAAATGTCAGTGAATGCCTTATTTAGTTTGTGACAAAATTCTCACAATTGAAACGTTAGCCCGACATGTTTCATTCCCATTAATCTTAAAGAAGATGGATGGTGGGAAATTCTTCAGGGGACGATGTGGAAGACATCGAGTAGCATGTCAAAGACTCGGTAGAGTATCGTATGCAATCTGCAACACTTGAAGCCGACTAAGGAAAGCAGTTCATAAAGGGTGCCTTCTTTTAATTGCAGAAGGGCAACCTAATGGACAGAAAAGGATACAGCAACAGGACAAATTAGTTGGATCCCTCCTGACTAATACTGTAAATATTATCTAATAACGGACTGATCGCTAGAATTAAAGCTTACCTTACTATTCACTTATCAGTAGTGGCAGGGGTAGTAAAGCGAACTGCTCAAGTGGTGATATTTTTCTTTCTAGAAAAAAGTGTGAACAAAGGGCAATATTTAAAAACTAATCAGCAAATGGAGATGACTGACTACTATCATGGGTCTGCAAAGCAGGGATGTGGGGACATTAAATAAGCACCAGACCGAACTGTGGCCCTGTATCTCAGAATGTTTGGACATCGAGACGACCTACATGTGGAGGCACCACTAACCCATAAGCAAAGATCTAATGTATTTTCAGCGGGTAACTGAACGAGGAAAAGGGTTGCAGATGCTCTTATTGGCCTCCTTTACGTTTACAGACCAGCTTTTTCACGGGAATTCTCCCGAGCCTTAAACCGTAATTACATACTGCAACTGCAACTTCATAGGCAAAGCCAAAAGGCAGCATGCATAACTAACCTTTTTATAAGACACCGTTCTGCAGAGACTCTCGCGGAGGGGGCTCTCTACCTTCCGCGGTAGGACCGTGCTCTATTGTACTCGGTTGCAGCCTCCTATACGGCAGGCGGATAAGCGTTCCTATCACCGCCTAAGGAAAAAAGGGGGGAAGCAGAAAAAGCTTCAATTTCGCGTTCTTTTCTGCCGGGCGCAAGCCCTGCAGTGGTACGTGAAAACTACTCCGTATCCCAGACTGCAATTACAATATAATTTTGTGCGCAGCGTCTTACTCCTTACTTAGTAGGTGAAGGAGCTCTCCTAGTAAGCTCCGGCGTTTGTCAGACTTCCGCGAAACTCCAACAAACTGTTCGGAGCCGCGGTGATTTCTACCTGGCAGATGTCCAGAGTAGAAACTGACAAGGGAGTGCAAAGTGGCTGCACATCCCTGAAAAAAGCCGGCGGCCATCTTTAAAGTAGGCAAACCTTTAGTGCCGCGAGAAAAGTGGGGGAGAAGGTTAACCCAATTTGCACTGAACTAGAACTGGGGAAATGCGAGCTGCAAGGTACTAGCATGTACAAAGAGTAACAAATGGAAAAAAGCTTGCAAGACCCGTGAATTCCCTCTTCCTGTGCCCATAATATTGGCCGGTAAGGATCCACAGTATCACCCCAAACTGGGGTACGAAAAACGGTTCCACTTGGGGTCGCTACTCGAAGGAAGGTTGACACCTTCTGCAAATAAAAGGGTGAGGGTGCAGAACCCTAGCTCACACGGTCCCACTCGATATTTTTGTTGAGACCCAATTCTACCGAGTTACACAAATAAATCAGTCTTTGTTCTGTATCAACCAATTTTTGCTTATTTTCCAATGTATTCTCTATAGCAGACATTTGTGACACAATACTCCACGTGAATGACTCTGGTGAATGGTCCATGCATAAGAAATGGCCAACCATTGGGGCTGCAATATTCTTATTACGAATGCAACTTTTGTGTTCGGTAATTCTAGTTTTAATTTTACGTTCTGTCATCCCAATGTAGATTTTTGGGCAAGGGCACCAAATAACATAAACCACCATACGGGAATTGCAATTGGTGAACTGCCTCTGTTGCCAGGGTTTGGACAGGCCTAAATCTATCTCCTTTGTACGTTTGGTACTGGAACAGTAGAAACTGACAAGGGAGTGCAAAGTGGCTGCACATCCCTGAAAAAAGCCGGCGGCCATCTTTAAAGTAGGCAAACCTTTAGTGCCGCGAGAAAAGTGGGGGAGAAGGTTAACCCAATTTGCACTGAACTAGAACTGGGGAAATGCGAGCTGCAAGGTACTAGCATGTACAAAGAGTAACAAATGGAAAAAAGCTTGCAAGACCCGTGAATTCCCTCTTCCTGTGCCCATAATATTGGCCGGTAAGGATCCACAGTATCACCCCAAACTGGGGTACGAAAAACGGTTCCACTTGGGGTCGCTACTCGAAGGAAGGTTGACACCTTCTGCAAATAAAAGGGTGAGGGTGCAGAACCCTAGCTCACACGGTCCCACTCGATATTTTTGTTGAGACCCAATTCTACCGAGTTACACAAATAAATCAGTCTTTGTTCTGTATCAACCAATTTTTGCTTATTTTCCAATGTATTCTCTATAGCAGACATTTGTGACACAATACTCCACGTGAATGACTCTGGTGAATGGTCCATGCATAAGAAATGGCCAAACCATTGGGGCTGCAATATTCTTATTACGAATGCAACTTTTGTGTTCGGTAATTCTAGTTTTAATTTTACGTTCTGTCATCCCAATGTAGATTTTTGGGCAAGGGCACCAAATAACATAAACCACCATACGGGAATTGCAATTGGTGAACTGCCTCTGTTGCCAGGGTTTGGACAGGCCTAAATCTATCTCCTTTGTACGTTTGGTACTGGAACAGCAGCTACACCGACTACATGGTGCATGCCCGATGGTTTTGGGTAGCCCCCATGATTCAGTCAGAGTTAATTGTGATGTCTGAACTGAAATGTCATTTCTGGTGACCAAATCTTTTATATTGTGGCCCCTTTTGAAAGCACACAAAGGTTTTTCAATCGGACAATCACCGGTGTCTAAAATGTGCCAGTTGTGTTTCACAATTTCATTCACTTTGTTCGAAAGGGTGTTGAAAGTATTGACGAATACAATTTTATCATTGTCTGGCATTTTGTTACGGTATTCGAGAAGAGCTTCTCGATTGTTATTCTTAGCACGTTTGAAGGCTCGCCTCACCACCTTTTTCGGGTACCCTCTTGTGCATAACTTCTGGCTCAGAGTGGCAGCTTCTGTTTCAAAAGTCGCCCTGTCAGAGCTATTCCTCTTGAGTCGTAGGAATTGTCCTACTGGCAGATTGTTTCTAATGTGACTTGGGTGGCAGCTATCGTACTTCAAAAGAGAATTCCTATCGGTCGGTTTGTGATATGGCTTGACTTTCAACGTATTGTTACTCGCATCAGCCCAAATCGTAATATAAAGAAAATTGATGGAACTAGTGCTGGTGGTTGCTGTAAACTTCAAAAAAGGATTCTGTTCATTAAGCCATATTTTAAAGTTGTCAAACGTTATTAGGTCGCCATCCCAAATGATAAGAATGTCGTCAATATAGCGCCTCCATAGATGTAACTGACCTAAAAAATGGTTGCAGGCGCTATAAATGACACTTTTTTCAAAAGATTCAACAAACAAATTAGCCGCTGAGGGCGCAACTGCTGCGCCCATGGCGGTGCCATGCACTTGCTGAAACAGTTGTTGATTAAAACTGAAGAAATTTTCTTTTAAGGACATGGACGCATACCAAAGTATGAAGCTATTGGGACATGTACCTTCTTTTCTTTTTTCGAGAAGCACCTCTTCTAATACTTCTAGAGTCTGATCTTGGGGGATACACGTATACAAAGATACGATATCGAGACTCACAAGTATTTGTTGTTCGCTGTTGAAAGGGTAGTTCTTGATTAACGTTATAACCTCTGTGGTATCCTGGATATAAGAAAACATCTCCAGGACATATGGCTTCAAATATTTGTCCGCGAATTTTGAAAGCGGTTCCAATATGGAGCCAACCCCAGAAACAATAGGGCGACCTGGTGGGTCAAGGAGTGATTTGTGGATCTTGGGTAAGATATAAAACTTAGATATAGAAGGTTTTTTAGCTATCAAAAAGTCATATTCTTGTCTACAAATCCAACCTCTTTTTAAAGCTTTGCTTATTTTCTCTTCAATCAGTAGTTTCAAACGGGGTGTAGGGTCTTCTTGGATTTATTTATAGAACGTAGTGTCGTTCAATTGTCTTATGCATTCAGAAATATAAAAAGAGCAGTTGAGTAATATGATAGCTCCTCCTTTGTTTGCCTTTCTGATAATAATTTGTTCATTATTTTTCAGTAGGTCAAGGGCTTTTCGTTCTTCTCGCATCAGATTTTGGAAAAAGTTGGTATTAGCATTTTTTCTTTTCCAATAGTTGTAGTTCTGAAAGAACTCTTTTTTTGAATACTATAGCTTCGGGAGTAAAGCTCGAGAAGGGGGGATGAAAATCAGAGCGATTTTTCAAACCACTAACATTCGATTCACCTTCATAGCTCTTATCTGCAAAAAACTGTCCCAGGTGTATCTTACGAAACAGTTGATGGAGCTCTGCCCTCATACGGAAGCCATCATAACTCGTAGTGGAAACAAACCCTAAACCTTTATTGAGCAGTTTTTCTTCTGCCAATGTACGGGTATAGCTAGATAGATTAACTAATAATCCCTGGTGCTCCGCAATTGGCGAGGTGCGTAGTCCCAGTCGTCGTTGTGCATGTCCTCCTCTAAAAAATGTTGCCTTTGGGGTGGGGGTCCTTGTCGACCTCTAGACGGTCTATTGTAATTCTGCCCCCGGCTATTATTGCTCCTCCCTCTGCCTTGCTGTCTCGTGGGGTAACTACTATTCTTCTGTGCTCTAGAGTTGGAAGAGCCGTCTTCGCCAGAGGAACCAGATGAGAACGACGTGTTCTCAAAATGCACCTTCCGTTGTTTCTGGAATTGGACTGTTTGATTTTTAGCTGGGTCATAACCTTCTTGGGTATATTTGAAGTGAGCCCACTACTCCAAACACTCTTCTGTCCTTATTCTCTTTGACCTATCAGCCGCCTTCGACACAGTAGATCACTCTTTACTTCTTGACTCCCTCTCCTCCTTCGGCTTCAAGGGCTCCATCCTTGATTGGTTCGCTTCCTATCTATATAACCGCACCTTTTCTGTTTCCTGTGGTGGCTGCACCTCCCACTTCTACTCTCTCGTCTATGGCATCCCCAAAGGATCCGTCCTTGGCCCTTTTCTCTTCCCTCTGTACACCTCCCTTCTTGCCCCTATCATCTCTTCCTTTGGTGTATCTCACCACTTCTATACTGACGACACTCAGCTATATCTCTCGTTCTCATCTTTCACCCCGACATCCATCAGCAACTCTCATCCTGCCTCACTGCTATTAAATCCTGGATGTCCTCCCACTTTCTAACCCTGAACACTGAGAAAACTGAAGGTCTATTCATTCCTGCTAATGTCCTCCCTCCTACTTCTCTTCCTTCTCCTCCTCCCTCCATTCTCTTTTCTCCCTCCCATCTCCCTATATCCCCCTCTGCCCGCAATCTTGGTCTCCACCTTGACACCAACCTCTCCTTCACTCACCACATCTCTCTTACCTCCCGGTCCTGCCGGTTCCACCTATACAAAATACGCAAAATTCGTCCCTTCCTTACTTTCCATGCCACTAAGCTTCTAATATCTTCTTCAATCGTCTCTTGACTTTTCTATTGCTCTGTTCTCCTCTTTGGCCTCCCTTCCTCACATCTTGCCACTCTTAAATCCATCTACCATTCTGCCATCCATTCTCTCTGTCTTCATTCCCATCAATACACTATCTCTTCATCCATTACCTCACTAGGTTGGCTCTTCTTTCACTCTCATCTCAAATACAACTTACTCTGTCTTGTTTTCAAATCTCTACTACGGACTTGCCCCCCCACCTCACATCCCTCCTCTCCTTCTATTCTCCCTCTCGTTCTCTCCGCTCTGTTGATATTTTCCTACTTACTGTTCCGCCCACCCCTTGTGCACAATCCTGTTTCTGTTCCTTCCAACTCCTTGCCCCACTTCACTGGAATCTTCTACCTCTCCCTCTCTGCTCCATCACCTCTTACTCCTCCTTCCGCACTTCTTTAAAATCCCACCTACTCCACTCACCTGCCTGACAGTCAACGGCTGATTTGATCACCAACCAACTCTGCACAATTGATATTACTATCTGTTTCATAGTAAATTGTTCAGTATATTGTTCTCTGCTACATGATTCATGTTAAGAATTCACTTTGCTTCGTAATGTATTACCTGTTGTTCTATGTAAAGCGCTTTGGCTAAAAGCGCTATATAAACTCAAATAAAATGCAAAGAAAAATCATATATATAAGTTAAGGTGATTCAGACACCCATAGGAACCTCTACAATTTCTATTGCTAATAACATTTGACTTGTGTGACGCATTTGGTTGACATTTTTAAGTCAATTAGGGATGCATAGCCCCACCAAACCCACCATACTGGTAACAATTAATTAAGAAAAAAGTTATTAAGAATACAAACATAAAGTTTGCGGCCAATATCCCATTCATTTATCCATAGACAAACAAGGTCAATTTGTGCCAGACCGCACAGTCCAAACTGTTGGACAGATTTGGACCAGGTCTGAAACAACTTGGGCACAAAGCATTTACTGGAGGGCTTTTTTGGGGTCTGGGGTTATTCTGTGCAGTAGTTTTTTAAATATTTGATGGATAAGGGGGTGCCCACTTTGCAAAAATAGATAGCTGTATCTCAGGTAAATTGTCAAAACTGGGGGCTTTTAGAAATGAAACGGCCGGCATCTTTTTTTCTCATTGTGAGATATAGCCACAGCTATAGCTGAGGATATCGGACAATGAAAAGCAGGAATAAAGCCATTTGCAGGTCAAAATACATACAAATGTCATTAGGATAAAGGTGGGAGAAAGTTGGCTAGAGGACACCAAGTGACATTTGAGAGTTGGAGGGTGTCAAGGGACTGAGTTTACAACACAAAGCTTTCTGTAGCCTCGGCTGTAGCCCCGAATGACTGACATTTGAAATCAAACTGCGTCATGGAAATAGTGTGTTTTATGCGGGCAATGGGAGTGGGCAGATGTGGTGAGGAGGCCATCAAGGGTGTGTGGGGAGCTGGCACTGAGTGGAGGGACACTTGGTGAGGGCTTGGTGGGCAGGGAGGTCTTTTGTTCGCACAATCGTTTTTCCAGATAACCGCGGTTATAAACGACTGCAGATAGCTGAGGGTATGTGTAGGTCTGTACCCGCGGGCATAGCTTTTTCTTTTTTTTCTTTTAATATATTTTTACAGCTATAGTGATGTTGGGGGTGAAACGCCAGTGACATGGTAGGTATTTGGGACTCTTATCAATGCAGTAAGTATGATTGACACTGCCTAGTTGTGAGGATGCTGCTAGCTCCCTTAGGGTATGTTGTCTAATAAATAGCACAATCTAGTTTAGAGGTAGGCTTGTCTAAAAGCATTTATATTTAACTATTTACCTTTTTGTACACAGGTGAAAAATTAAACATACATGTAGAACTGTAACTAATTGTGTTTTATAAAATACGTTCTCTAGGTAATTATATTTTCTTTTTTTTTACAGACTGAAAAGTGCAAATCATAACATAATTACTGTGCACATATTACTGTGGGAATGGCTAGTGTCTGTACCCCTGTGAATATACTTTATGTACATTCACCTATTGTCCCCTCATCCTTACTACCTGAACCATGCACTATACTCGCTGTTTCTTTATTATCTCTTGTGTTAACTAACCCTGATTTTCCCCATGTACTCCCCCTATTTTCAGATTTACTATTACTATTGTACACTCACCATGTCTTTGTCCATCTATATGTCACACATCAAAAGGGTGCCTGGTGAGTCCTTAATCGTCTCGGCTAACAACCTTCAACCACCAAAACTTGATCAACATCTATATGCCAGATCGATTGACACTGGGCCATTAATTAGCCACATTTTTCAATTGTTAAAAACCCACAAGTGCAAAATAAGTTTTGTTTTTGCATGCACATTCGACATACCCAAAAAATATTACTTCTACTCTAATCATATATCACAGGTAAATGAACCATACAAAAGCAACTTTCTAAACACAGGAATACAGACAAATCAAAATTGATACAAATATACACCAAAGCAAAGCCAACATTAAACATCAAAACCCCCACATACGTTGGAGGAAAGGAAATCTTAAAACAATTCCACAGAACTTATTTCAGAATGGATATATTGCTTCAAAGTGATAACTGGTTGATACTCTGTGTTACGGTTGATGTGCGAGTGATTATAGTGCTCCAGTTGTACACAGCCTTTATCAGGACAAACTATACTGGCTCTTAATCCCCCCGCTGGGAGACTTTGTCCATGTGTGTCTGTGGTAAAAAAAAGAACCTTGTCTTAGATCAAAGTGATCTCTTTGACATTTATTCATTCTGCAGAATCAATCAATTTCAAATAATTATGCAAAACCTTTGTTCAAATGATTCTCATAAGTGAAAACAAGAACAGTTCAGCCCACCCACCGTATTTTCAACCTCTGTACTCTCATCCACCCTACCATATCCTGTGTATCCGTACCCATTCAGTGTATTCCCACCAACTATACTGCCACCCATTTACCTTATTGATTTGTTAGTGCATGTTTTTTTCTAAATCCGCCTTTGATTTATTCCCAATGACCTATGATTACTATTAGTGAAAAGAACAACAGTGTACAATGCACAAATGTTGAATCAAACATAGTGCATATGATGCATTACATATGAGGGTAAAACAAATTAAACGTCTGCACAACTGTATCTAATTGTGTTTCATAAAGTATGTTCTCTAACTAATTATGCATTCTTTTTTTTACTGGCAGAAGAATGGACATTTTACCTTACTCATCATATGTATTAAGTGGCCATACATAATATGAAATCCACTCAGTCCGACTTATCCCCACCCACTCGGCCTGTTTACAGTGTACGTACACTACATACATTGTACGTACATCTTACTGTTCTGGTAAGATGGCTCAGTGGGTTGGACACTCGTTGCTGTGATCTGTGTTTGAGCAGCAGGTCGCAAGTTTGAATCCTGGGAAGGTCAACTCATCATTTCATCCTTCCAAGGTGAATAAATGAATACCAATTTTGTTTTGGTAGTAATAGTAATGTATGTCAATTTGTCTTATGCAAAGGATTTTAGATTAAAGCGCTATATAAAAAACAAATTATTATTTAAAAAACAAATTATTATCTTCTCTGTTTCTCTGCAGGTTATCTCCAACCTGTTGAACGCTAGTCATCTTTTTCCACAAAATGTATTCCTGCTACTGCATCATACTCCCATCATCTATTACACTCTATATATTTTACATTTTTATTTACAAGGAGTATCAGGTGTCAGATGAGCACAGATGTTCTCAAACTCTGAGATGGGATGTTGGACGGTACCCGGCCTAGATATACGACACAGCTTGACCTTGGACATTCTCACTTTCTTTCAGCGAGTGGTGCTCTTCCACCATAAAATATCACCAACTGTCCACCTTCTTGGTTATCCCACATAATGTTTTGTGGGGGGGATGGTTTTGGCACCCGTATTGCTGCCATCTTCAGACATTTTAATACAATGGGGCTCATTACGGGTCAGGCGGTAACCGTGCCGTGCTACCGGAAGGTTGCCGCTCGACCCGTAAATATTTACTGGTGCCTAACTTCCCAGTGTCACCGGGAGATTACAACCCCGGCGGCCCGGAAAGTCAGGCGCCAGTAAATTGTAAATCCCCATACCGATAGATTCCCATAGGACCGTGGAAGCACTGGCACCACTGCTAACGGTGCTGGTGCTTCCGTGACGGTCTGGTTACCGTGGCTGCTGTGCCCAGAAGGGTCAGACCTGTCGGGCACAGCGGCTCCGACATAAAGACCTTTAATATGCCGGTCCGGAAAAATGGCGCTGGTAATATAAGATGAAAAAAGACATGATAAAACGGACTTTGCCACTTAAAAAAAAGAAAATTAAAATTAAAAAAGAAAACAACCAACTAAGATAATGAACAGACAAAAAGAACAAAATACAGGACAAAGGAAAGAGGGAAATGGATAAAGGGTGGAAACATTGATTTTTAAGTATTGAGAGTTTGCTAATGATCACCTTCTGCTACCTTACAGAGAACCTACTTAGTACACAGAAGAAAAAGCAATAAGGTAAAGTCATGAAGTTGTGCATGAGTGTGGTGAATATTCGTAGGTAGGCCCAGCAACCAATCAGACGGTGCAGTGTATATACGTGCGGGTATGAGTCATATGTCACTGCATTACCACAGAGCGCATTCTGATTTGTCAATTCCGCATGTGCAGATTATCGTCATTACTGCACGTACAGAAATCAACATATGATTGGGCCTTGTCATTGACACGGCTACGGGTAATGTGTAGGTGAGTTAGCTAAGCACGAAATGTGATTGACAAAGTGATGGATGAGGCACAAAGACGTGCAACTACGTCAATGAAACTCGTGGTCCCATTTGCCAATGCTGCACACATGGATTTTGTCATATGGTTTGGCAATATGTGCGTTAAGAAACCGCAGTGCCTGATTGGCCCTCTCATTGATGCACTCATGGGTAATGTGTAGGTGCGTAAGCCAAGTACGAAATGTGATTGGTTGACAGACGAAGCGCAAAGATGCTTACCCATGTCAATGAAACTCATGGTTTTATTGGCCAATGCTGCATGCGTGTTTCTTGTCATATGGCATGGGTGTCCACGCATTAAGAAACTGCAGTGCATGATTGGGCCCACGGGTCATGTGTAGGCACTTAAGTGGAGCATGAAGTGTGATTGGCTGCTGGATGTGGTGCAAAGATGCATAACCAGGTCAATTAAACTTGTGGTTCTTTTGGCCAATGCTGCATGTGCAGATTTCGTCATACGGCATGGGTGTATGCACATTAAGAAACTGCAGCACCTGATCGGCCCCTCATTGATGGGGTTACAGGTCATATGTAGGTGTGTAAGTCGAGCACCAAATGTGATTGGCTGATGGATGAGACACAAAGACGCGTAACTGAGTCAATGAAACTCGTGGTCCTATTGGGCAATGCTGCACGTGTCGATTTCGTCTACGGTTTGGGCGTCTGCATATTAAGAAACTGCAGCACCTGATTTGGCCCCTCATCGATGTGGCTATGGGTCATGTGTAGGCACATAAACTGAGCACAAAATGTGATTGGCTGATGGTCGAGGATCAAAGACGCGTAACTGTGTCAGTGAAACTTGTGGTCTTATTGGTCAATGTCGCACACATGGATTTCATAATATGGCATTTGCATTGCTGCATAATGAAACTGCAGCACCTGATTGGGCCTTGTCATGATGCCGTTATACAGTGCTCGCAATCTGACTGGCTGGCCCGGAAGGTGTGATAGCGCAAAGCCGCGTGTAGTGATCTCACTGCCTCACTGCATATTCTATCGCCACAGGTGCAAGTCGATGGGTTAGGCTCGAACATGTCATTGTGCCTGGGTGTACACGCACATATGCAAGTTGCATATTTGTTGGCTTTTTTCTCTCATTGCTTTTTGTCTCTTGGTGGGAGAACTTGCTTGTGAGCCTCCAGGAACCTTTAAAGAGCAATATTTCTTGTGATTTTCTTATGGTTTTGTTTTTTCTCCATGGTCCCATGTTTAAGTTTGTCTGGGACCTGCAGCAATGAATATGTGGTGTGGGTGTTCTCTGCTTTACCTCCATGAGAGAGGCAGTGTGCTCAGAAGACTGTTGCTGATAGTTGGCAGTATTTTCGTGTCAAGGAGCAATGGAATAAGAAGGAGATTGAGGAAGTGCAGTGTATTTTTTGTGGGAAGGTGTTGCAGCATGGGACCTTCTATAAGCCATCTCAAAGTTTGGGAATCTTGACTTTGATCCAGTACTGGGTCCCGGTCCATTGGGATGATGTGGAGGAACCCTACAGGAAGGCTCATGTTCAACACAAGGTTAGAGCGCATGATCCACAATCAGCATGCAGGTATCTGCCATCTGTGCCACTACCTTCCATTTCTATTGCTTCTAATTTCCCACCAACCACCACCCAACCTCATCCCATCCTGCCTGCACCCAATCTACAGGACTGTTTAGCAATGTGTAAAAGATGTCACAACTGCATCGTCGTGGGAAATGCCACCCTAGATGGTTGGGGAAGGGCCATTTCAGGACACCAGGCCAATTGCTGCCACTAGGAATATATATATATATATATATATATATATCTATATATATTTTAAGTGGCAATTTTCTTCCCCCTTTTAATAAAAAAGTAAAACACAAAAAAGTACAAAACATAAAATGCAAAGAAAAATAAATGTTCCTTTTTTTTACCCTTTATTATATGTGTGAATCGTAATGTTTTCCCGTCCCAGTTCCTGTCTCGTTCTTCCCTCTCCCCCAAAAACAGTCAATTTCAGGTCTAGGTTTTTAGTTATAAAAGTAAACAATAAAAACACACTCTATAAATGGATCAATAATTCTTAATTCATCCTTTTAATACAGTGTGTGTTAGAAAGAAGCACATTTATCTATGTATTTTATTATAGCTGCAGCTATCCTTCCAGGTAGCCGCAGGTACAACCTCCAGTCATTACTGCATTTTAGCCAACCGCATCGTTCATGGTAGCCTCGGGTCCAATGTCAGTAATGACAGTAGCCGTACCTACAATGATTGTCTATGGGTCCTGCAAGCCTATTCCATAGCGTCTTCCATAGGCACAGCTATAAAAAAAGGTTACAAAATACATATGTAGATATATGTGTGGTAGGTAGTTCAGGTAGGTAGTTCTGTAAAGTTCGGTTTTAAAATATATTTAGTGCAGTCTTTGTGCAAAGTTACTGTAACACTTTAATGAATTTCTATTCGTCAACAATACATATAACTGTAAAAATTAGTAAAAGTTAAATAAGTATGCAAAGAAAGTATTTTGTAAAACATTTTATTTGGGGGAATTTGGTTGTGGGATTTCTTTTTTGCTAGTATTTACACATGATACATCTTCTTCATCTGCCCAATTGTCTGAATGTTTACTATCTATTATTCGGCACAGGTCTTTTATGTTTTTTTCAGTGATTCCATATCGATTTAAGGATTCATAAACATTTGTTTAATTTCTTTTAAAGTATGAATGATTGAATTTGTCGGGAATTCCTAAGGTGGCTGTTGCTTGATCCTTCTAGATACTTGAATCACTTCTTCATCGGTTTGAAAATATTTGAAATATTTTTAAACAATTGAAGGCATAAAGGGCCTGATTCATGGAACGTTTTCCTATGGGATTGTGTCATTATAAAATACTTCCATGAATCATGCCGAATAGACTTTAAAATACTTGTGCTGGTTCCACAGACATTTAAAAACAGTAAGCTAAAGTATATATATGAATGATATTTGTTACTTATAAATATTCTGGAAGTGCATGCAAGTGTACTGTTTACTAGGGACACTGCTTGGCTGGACATTGCCTGTATACTGTTTTCAAGCTAGAGGACGTCTTTATGTGCAACACGGATGCTGCCTGACCTTCAAGATTAAACTGTAATTATTTTAACACATACTTGTGAACACATGATCTGAACTGATCAGTGAGCCCACTGTATGAGCCCCTGTGTAGGCGTGTAGAGCCCGTCATCAGAGCCCGTTGTATGAGCCCCGGTTGAGCTGTGTAAACACCCCCTCTGATGTCACTGATGTTCAAGTCTGTATGCTAACACCCAATACTCTCTCTCTCCCCTTGTAGAGCACTTTTGATTTGCTAAAGCATAGTGGTCCCTCCCACCTCCCTCTGCCAGGAACCTTGAAATACCCACAATTCAGCGCACCTTCGCGCGCACTTGGAAGTGCATGCAAGTGTACTGTTTACTGTTCACTGTGCTCAGTGTGCTGTGGGTGTTAAGGTGAGGTACTTATATCAATATAATTACATTTCCTGATAATTGTGAACTGTGCTAGATTAGGAGGAATAAAAAACTAGGCTTCTTCAGACAGGTAGTAAGGCAATAGAATTGCGTTCCACAAAAAACCTCCAAGGAAAATTGTGTGATGCGGCACAATATAAGATAAAACAAGGGGAATATAGTACTAACAAAAATATGCAGGAGGAAAGGACGAATCGGGGTTGTGTAAACGCAAGATAATATCACAACCTGGGTTACTGACAGATTGTAAGCTTGCTAAAATGACAACCTTTTTTAATAAAATTGAACACACTGGTACTAAAACAAGAGAATCTGGTGAGCTAATGATGACTTCCAAAGAGGTTGAATGCAGTACACTAGAAATTATGAATGAACTGTTGGTGGCATTTCCTTGTATTGGCAGCAAATTGTTGTCATAAGTGGTAAACTCCACCCCACCTGGACAAATGAAGAATGGTAAAACCTCACCTTGTAACAGCACCCTAGTGAGCCCGATCAGTAAATTGCTGACTGATTCACTGATCGAGGAAATACCATGTGAAAATAATGAGTTGCAAAATCCTGGTGAAAGGTTTGAAATTGATGCAAATTCTGGATTAATAGCTATAAGGCAAGCACGCCTTGCAATTGACAATACTATGGCGGAGAAACAAATGGTAAGATCTCCCGAATGTAAACCTAATGCAGTTAAAATAGAGAGGTTAGATGAGACAAGTTTTATGAGTATGAATACGGAGGAGCTTTTTCAAGCATTAGAAAATGTTTTGGTAACTCCTGTGGAAAAATGTGATTCCATAGAAAGTAAACTAGCCATACATTCCCTACTTCTATGCGACATTAGTAAAAGAAATAAGCAAAAGACCTGCAATAAAAGTACAAACACCTGCAGTGAAATTGAAAAATTAAATGTGAATGACCATTTAAATACTAACGAACTGAGTGAACAGAGTGCAATTCATGAGCGAAATATCGAATATACAGTGACAGAATGCACTTCCTCAAAGAAGAAGGGTAACTGTAATATGGTGGAAAATACGAATTCCAAAAGACATAAACAACATAAAAAGAGTAATAAGAAAATAAGATATGGACAGGCAGCTATGTACAGAACAAAGAAGATAAAAAAGTTAACAACGGATGTATTGCTGATGTGAATGATATAGCAAAAATAAATAAGATTGAACTTTCTGTACCCGAAATAAACAGGAAGGGAAATATCGCTGAACTTAAAATAATGACAATATATAAAGAAGATAATTTTGTGGGGAATCATAAGGTTGCGATCCATGAACCCTGGCTGAAAGATAATAGTAAGATCAATCCTAAAAAACAAAAGAAGGTTAATGATGCTGACATTAGAGAATTCTTAATAAATCCATCTAAGGCTAACTCAGACAAAGCCGGAGATGGGCCGCAGTGTCTACCAGAGAAGGCGATAATGACAAAAAAGAAAAAGCTAAAACACATGGAAAGCACTGATGAAATACTCACAGATGTACATAAGCTATATGAGAATCCTTCACGACCCTTTGATGTAGGTGATAGAACAGAAAGTGCAAAAAACACGCAACCATTGAAATGTGGGATGCATACTAATGAAACACCACACCATACTGATAAAGCCCATGCAAAGTATGCCAACACCAATAATGTTGATATGGTAGATATGAGTGTGATGACATTGGTATAACAAATTGAAAAAGTTGACACATCTGAAATTATTGTTCTCAATAGACAGAAAATTCTATCTATATGTGCTTCTATTGTACCGCTGCGGATGATTGTGTCAGAGGATTTTAAAATTGTTGATCAGGTAGTGAGCTCCACTAGAATCATTACTAATGTATGGTGCAAAGAATTGTCAATTCATGAATTTATACTGAGCCAGAGAAAACTATTTGAGAAATTAGGTTACACATGCAATGAAATCTGTATCTCGAAAGTAAAGTACAAGGTTGAAACTCCCAAACAAATAGTGAGGATGAATACTTTAGTAATCAAAGAAAATAGGAAGAATTCCCTGAACTCTAAGGCAACGGGGGTAGAACCAACTAATAGACCGATGGATAAAGATATACCAGACGGTTAATGGCAGTGGCTTCCTGCTGCAGTCAAATCTCTCTTTGAAACTTGTTCCTGATGACTGGGAGATAATCTTATCTTGGAATACGGCCATGCTCATTATACAAGTGAAGATGGTCTCAGTGAAAACATTGGCAAGTTTAGAGTTATTGCATTGCAAGAAACGTGGCTTGTCAATGATTGTGAAATTGATGGTCGCAGTAATCATGCAAGCAATGCCATACAAGGACCTAGAGGAGACCCTAACGGAGGCTTAGTGACCTCCATTAAACAACCATGGAGTTGGATTAGACGTAAGGAATCCACCAATATGGTACTAGCAGTCACAGTAACCTGTATGTCATCGACCATAGATACATTTGTACTAGTCAATATATATAACCCTCCAAGTGGAAGGTATAATAAAGAGAATATCTCAACCCTTACTAAAATACTGGTAGAATTTGGTAGTCAGATGCCGCTAATTATCGTGGGCGATTTAAATGCAAATATTGACTTTGTGTCTGTGATAACAACAGAAGAGAATAACTCTGAACCTTGCACTATATCCAACACTAATAAGGAGGATAAAGCATGGATAGCCCTATTTAATAAATATCAACTAACGGTTTCGAATGGTAATACACCCGGGGACTGTGAGAAAAATGTGACTCAGATATGTGGTCGGAGTATGAGTACGCTTGATTACGTGATTGCGAACAAAAGAGCACGTGTGCTTGTACGTGATATGGCCGTGGGGTGCAGGGAGGAAAGTGACCACCTCCCCCTATATCTCTGGCTGAATGATAAATCTTCAATTAGAAGTGTGTATCAAATGAATGGAGATATTGGAGTAAATACTGCAGGCAATCGAATAAAATGGAATCCTAGAAATATTGAAAAAGGGAATGAGCCGGCCAGACACTTGTTGGTAAATTTTATTGAAGCATTCGAATCTAGGTCACCGAATTCAGAGAGCAATATTTTTTGTGAATTTGAACAGTTGACTGAAAAAATAAAAGTGGCTGTAATGACAAAATGAAGTGATAGGTCTTTGAATGAAAAATGGAATCTGGAACACCACAAGAAATTCGACAATGATATTCATGTGCGCAAAAAAATGCTGAGAGTGAACATTCGCAAAAGTATTAAGGAAAATGATATACATGTAATTGACAGGATACATAAACTTAAGAAGCAGCATAATAGATGGACAACAAATCACATAAAAAAGACAAAATTGCTAAATCATGTGGGATATTGTAAATAATAAAAATGAAAAGACACTCCTGATTAACTGTGTCCCTGAGAGTTGCTGGATTACATACTTTAAGAGCGCATTGGGTACTGTGGCTCGAGATGATGAAAATCCCAAGTATGATGTGATGATCTGGAAGGGAAATACCACGGTTGCCTCTTTGACTTCATTGATAATGAAACTGCCCAAGTCAAGAGCGGCGGGACCCTATAGTACCTGTAATGTCCTGCTGGACCAGTCCCCTGAGCTATGGGCTAAGGTGTTGTTTATTGTATTTCAGTGGATAGGCAGGTATGGGAAGATACCTGATTCATGGAAGAAGAGTATCATACTTCCAATATACAAAAAAGATACTCGTAAAGAACCAGCAAACTATAGGATGTCGGCCATGCTGGATATCCCGGCAATTTATTTTTGCAAAAATACTATTGAATGAGCTTAATCAGTGTATATTAGACAGCGCAATTTTGCCTGAAAATCAATCTGGTTTTAGAGCGGGGTCATCTACATCCCATAATATAGGTATCTTGGTTAGTGCAGTGGACTACTCGTGGAAGACTCGTGGGCTGCCTGTTTATGTTGCCGATATCGACTTTTCGGCAGCCTTCGATACGGTCTCTCGAAGTAAACTATGGGCTAAACTGAAACTCTGGGGAATACCTGCCGGCCTACTCTATATTATTCAACTGTTATACCAAGACACATCATCTGTTAGAGTTCGCCTTGACATTGAGGGGAGACTGTCTGAAGCTATACACATATTACGTGGTCTAAAGCAGGGCTGCACATTAGCGGCCATACTTTTTAATCTCTACTTGGCAGATTTTCTAAGAAATGTTGGGCAAACTCAGATGAATGATATTAAGATGGGAGTTTTGAAGCTTGGTCAGCTAGGGTATGCGGACAACCTTCTCCTATTAGACTATACACCTAAGGGACTTCAAGCTAAGTTAAATGAACTTGAAAAGTTTCCAGGAGCGAATGATTTGGTGATCAATACTGACAAAACTAAAATTATGAAGTTCGTATATAAAACCTTGAATAAAAACAAAAACCCAATATGGGTGATAGACATGAGAATGATTGAGGCTGTTAATGAATATAAATACCTGGGGATTATCATTGATAATAAACTTAAATGGCATAAACATTGGAGTGAAACCAAGAGGAAATGCATGATAGCAACTATGGCACTGAGTAAATTAATTGGTCGGCAAGGGAATTTCTCAGTGAGCATGGTGCTGACACTATACGAGGCTAAAATCATATCCTGTATGATATATGGTGCTGAAATCTGTGGATGAACTTAATCTGAAAATAAGTTAGACAAATTTGAAACAAAATTACTAAAGATATTGTTGTGCATGCCAAATAACCTCTCATATGAATATATTCTACTAGAATGTGAGCTGAATAGTGTTAATAGTTGCATACAATTGATTGTGGCAATGTTGTATGTTAAATTAACAAGACTCACTAATGGTACATTTGTGGTGAAATTAATGGAGCAATATGGACGGGCAGACAACAAGGTTGATTTTCTAACCTTACACAGATAGAGAGGGGTCTATTATAAATGGATTGAGAATGATATCTTTGGATGGTTGTTGTATTCCGTTACACAGATAAAGAGGAAACTTAAAAAGCGGATATACAACCAGGATCATGAACAAACGATAGTCAATCTGGCAACAAAAGTAAACAGCAGGCTTTTTCTTGGTTATTTAGATATAAGAGAGAGTAAACCAACCTATCAGTGTGCCTACGCAGATTGCATTACTATCCGCTGGTATCTGATGTTTAAATTTAATGTATGTAATGTGCTAGAAATACTAGGGGCAAAACTCGGTATACAAAAAGAGCTTAGATATTGCAGATTATGTGGAGTAATTACCATAGAAACATCATACCACATTATATGCAATTGTGATAGTCTTGTGGTGCTACGAGCAAATATCTTATGAAATACAAAAATAACATGCACAATTCTAATATGCATGAAATCTGGAAAAGACTCTTAGATGGAAATGATATGTATTTAATTTTTTATATTATGACATTTTATGCAGCGACATTAGATATTTTAAAAGAGTTATCAAATGGTATAATTGTGTTTCAAAAGTTTTTATATGATGGTTTTATGGACCCGGATGGATCATTTTATATATCTATATATGGAAAACTTTATTGTTGTAAGCATATTATTAAATACATTTAAATTTAATTAATTTAAATTTAACTTATAAATATTCTTGTTAGTCACATTTTACATACATATGAAGAATAAACTCACAAAATCCTGAATGTTATGTACTTTACTTTGGCTGCTTCTCTTCTGCATCTTCTTTTAGTATTTCCTACCCTGTGAGAGAATTTTCTTCTAGCCAGTACATTTAGTTGTCCTTTGTAGCGTGAGAGTAAAAACACGGTCTGTCACCTCACTTGTTAGAATGAACAATGGAAGAAGATTACCTGAGGAGATAAGGTGGGATTCTCTGTATTTACTTTCTGATTGGGTCTTTATTGTTTCTATAGTGGGCAGCTGGCAGTAGTCAGGCGCTCTTCAGCTTCTGAACCTATAAGACAATGTACTTTTCTGAGTGATGTTTCTATATAGTAAGTTGGTATTGCTTGAGAGGGAGATGTGTTAAAGCGGTTATATACATTGTTTTTGTTGGATATTTCAGAAATGCAGGCAATTTCAGAAGGAAAGGAATCTCATTGCTCAGAAAATTGTGGAGGAATAGAGAATTTTGGGAATGACACTAATAGTGATGTTGAGGACATAGGTGATGTGTTTTCAAAGCATTGGCATGGAAGGTGTTTCTGGATCTATAATATTACTTTAGATGGAGTATTTGAATTGAGAGGTATGTGTTCAAATAGTGGACAAATATTGTTGACTATGAACACACAATTATTTTGCTTTGGGAAAAGAAAACTAGTTAGTCATCTTAGGAAAGAGCATGGAGAAATGTTGCAAGATTTTTTGAATTGTAATAGAGGAGCATTTGTGTGAATGCAGATATAGTTTTGGGTTACATATTGGCACACAAATCAAAATCTATTTTAAGAGCCAACCATAGAAGTTTTAAATATTATGGAAAATAATGTGTTTTTATGCCCTTTTTTGTATAGCCATGTCTATGGAACAGCCAATGCAACGCTGTGCCCTGTCAGAGACTTCTATAGCTGTGGGTATCATTGAACCAATGAGACAGTGTATTTTGGCGGGCTTGTGCAGCTGCAGTTATAACTGCCGCCGTAGTTGCAGGTATGGTAATACAAATATTTAGGCAGTAATGATATCATTTAATGGATTTTACTCTACACACTTTTAGATGTCTTTCTGATTCCATGCCGCCAACTGTACCGTTGTGTCATTTGAACTTTCAAACCTTGCTAATATGTCTTTTTGAGCATGTAAATACATGTATGTGTACCCGCAGCTACAATCAGGCATTCATACCTGCAGCTGCCAGCATAGCAATCAGATGTCATACATTATGGCGGGTTCATATAGCCGTGGGTATAAACACTGTGTGTTAGCTGCTGCTTTAAGTGTACTTATTTCTGTGCAGTAATAATTTAATTTTATAGATGTTGCACCACATAATTTTACATTTCTTTCTGATTCCATGTCCTCACATCAAGCCATGTGTAATTTAGCTTTGAATCCTATGCAATGTGTCTCTATGAGTGTATGAAATAAATGTATGCGTACCCGCCGCTATAATGGGTCTGTTTATAGCCGGCGGTAGCATAGCCACAGCTATGAACAATTATTTATAAAAATACAATGTTTTAGATGTTATTTTATTATATTATATTTCTGCATATATACATGTATATATATATATATATATATATATATATATATTTCCAAACGAAAAGTTCAGCCCGGTACAGGGCAAAACCAATGGATTGCACTCCACAAAGCAGCTGAATCAGGAAAATCCAGTCATCAGCAAAATGAAGGGCTCAGACGGCAAAATCAGTTAGCACCAAATGTCCTTTATTAAATCAAAAGTGCATCAGAGAGGAGGACCTGAAGAGCACAACGACGCGTTTCGCGGTCCTCCGACCGCTTGATCATGTAAGTAGGGAGAAAATAGAAGGAGGACTCATTTAAGCATCGCTCAAACTCTATGGTAACAATACATAGAGAGGACCTAGACACACGTTGATACAATGAATACTTCACTAGGCGGCCATATTGGAATGTGCAAATAACAGCATGTGCATTAATGTACCATCAAATAAATAAAATAGAGTACACTGTATATTAACTGTCAGCAGTCACCAATTTCAAACTGGCAAGTAGCCTGCACAGCCGCAATATTCAATTAAAGTGGGAACTAAGAATGAGACGGAAAACTTAACGTATACAGTGCATGTAAAACACGAACATACACAGGATAAAACCTCAGCCGGTAGCAAATGCAGCTATCAAATGAAAACCCCTTATGATGGGCCATTAATGAAAACCTATGCCGTTAAAGTTGGCATACTCGGCAGAGTCATTCCGTCTCAAAAATTAGTCCCACGAATTGAAAAAAAGGGAGCGCTAGGTTCAAACATTCGCTAAAATGCAAACAATTTCATGGTCAACAGTCTCACAATATATATATATACACTCAGGTAGTTCATCATGCATAAATGGAATTTTAAAAAACGGGAAAATGCAAATCAGTAATGGCTGTATGAATGGACAGAATAAAGTGCTTAGTGCAAGAGTTACCAATAAAGTGCAAAGTGCATAGCAGCATGAGCACAAGGCAAAGGAAAGAAGAAAAGAAAAATAAGGGAGAGTAAAAAGTAAAAGGTACTAAAAAGGGAAAGGGGGAAAAAATTATGAAAAAATGTGGAATAAGACTGAAAATCTCAACAGCAACAGTGCTCTGTGTCCATGATGGCTATAGTTATCAAACTCAGTAGACCAGGAGTGTGTAGTATGAAACAAAACGTCTATTTAAAATATATATTTAGAAAAATCACTAAATATCTAAAATAACATAAAGTTCCAATGGTTAAAAACTATCATACTCCCTCAAGTAAAGCATCGGACTAATAGGCCCTAAGAAACAAGCCACCATGGATGGCCGGAGAAAATTCAACAAATATATCCACTAGAAAAATGCAAAGTGCAATATCCCTTAAAAAACCTTAACAAACCTCAATTATTGAGGCCAACCTTCCGTCCCCTAGGTAGTACTACAGCCATAGTAAGATAATACATTCAAAAAAGACCCGTTAAAATCTATAATAAAAAACCCGAATGCAAGAGATGTATATTCCAAACCCCTATATAAAAATATTAGAGGCGAGACAAGGTTATAAGACCTAGAGAAAGCATAGAGTCCCTCCTTCATAACGTGACACAATATAATCATCTAAAATACCCAAATAATGAAGTGTAAATCAGCCTTACAAAGATACATGTTAAAAATAATGTGCAAAACGTGGGAACACTAGTACATGAAATCGCAACCTGTAAAAAACCTATCATAAAAACTGTGAAAACACTGTAAGACAATAGAAAAGCATTGCTAATATTCTCAGGTAGGAGAAAACCTTATGAAACCGTAATAGATGTTAGAGAGGGCATACAAAGTACATGTTTAAACACCTAGCCTTCAACCATTGTTGAGCCTTGGTAAACAGAAAATTGCATACCTATTAGATCCCTAAAAAAGTATACAACTCTTCATCAAGGTTATGACCTCTAAGTTTCTTTGTCTCAAGATCCAAAATGGACTTTGTCTCCAATTGCCTCAGCAGTAACTCTCTGTTACCACCTCTGGGTGACTTGAGCACTGTATGAATCCCAAAGAAGGAAAAACCTTCCATTTTACTGTCATGATGGGACTGAAAATGTAAAGCCATAGGATAATTAGAATCAATGTTTTTGATGGCTCGCATATGCTGAAGAATTCTCAACTTAAGTTTACCTTTTGTACTGCCGACATACCACATATTACAAGGGCAACTCAAGACATAGACCACATAATCTGTGTCGCAAGTAATTCTAGATGCGATCTTGATGTTGTTACCCAAAATAGGATGAATATAATGGGTCTTGTTGACCGCATATGTACACGCTTTACATTTGGAACACTTACTGAAGACATTAGATTTAGTATTCAGCCAGCCATTGGTCACTACATTGGTAATTGGCCTCATAAAGCTCGGAACCAATGTGTCCTTGAATGAGGTAGACTTCCTAAACGTGATGTTAATATGGTCACCTAGAATTGTTTTCAAATGTTCATCAGATTTAAGGATGTGCCAATGACGCTGCATCACTTTTCGAATGTGATGTGCTTTAGCTCCAAATGTCAAAATGAGTCGTGTTTCATTAGTATTAGCCCTGGTATGGTCGACAGAATCAGCCAACAATAGCTGAGAACGGTCCATGCTTCTCGCTTTCAAAAAGGCCCTCTCAAGAATTTTCTTGGGGTATCCCCGTTGTTTGAATTTGTTAGCCATATAGGCACATTCATAGTCGAAGGTTTCGATCTTTGAACAGTTTCTACGTATTCTAACAAACTCATATATACATATAATGACTAAAGGACTGTTTTGGAATACACTGAGATTAGTATTTTAGCACATTTGTATAACTGCTTTGATGTCATCAAGGAACGCTGCATTTTCTTTTATTAGCTTGGTGTACTCTGTCATGTGTATACAAATTACTCATTTAGAACTGTGTATTGTTGTTTGATATCCATTATTGTTGTTGGTCTCTCATGAAAGCTGAAACTTCCTTATGAACATTTCTCTGTGATTTTTTAAGTTTACAATTTCATTTGGTGAAGCACTTCCATTTTTGCCTCTCAGTCAGATTGGAAAAGATAAAGATTGTGTTAGGAAAAAGTTCCATTCGTTTTTGAAAGTCCTGTTTCATCATTAAAACAAGGGACATACCTTGTACAATACCCAAATCATTGTCTGCACAATTAATCAGTATGATGTTAGGCTGCACTGCCCTTCTCAGACCAAACAACTTAAGAACAATCTGGGACCACCTCATTCCCAGCAATCCAAACCATTTAATTCTAAAATCAGTCAAACCTAGGTCCATGTTAATAATTACTTTTTCACAAAAGGTTAGTAACCGAAAGACCCAACTTTCTCCAATAAGCCACTCAGTTTATCTTTTCTCCTTCTCAGTTTGTAGGAAAATAATTCTTAGTTTGGATTTTTAGTAATAGTAGGAGTGGGGAATGATTGATGTGTGTATTTTGGGTTTTTGCAATTGGTTGGTGTTAATGTTGCAAGTGAGTACTTAGCAGTGATAGGTTGCAGTAAAAATGTGTCAGCCATTTTAGTAGTTTGCTTTCTACAGTCCTGTTGTGTTATTGATTTTTGAAAAGTAGGATAGCCACCATTTTGACTTTTGTCATTCTGATTGCAGGGCCCACACTGTGGAGATGCTGACTCTGTGGCCGTTGTGAAGATCTGTGTATTCTTTGGAATAGCTGAAGGTGAATGATAGTGTATTTTTATATATTTGATGCTTTATATGAACTGTGGTTTATATAAGATATATTAAGTAGGTTTATGTTTTTGAGTTAGTAATGGTTATAACTATTATTTTGAAAGCAGGGATTTTCTGTTTTACTTGAGTGTTTTTAGGAAAGTGATGTAGCAGTAGTCCATGTTATGCTACGGGTTTTGTGACAGAAAAATGTTGACGATTACTGTTTTGCTGAAGGATCTATTTGATAATTTGCTGATAATGGGGCTTTGGGAAGTTCATTTTTTATCTTTCTGTATTTGTTTAAAATAAAGTGGCACTGCTCTCTATTCCCAAAAAATATGTGGTCAGAATTGTTGGAAGTTGTTCATTAGGAAAGGAAAGGAATTTCAGTTTGAAGAAGTAGGGTGTACATTGAGGTGCATGGTATAGAATTCTCGCTCCAGATTTCTTTTAGATGTGCCTGTTTTCAAAAGAGTCTTTATCCTGCAGTTTATCCTGTATGGTTATCCTGCAGTTTATGTTCCTGTATGGTTGGTTATGTATAAGAGCATTTTGATTGCATTCTTTTTTCAAATGTTTTTGTTTTAGTAAACCCAATTTGTAAAATAAATATATGGCGGGATCAACATTTTTCGTTAGTCAAATAGAATGGTTGCAGCATGCACCTTAGCCATGCACACTTTCCTCAACATGCGCAGTATAAGTGAATGTTTCCCTCACTGATATGTCATTATGGAGTATATTATTGTATGGTCTCCTCTCACACAAGGTCAAATAGAATAGTTGCAGCATGGCCCTTACCAGTGTTAAAAGTGCCCTTCTAGTAAAATGCGATGAAGGGGTTAAATACTTTTTAAGTTGGTATCTTCTGAGTTTGGTGGGAGCAGAGCATGCTTCTTTATAAAACACTGAATAGGGACATGGTGAATAACACCATTTTAATGTTAATTAATCCTACAGCTATAAAAGCATGTACCACAGTAGTGTAAGCATTGTATATGTAGAAGAACTACACTTCTTAGTTTTTAATACACAAAAGCATAAGAGGTTAAGATGAGTGTAATGCAATAGTCCATCTTCTCAGTTTCCAGAAGCATGAGCCACCGAAGTGGAGCATTCATCATTTAGAATGGTTGCTGTACGTGCCTCAGTCATGTACACCTCCCTCACATACAATGTATAACATTGGACCTAGCAGTTAAACCTACAAACATAAAGCCCATGATAATGCTCTCAGTAATTATAATTGGTTATTTATAATGCACTTAATACCCAGAGGTTTCTAAGTGCGGACCCAGGTGTTCGAACCTGTGTTGCTCCGCGTGGTCTTGCTTCCAAGCCAAGCGCGTTGCCCCTGAGCTATCCTTCAGTAATCTCTGATTATGTAAAAGAGTCACAGAGTGGATATTCAAGTATGAATTGTCCCAGGAAAAACAGGTATTCTATAGGCCTCAGCTTTGTAATGTCAGCCCACATTTAACAGTTGCAGTATGGGCTTGATTTTGCCTGGTCATGTTATGTAGAATAGGCACCTTGCTTTAAGATATTCCCTAAAATACAAAAGAGCTTTGTAAGTTCTAGTGGTGAAAGGAAACCTTCTTTTAATACAGGCTTTTATTTTTACAAGATGAGCTTCTTCAATAGTGTAGGTTATAATAGGCTTTAAATATATTGGGTACTCTATTGGACTCAGTAGAACAAGTTTGTATAAATAGTGCACAAAAACATGGGTGGTAGAAATTAATGTTTCCATCACTAATATGACATTATGGAGTATAGTATTGTAAGGTTGCCTCTCATAGAAGACGTCACTGTTGCCCTTTGCATTATAACATTCTGTGAAGTGGAAATTAACCTTGTAGCCTGTATTGGTGTAATGTAACCGTCCCTCTACTAAGATTCAAGAAACATGAGCCACATAAGTGGAAGCATTCATCATTTAGAATGGTTGCAGTATGCGCCTCAGCCATGTACACTTCCCACAGATACAATGTTTGTAACATTGGGCAAAGCAGTTAAACCTTCCCACATAGAGGCCATGAGAATGTTCTCAGTAGTGAAATCTCTGATTGCATAAAAGAGTCACAAACTGGTTTTTCAAGTGTGAATTCTCCCTAGAAAAACAGGCTCACTGTGTGCTTCAGCGGTGCAATGCCAGCCCATATTTAACAGTTGTAGAATGGGCTTGATTTTGCCTGGTCATGTTATATAGAATAGGCACTGTGCTTTGAGATATTCACTAAAGTAGAAAAGAGCTTTGTGAGGTACAGTGGCAAAAGGGCACATTCTCTTAATATAGGCCTTTACAGTATACGCTATAGAATGGACACATTCATCATATAGAATAGAGTTAATCATCAGTGTAAGCATTTGTGAAATAGAATAGTTGCAGTATGGCCCTTACCAGTGTTAAATGTCCCCTTCTGGTAAAACTTGAAGGAGTTACATACTTTTTAAGTTGATATCTTCTGAGTTTGGTGGGTAAAAGACCAATATTCTTTGTTATAGACTGAATAGGTAGATTGTTAGTAGCAGTATATCGATTTTCATTAACCCTACAACCAGACAAAGCCTGTGCCACAATAATGTAAGATTTGCATATATAGAACAACTATGCTCCTCAGTTTTTCACAAACAAAAACACAACAGAGGTATATATGAGCTTCTTTAAAAGCGTAGGTCACAATAGGCTTCATAAGAACAATATTTACTCAAATGCATTAGGTACAGAACTGGACTCAGTAGAGCAAGCTCATATTGTGCACATCAACATGGTCAGTAAAAAATGAATGTTTCTATCACTTATATAACATTATGGAGTACAGTATTGCAAGGGCCTCTCTTACAGAAGAAACCGCTGTTGCCCTTACCATTAAGATATTCTGTGAAGTGGGAAAGAGCCTTTTAGCTTGTATTGGTGCAATTTAAGCTTGAGCCACAGAAGTGGAAGCATTGGTCCTAGCGGTTAAACCAGTACATATAAAGAACATATGAATAGTCTTAGTAATGGAGTCTTCCTTTCTGTGAAACCGTCACAGAATAGTTTTCCAAGTGTGAATTGCTGCAAGACAAATAAGCACATTATGAGCCACTATGGGCCTCAGCAGTACAATCTCAGTCTGCATATAACAGATGCAGTCAGTATAGCCTTGGTTATGCCTGCTGTCTTTACATAGAATATGCACAGTGCTTTAAGATATTCCCACCAAATAGAAAACAGCCTAGTGGGGTACATTAGTGTAAGGGAACCTTATGTCAAGACATACTTTATAAGCATTAGCTATTTAAATGGAAGCATGTATAACTTACAATAGATTGAATTACCACTGCATGCTTCCATGAAACAGATAGGTTGTAGGAACGCTGTGAGCAGTGTTAAAAGTGAATCTACAGTGTTACTCACACCTTTCTTGCCCCTGGGAGGAACCTGTAGTTGTTAGACAATGTTAAAAGTGCTCGTTTAGCTAGGGGTGAAGAAGGAGTTCATTACTTTTTAGGTAGGGATCTTGTGAGTTTGATGTGGTAATAGAGCAAGATTTTTTACCAGACAGACAACAGCGATATTGTGAGTAGCAGTACTAGAACTTACATAAACATAACAACCAGACAAAGCATATAGCACAGTAACATAAGCAGTGGAAATGCACCGTACATTGAATATCCACAGTATGGGACTTTACAGTGCTTACTGCAGTCACATACTTTTGATATATTAGGAGTCTTTGCAGTGCATGTTTCAGTCTTGTAAAACATACACACAGTGCTGTAAGCAGTGGCCATGCACGATTTCTTTTCTTTTAATGTGTCCTATTACTGTACCTGCAACCTCTGTGCCCTTCGTGTGCACCCTAGGCACACACTATAGTTGTATTCATTTCCATATTTAAATTTTCTGCATACCCACCCATCCACCCTACTTCCACTGTTTTTATTATCAGGAGGCCTCCTATCTGCATCTGCGTTTATTTCTACGCACCCATGCTATCTTTATTCTTTGTACCGTTATGCATTTATTGCAAGTTTATCTTGGTTTAATGTTTTATTTTTATTTTAGAACACTAGGTATATATGTAGTAATTATATTTTTTTCTTTACAGAATTGCTGAATTATGCCTTTCAAGATGCGTGAAGGAGTGTTTGCAGCCAAGTCATGTTTTTCAATATACAATTCTTAAAAGTCATGTGTCAAATTCTGTATAAATTTATATCAATGATAATGCATCCATTTCCACACTTGTGTCTTTACGGATCTTTGGAGAAGTGGGAAATCAAAATATAGATAGATTGTGAAGCGTTTTGTGGAAAAGAAACAAGTAGAAGGAAAAACTAGAAAAGCTTTTCATATGAAAAGAACATTGTTCATTTTAGTATTGAACAAACTTAACACGTTACTTGAGGTCATCATGCCATTCTACAGAAAGAAGTGTTTGGTGGAGAGTGGAAACACTTCTCACAAAGAAAGATTTTTTAATAAGAAGAGTCACATTCAACAAAGGAATGTAACCCTTGCTATTGTTGAGAGTGGATGTAGCTATGAAGTCCAAAATTATGTGATGTGTAAAAAGAAGAAATCCTAAAGACAGTCAGTAGAGAAGTGGAACGTTTAGGACGGTCTGCAATAAAACCTAGAAAACAAAGTGAGATTTGGACGTGTAATTATTTATGGAATATTTTTCTGAAAGAGATTTTTGAAAGTTTGGCACAAAAATGATAATATCCAAATACAGATCAGGATGCTGCATAGAATAGATGACTGTGAACTTCGTGAGAAAACAGGACTTCTGGGTCACTCTTTAGCTTGTGCTGATAAAAGCAGATGTAAGAGTCAGTTTCATCATATATGGATGCTCGCTGCACATCGTAATAAAATGAGATACCTTCTGGTTAAGTTGTATAAGTGCAAAACACCATGTATGTCCCTTGCACTTTTGAATCAAACACTTGTGGCTGGAACTGTAGAAGGTTTACTTTCAACACTTCAAATGATAAATAGAAAGCATTTAAAGATTACGGGCCTGATTCACAGAGCATTTCTCAATGGGATTGCATCATTTTATAACAGATCCGTGAATCAGGCCCTATGTGTATGTAGATGAAACACTTACAGGAAGTGGAAATGATGATCCTATGCTTTCAAAGCATCTGATCTTTCAACAGTATAACAAAAAGTACTGAATGTTTGAGTTGTCTTCTAGCGAAAGACCTAATACAGTTTGTGTGTCTTGTTGACACACTTCCTATACATTTCAAGTACAGCTAGTGTACCTTGAGGAGAGAATTAAACACAATGCAGAAGATGTTTTGGAAAGACCTTTATCTGTATTTGTTTTTTTTTATTATTATTTTATTATTGTGTTATACACTACTAAGGTACTTTTAACACATATACATACAATCCACAGATACACAATCCAGCATACAAATAACCAACCTTTATAAAATTACAGCAACTTTCTTTAAAAATTCTAAAACATGTATGGTCAAACTTAATTCATTACAATTCATTATCCTCCACCATAGTTCATTCTCGGAGGAGTAAACCAAGCCTGCTAAAAAGCATGTCCGCAAATCAATCAGTTTTGGACAAGTCACACACAAGTGCTTTAAGGTCTCAATGTTTGTGTTACAGTGCCGGCATAGCCTCTGATCTTGCGGAATGTTCGCCCGACAACTCAGTACTTCTTTTGTTGATAACAAGTTTAACCTGAGCCTTAGCACTTGAGACCTAAAAGATCGCGAAGGATGTTTTTTAAGATAAGGTGCAAGTGTGTTAAAACTTTTACATGACCAAAGAAAATGATCCCCAAAGCATTTGTACTCCATTATCTCAGATCTCAAGTTAGACCATACATGTCTACACCATCTTAGTTTTGCAACCTTTGGTGTCAACTCCAATTCCTCCAGAGGAATATTTGCCTGCTGAAGCATTAATTGACAATTCTGAACCCAGTCCCTGAGAACCCTACAGCCGCCCTGAAGTCTTACCAGATTTAGTTGTTCGTATATTGACGACCCTGGTGGGTTCAGTATATTTACCAGCAACTGAAGCTTGCCCCAATCTACCAGAGTTTGTACTGGTAGCAAGCCTAATTCAAACAGAATCCCTGCTAAAGGGACTGACTGCGGAAGTTGGAGCAAACCTTTCCATAATGCCCCCTCTAGTAATGACCAATTAATCGGCTGATTCCGAGTTTGCGCTCCGTAGATTAATTTTGGGGTTAATTGTTGTTTATATAATTTTAGGACTGGTAAAAGAGAGTATCTACCGAATTTTCCATCGAAAATTCTAAGTTGTATGCCAGCCCCTACAAATTTTGCCCGTAAATCTTCCTGTAGTTCGGAACCAGAGAACTTGTCGTAAATTGTCAGCCCTAAGTACACAAATTTATTTACAACTTCTATTTTGCCGTTTTTCAAGTACCAGGGCAGTACTTTACAATTTTTCCTACTCCCCTTAAATACCAGAACCTTTGATTTTACAGTATTTAGTTCTAGGTCTAGTTTTTCCACGAACCCCTCTACGGCTAATAAAGCTCTTTGGAGCCCAATAGCTGTGAGGTCACATAAAACAATGTCATCTGCATAAAGTAAATATTGGACAACCATAGCACCCAATCTTGGAGGGAAAGTTTTTACGGAATCCATACAGCATCCAAGTCCCAATAAATACAAGCAAAAAAGAAAGGGTGCCAAGACACACCCCTGTCTTAAGCCCCTGTTTGTCTGTATCTAAGGGGAAAAGTTACCCAGTTCGTCCAACCTTACCCTAATCCTTGTGTTTGTATGGAGGGCCACCAGAATACTTATCAGGGCTATGGGACACCCCCTGTCGTACAATTTCTTCCACAAAAGGGCCCTGTTAACCATGTCGAAAGCTTTACTAATATCTAAGAAAGCAAAGAATACTGGCTGTGCTTGCTTCTTTGCTTGATGTGCTAGTAAATCTAGCACCATGCAATTGGTTGATGTACTCAGCCCTTGCCGAAAACCTGACTGAAAAACATCTAAGGAGTCTGATTCCACGGCCCATTTTTGTAGAGCTTTCAGCAGTATTTTCGCAAATATTTTGTTCGAGGCATCTAGTAAGGATATAGGTCTATAATAATTAGGAGAGGACCTATCCCCACCTTTAAACACAAGGATTAGGGTTGCTGCTGACCAGGTAGAAGGAAACGAATTACTAGCCAAAATATCCACGAACAAAGCAGACAATACCTGCGACCAAACTACTAAATTGCCTTTGTAGGTCAGGTTAGAGAGACCGTCTGGGCCTGGTGCGTTCGAGGACTTACTTTTCTTTATCAAGATCTTTAAATCCTCCAGATCCCATTCTATAGCACCCCTCCAGTCCGCCTCTGGCCATGTGACTGACTGGTCTAGACCTTCCACCCTGTACAAATCTGAGAAATGTTTTACCCAGCCAATGTCACTAACCTCCTGTGCCTGAAGATAATCTTGTGTACCTTTCGGTTTAATTAGGTCCCAAAATATACCCGGCCTATTCCCTAACATACAAGCCAGCATTCTCTCGGCGTCCTTAATGTATAATATGTACTTTCTACCTTTTGCCCAATTCCTCTATGTTTGTTTTAATTTCCTCACCTTTTCCATGTAACCCGGAAGTGCAGATTTTTTGAGAAGCCTCACTTCTCGATGTAGTTCCTTTTTGTGAACCTGAACTTCTATATCAAAGGAGTGAGAACCCTTCCTACTTGCCACCGTCTGGGTTAGACCCCTATCTGTTGTTAACCTTCCTAACAACTCCCTTACCATAGTAGGGTATCCTTCTGCTGTGCATAAGCGGGCCATCTTGTTTGCTGGCAAATTTACGATTCCAGACAAAAATGCCGCCGCAATTCTAGGGGCCCACTTAACCTCATTCTTTCTTGAGTTTATCTCCTCTCCCGCAGTGTCTGATTCGCTATATTTTGCCACACCAAGCAATTTAAATTCCAAGAGGGAGTGGTCGCTCCATTTCAGGAATTTTATTTCCAGGGAAACTCCTTTTGTGATAAGATCGTGCGAAATGAAGATGTAATCTATTGTTGATTTCCACAGCCCATTCTGCCATGTAAAAGCTGGCGGAATGTCCATCTGTATGTTACCGTTGATTATACTTAGGTTCCATGCCTCAAATTCCTGGGTGATCCTCTTCCCTCTCTCCCGGGATTCCTTTCAGACAGACTTTCTATCATTCTCTAGATACCACTTTTCGTCGAGGCATTCTGCGTTAAAGACTGCCATCAAGGCTTCTTCCAACTTATCCTTTAAGGGACTGAAGTAAAAGTTTACCAGGAAACATTTGCTTGTGGGACTCTCATCGTTTTCTTGCCATTCTAAGAGTACAACCAGAATGTCTGACCTGTCTACCTCAATTACCTGCATTGAAAGCCCCAAAGAACGTTTAACTGCAGTTAGGAGACCCCCAAACGGCCTACCCTTCGCTCCCCGTTGGGCCTTGACGTAGACTGTGTTGAATCCATCTATCATGGGTGTGTCTAACAAAAAAGTTTCCTGCAAACAAATAATGTCAAAATTTAAAAAGAGTTTGTGATTATTCATAATATTCTTGTATCCTCTCGAATTCCATGTAATTATTGACCAGTTAGACCATCATGTGTGTTGGAATCGATTTTCCTCCCTTTCCTGGTTTATCCCTCTACCAAATGGAACTTGCGTATAACCTCTGGAACTATAAATCTCCTTGTTATATCTTTCTCTTTCATCTTGTATCTTGCCTTTCTTTACTTGGTGGATGGGTACCAAACTTGATAAAATTGAGGGCCCTGTATCTGTAACTTCAAAACCAAGGGCTAGGAAGCGTTCTCTCTCCCCCAATATTATTTCCTTTGTTAAGTGTGACCTTAGATGAAGTCTTACAATATCTAGGCAGTCGTCATAGACGAATTCTACCGTCTTAATGTCCCCTGAGGATATCAATTTCAACTTTTGGATTTCCTGCATTAAAGCCAAGATATAATGCCTGTTTAGAGGGTATCTATTAGAGCTTTCGAACAGACGACTCATGAAGATGGTTAACTCGCCGTTAACAGGCGTCTTTTTTTCCAAGTTTGGCTCTTGCCTTGGATTCCACTTTTTAGGCGATCTTGCTTGCCCCATACTCTCTCCCACCCCCTTCGATTGATCCAGGAACTTACATTTTGGGGTCCCCAGGCCCACTTCCTCCACTAATCTCGAGGTCGGAAAAGGCACTAATTGAGGAACCCTTAGCTGCGGCAGCTTCCCCGAGTCCGTCTTCACCACCCCGGGTTTCTAGAAAATTGCATACAACTTAGGAGCCGGTAAATTTCCTGTTTCTACAGCTTCTACCAAAGGTTTCACCAGACCCCTTCCTACCGTTATAAATGGTGGAACCGATAGTCCTTCTACCAGAGGACAACTCTTTCCAACTCCCTTCCCAATTCCAGGTTCAATGTTTTTTATAACCTCTAGTCCCTTAGTCCATTCGGGCTCTACCTCTCCCATGTCTACTGGATAGACGGATATATTGCTTAGATCGAAGGAAGGACTATCACCCCCCTGCACAGTATCCAACACAGATGAAACCTTGTCAGCTTCCTTAACCCTTACTGATTCCTTGTTTAGACCCCTTTTCCTGTTTATAAAGAAATCCTTCTTTCTCTGGTCTAATATGTCTCTATCAATTTGCATGTGTTTATCCACAGCCAACCTTAGGTTACGTAGGAATTTCCGTGACCCTTTATTCTGTTGTGAAGGTGGGGGTTTACAGTTTTTAGGTTTTTTTTGCTGAAGAGACTGCTTGTTTATATTACTAAGTTTGCTCACCTTTGGGCTACTACTCAGCGGCTTGATTTCCTGTACCTGTTCCTTCCCCAACATTGATACTGAAGGGAGGGCTATTTCTGATACCTCATGAGCTACTAAAGCACAGTCTCCCTTTAACTCAGCCTTCTCCCCCTGTATTCCCAAATTTTTAAGTTCAGCACTATTTCCTTGTACCACCCCAGACCCCTCAATGTCCATCTTATTTGGGCTTACAGTATTTAAAACTGAGACTGCCATTATGTAGCCTTCCAAGAAGTGCACTTTACTCAGTACTTCCTTCATTGATTGTCTTAACTCCCGAATTTCATAATTCAATGTATCATAGCCTCTATCCAGAGAGTCCATAATTCTAGAGAGAACCGGAAATGATAGCTCATCTACCGGGGGTAGCTGATCATGTAGGGAGACTTCTTTAGTTTCAATAGCCTCTGGATCTTCAGCCTCAGTCTCTGGCTTCTCCACTAGGAAGTCATCATCCCCTGATTTAACACTTTCACTGCCCTGGAGTAATAATGGGGAAGTCTCGTCCCTTCGCCCAATTTCCCTTTCGTACTTGTGACTGAACTGGTACTGTGACAATTTCTCCTTATAGCCCCATTGCTTAGGTGAGAAGACAGCGGATACTGGCTCTTTCCATTTAGGGTCTCTTGGGCCATGAACTTTCCTAGAAAGTTCATGGGACAACAGTGGGCCCAATATGGAAGTGTCTGCTACTAAATCTCGCTCCACCGCCATTGGTTCGTCAGCCAAAAAGTTCATCTTTGACTCAATGTTTAACAAAGTGCGGTTTATAACTCCCACCACCTCTACCATAGAGTCCGTTTGATTAATTTGCTCTGGACCAAAATCCGTAGGAACCTCTTTAGCTGGAGAAGTAGGACTTCCCTGGGGGGCTACCAGAGTCACTTCTCCAGTGAATGGAGCAGAACCCAACTTAACAGGTTGAAACGCTTGCGACAAATGTGGAAGAGAGATTACCCCCCTGTACTATGGATTCCTCTGGAATACTTCCCATGCTTCTGAGTGTGACTCCCATTATATAAACTCAGGGAGTCACCACTCTTAGAGAAGTTATGAAAAAATATAAGTATGGATTGAGTAAAATTAAGTATTGCAAAAATATTTTAAAAGGTGTCCTAACCAATCATTTGTTTGACCATACAAAATTTAAAAACAGTTAGATACCACTGCACGCTGTCGTACTAAAAGTAATGCAAGTATATAGATCGGGAAATCCCATACAAAGAACATCAATAAATAGAAACTGTGCAGAATAGTCGATTATGAAGAACTCCGAAGGAGTGACGGCGTACTCTGCGTCCTTACTTGACCACTATACAGTGATTTCGCCCCCTCAGCCCCGCCAGCTCCCCAACAGCCGCACAACAGTCGAAGGGCTTGACCCCGCCGGGCTTAAAGCCGCAAGGGCGGTAGCCTCCGGGTTTTGAAGGGAAGCCAAGTCACGTGATGTGGTCACGTGCAATGGACACCACGCCTCCTCCAGGAAGCGCTCCTCCGATCCGATGCGGCAAGAGCCTCTAGCTCGCACTGCCGAATGAAAGTCTCACTGAGACTAATAACTGCTCCAACACGCCTCCCAGGAGCACACAGAGAATCCAAAACCACTCGCCCACACTGGGCGGGCGGCAGCCTCCGGGTTTTGAAGGGAAGCCAAGTCACGTGATGTGGTCACGTGCAATGCACACCACGCCTCCTCCAGGAAGCGCTCCTCCGATCCGATGCGGCAAGAGCCTCTAGCTCGCAGTGCCGAATGAAAGTCTCACTGAGACTAATAACTGCTCCAACACGCCTCCCAGGAGCACACAGAGAATCCAAAACCACTCGCCCACACTGGGCGGGCGGCAGCCTCCGGGTTTTGAAGGGAAGCCAAGTCACGTGATGTGGTCACGTGCAATGCACACCACGCCTCCTCCAAGAAGCGCTCCTCCGATCCGATGCGGCAAGAGCCTCTAGCTCGCAGTGCCGAATGAAAGTCTCACTGAGACTAATAACTGCTCCAACACGCCTCCCAGGAGCACACAGAGAATCCAAAACCACTCGCTCACACTGGGCGGGCGGCAGCCTCCGGGTTTTGAAGGGAAGCCAAGTCACGTGATGTGGTCACGTGCAATGCACACCACGCCTCCTCCAGGAAGCGCTCCTCCGATCCGATGTGGCAAGAGCCTCTAGCTCGCAGTGCCGAATGAAAGTCTCACTGAGACTAATAGCTGCTCCAACACGCCTCCCAGGAGCGCACAGAGAATCCAAAACCACTCGCTCACACTGGGCGGGCGGCAGCCTCCGGGTTTTGAAGGGAAGCCAAGTCACGTGATGTGGTCACGTGCAATGCACACCACGCCTCCTCCAGGAAGCGCTCCTCCGATCCGATGCGGCAAGAGCCTCTAGCTCGCAGTGCCGAATGAAAGTCTCACTGAGACTAATAGCTGCTCCAACACGCCTCCCAGGAGCACACAGAGAATCCAAAACCACTCGCTTGCTTGTTTTTAGAAGAACAATTTGACAGAAGTGAGGCACTATATTTTTATAGACACTACATCGGATTTTATAACAGAGAAAGTGCTTTGAATGACATGATAGTGCCTGATTTCCCGATTGTGTTTCAAAAATTTAACATGTTTGAAGTGAATGCATTGCAAGCTGTTCATCCTTTCCAAGTTATTGTTAGATTGCAAACTAAGATGTCTAAACTGCCTAAACAATTACAGATTCTTTGCCTTAGTAAATGGTGTTGCCACAAAAGATAAGAACATTTGGCAACAGCTTATATATATCGGAAAGGGTGAAAGACGATTTAGCGTTACAACTGTAGCCGAATGATCTGTACAAAGGCAGTATGACTGTACCTTAATTGTCTATGTTTTATGTTGAGTCAACAAACAAAAGCAGTGAAGGTCAGTTCCAACGTCTAACTGTTGCAGAAGGGAATAGTTTGTATGAACGTTACACTAGTCATCCTCTACACTCACGCGAAGTCATGAGCAACAGTTTAGAATGAGACCAAATGAAAGCAAAAAGGTTCACTAATCAGTGTCTGGGAAAAAAGTTAGAATCTTGTTGTTTCCCCTATGCTTTTTCCTACAGGAGCAGGAGGCAGATTGGATGATTGGAAGGTTCAAATTTCTTCTTCAGAATATCATTGTACACAAATGTATTCTGAAGAATCCCGATTACGCACCAATGTTGAATATATTTTTCACTTCATGTATGAAAGTGAATGTTCAACATTATATTATGCTGTTGCTCACACACTTCAGACCGGAACTAGGTTTCAAAATGGTTCTGCGTGTGAGATGCTGCAACAGGTAAAAGAAAACATTAAAATTACCAATATCCTTGCCACAATGAGAGCAGCTAAGGAATATTGGTATAGAACGCACTCAAAGGCTAGATTCATGATCAGAAATGTGGGTGCTCCAACTTGGTTTGTGACTTTATGTTGTGCTGAGTATGGTTGGGATGATATTGCAGAGTGGATTTGTGAACTAAATCCACAAAAAGAAGACATAGAATATATGACATCAGGAGAATTGTGTTCTATTCACCCTCTAAGTGTATCATCATTCTTTCATCACCGATTTCTAGACATGTTACATGTTATATGTAATAAAGAGAATGGTCCACTATGCACTGTGGAATATTTCCTTTGGTGGAAAGAGTACCAGGCATGTTGGGCTCTACATATACATATGCCGTTGTGGTTTAAAGATGTTCCTCAGCTTAATAAATAAAGTGATGGCTGTGTGATGTATTTTATAGAAAAAAAATGTTACTTCTTTCATTCCTGCTCAGCATGTGAATGCTGATTTATGGAACAAGATGGAAAGAGTTCAAAGGCACTCATCTAGCAAGTATTGTCAGAGAAAATATGGAAGTAAAGACAAGTACTACACTCAGTGGAGATTTGGTTTTCCAAGGCCTGCAACACCACTTGGTCGAGCAAATAGTCTAATGTCATTCGTTCCACACCATATTACTGGTAAGACACCATGGAATACATATCATTTAAAAGAGATAAGGAATGGCAATTCATTAATGATAACAATCCTGTCATTGCTCAGCTTCGGAATGCAAATACTGATGTACTGTACATTGCTGATGATACAACAGCCAGCTGTTGCTTGTTAAGTTACAGCATACCTGACAAAAGCTGAAAAGAGCAATACAGCTTAAGTATGGGCAGACATATCAGTGGACAAAAGTCTTAGTCAGTGTAAATTAGTAGGCTGTTGTATTCAAGATTTATTGCGATGTTAACCTTACCAACAGCCCTCAGTGTGCACATCAAACAGTATTAGTTTTTACTAGGCTTGGTTTCCGTGAAAGGGTTAAATAAGTCCAGAGTTCAAAGGAAGCTCCACTTGGCTTCTCGCCTCGTTAAATGGAAAATAAAGTCAACTTAATTGTTTTCTCCAGGGACATTAGCTTTCAGTCTGTCCGACCCTCTTTCCACTGGGTTAAGAAATAAAAAAGGAAAAATCCACACAGAATGCACAGTCCGTGATTAATGGTTGACGGCCGGCCCTTCTCCTTGGCGAGTCCGTCTCTGATAGGGATCTCTTCGGTGCCTTTCAGTGAGCCTTCTATTATACCCAGTGCAAATCACCTGGGGATTCGTCCCATTCCTCTCTGGTCTCCGGCCCGGCTTGCAGCTATAATCAGAAACACCTGGTGAGCTCTCGGTTGCCGCATTTAACCCCTTCTCTGCTCCTCCCTTCCATTCCACCTCCACACAGTGTTCCCTCCCATTCCCCACACCTGCAGGGCATTTTCTTTCCTCCTTCCACCCAGTTTCATTCAATGTTTGACCCCACCCTGTACGTCTCTGGGGGTACCTATCTCTATGTGGGCTGACTATATTGTACCAGTGCTAGTCTCTGGTATACATATCTTTTTGCGGCATGATTGGGTTGTACCTATGCAATTTTCCCTTTTTAATTCTGTCTCTGCCCCCTCCTTGGTTTCGTTTCTCGTGGTGGTTTCTGGGACATGTATTTTTATTTTGATTTGCTGTGTTAACCTTTTGTTGCCTGGGTCTCATTACTAGAATAGGGTTCTCCCTTGGCTCTGTTGCCTCTTTGACCACCTCACAGTCAGAAACGTCTAAGCTTTGGTCTGAAGATGCGCTCACATAGAGCTTGTGGAAGCTATGAAGCTGAAGATCGGGTAACTAGTTTGCCTCTGTATAGACATAGGGTTAGTTTACTATGGCTAAGTCTTGGCCCAGCTACTACTAGAAATCGCGTACTTAAGCCTTTGAGTGAAATTCAGCAGTGATGTGAAAGAGTGCCCGATAGTACAGAGATTATGAAAACCAACTTGATTGATACCTATTATCCAAATCGGTCTGTAGAGTTGGAGGATCATTGTTTATTTGAAGTAGCAGAACACTACTCATATCAAAATATTGAAGAAAACAATGACAGCGGGCGGTTTAAAGTACATGGATGTACTGGTTGTTTAGTGAGACATTGAAATCCAAGTCTCATCAACCACATGAAACTGTCTTGCCAAACTGCAGAGAAAAAGGAATTTTGTATTTTTGCCTTTTGCAGTTGTTCTTCCCATGGCGTGTAGAGAGTGATATGATTTGAAGTTTTGAAATTTTTGAACAATCATTTTGGGGGACAAAGAACTTAATTAGCTATCCAAAATGTGAGCAGTACTTAGGGTTACTGTAAAAATAACTTGTTCCAGAAGAATTTTTGGCATCTGAATTGGCAAACGAGACTCCTGAAGGCAGTCAAGATTCTGCAGTAGGAAGACAAAATGTCTTAGGTGAGCCAATTATTCAAACTGATGTTGAGCTTGCCACGGAAGAAGTAGAACGTCCAATGCAACAAACTAAAATTGCTGATGGAAAGTATGATACATTAGTAAATAAACGCAATGTAAAGCAGAAGGTAGTTTATTGCAAAATCAAAGATAGGTTCTTACATGGTTTGCAACATGGCAATCATGAATGTTCTTGTGTGCAATACAAACCTCTGTTGATGTATGTTAGTGGACAAGCAGGAACAGGGACATATTTTTTAATCCATGCATTAAGAGTAATGATACAAAATGCAAGTGATTGCTCTCTGTCATGTATTGTAACTGCTCCAACAGGTAGACAGCATTCAGTATAGGAGGTGATACTTTATATGATTGTTGATGCTACCAGTGGACCATGACAATAAACTAGAGTATCAAAAACTTGTATCAAGTTCTAAGAAAATTAAATACATTGATTGTAGATGAAGTAAGCATGATGTCTAACTTGATCCTAGCTTTCATTCATTTGCAAATGCAAGAGGTCTTGAAGAGTGACTGATGTTTTGTTTGGAAGTAAAAATGTCCTTGTTTTTAAAAATGTGTTACAGTTAACTCAGATGAAAGTTGAATCCGTTTTCAAAATGTTGCAACCTAAGTATAATCAAAAAGCTATAGGGAGCATTGGTAATTTTAACTTTTGAAATTGTTTTGAATTCCAGGAACATACCATTAATATGAGGAAATCTGCAGACTTAGAGCATGCATAAATGCTTACTAAGATTTATATAGGTATCCTTGAGGAGAATATGAACGCAGTTTTAAAAGGAAAACTGATTTCTAAAATGTTTCATGTAGATTGCACTGTGCCTGATGTAATGTTGACTTCAAGAAAAACATTTTTTGTGTTGCTTTGATGTGTACAGTTGGAGAGTGTTACAAGTTCAACTCTACAATGCTGCTCTCTGAGAAGCAAGATATTGTAGAGATAAAATCGTACAATATTTTAGATGGCATTAGAGTTAGATAAAGGAGCAAAGGCTTGATTAATTTAATTAGAGAGTTCATAGCAGGTCTAGAATCAGTTTTAAAACTGTGCATAAGTGCATGAGTAATGTAAAGAGGCACTTGAATGTAGAAAATGGTCTAGTCAATGGAGCAATGGGAAGAGTGGTTGAATTTCACACTTTTCCTCAGAGTACAAATATTGAACATATTCAAGTAAAGTTTGATTGTGTAGTGGAACCTCATTTGATTTGTCGGACCTCTGCACGCTTCATGCTTTTTAATGATGTCTGTGTGAAAAGAGCAAAATGTCCATTGTGCTCTGCAAATGTAATGACTATTTATAAATCACAAGGGTTGAGTTTTAAAGCAGCACTTATTGACATTGGTCATGCAGTGTTCAAAGATGGAATGTCATATGTAGGCTTGTCACATGTTCAAAATATTGAAGGTTTATTTTCAATAAACTTTGATAAAATAAAACTGACAACTGGCAATACTTGCATTGAAAAATATAATAGATGACATTACTGTATGACTATTTTAGATGTACTACTGCAGGAAACTATTAGTGTAGATAGACATGTAGGAATTTTTCATGAGTGGATCTATAAGTCTCCACAATGGAACAAAGACCATACTACTCAGGATATTTTGGAAATATTTTTATGTGTTCCTATACCTGATAAGAAAAGTGAAAAGATTCTAATTAGTACCTCTTAATTATGTTTCAAAGATACAGTATAGATGGTGGGAAAATTAACACGTCAATATTGAATTTTGTAAATAGTCAATTTTCTATTAGTAAGACAACTTTTCAAAACATATGCAATAATTGTTTATGAGAGCATCCATTCACTGTGAGATTTCAGAACATGGGTGCATACAGACGTAGATTGGTTTGTTTGCAGTGACTCTATAGTCAAACACCAAGCTAAATTGCCAGAGGGTTTAAATAATGCTTACTTAATATTGCTAGAAGCAAAGTTTTTAAATATGTTTTATATTTTGTGGATATAAACATGCAAAATGGATGACTACAATGGGAGAATAGGGTAATAAGTGGTTTATATAAACATGAGGATAAATAGTTACAAAGGTGAAATAAAAAATCACTGTGAAATACCTTTATACATAAGATTGTCAAAATTATATAAATGAGAACAAAAGAGCATTCTGCAAACTTCTGCTTCTGTTTTATTGTGTAAAACACTGTATATTGTAATATGTACATGTGTTCCCTATAAGTACTGGCTTCCATGAACATTATTTTAGGGAGTGTAGAAGTTCATAACTGTTAACACCTGAAACAAGTAAACAGTAGGATGTAGATAAACAAATAAAATACAGTGTTTCTAAAAGAAATGAGATCTGACTACTAATAAGAATTTTATGGGAGGATTTAGGCATATAGTGTCTTATTTCTTATGTGTGTAGGTGGCCAAAATGTTTTCAAGCGTTATTGCAATTCAATTAAAAAGGAAAACTGCCCACTTTAAGCACTCGTAGGTAGATTCTCTAAAATACATTTCAAGTGTGGTAGTTTCCACAAAAGTCCTGGAATGTGTTCTATCATTACACTGTGACCACAAAAGTGATGGGTGGAAGGTTTCGAATGAATCTAAACCACTGGCAATTGCTCTGGGCCAACCTTCCACACCACCGTTTTTTAGCCCGTCTGCGCCATTGCAAAAGGGGACCAGCCATGTGCAAATCAGTCAGCAGCTGCCGCCACCGAAGGTAGCAGCCCAGCCCGAACTGCTAGGCCAGGTCCCCTCTGCACAGAAAACCAAGCAACCCCAGACATGTTTCGGCCTTGTTGGACCTCCTCAGTGAGGTGCAGCCTGGTTCCCTGTGGCGCAGCGAGCAAGGGACCCACGTCTGGGCATACCCTCTCTCACAAGGAGAAACAAACTGACCACAAAAGTGATGGGTGGAAGGTTTCGAATGAATCTAAACCACTGGCAATTGCTCTGGGCCAACCTTCCACACCACCGTTTTTTAGCCCGTCTGCGCCATTGCAAAAGGGGACCAGCCATGTGCAAATCAGTCAGCAGCTGCCGCCACCGAAGGTAGCAGCCCAGCCCGAACTGCTAGGCCAGGTCCCCTCTGCACAGAAAACCAAGCAATCCAGACATGTTTCGGCCTTGTTGGACCTCCTCAGTGAGGTGCAGCCTGGTTCCCTGTGGCGCAGCGAGCAAGGGACCCACGTCTGGGCATACCATCTCTCACAAGGAGAAACAAACTGACCACAAAAGTGATGGGTGGAAGGTTTCGAATGAATCTAAACCACTGGCAATTGCTCTGGGCCAACCTTCCACACCACCGTTTTTTAGCCCGTCTGCGCCATTGCAAAAGGGGACCAGCCATGTGCAAATCAGTCAGCAGCTGCCACCACCGAAGGTAGCAGCCCAGCCCGAACTGCTAGGCCAGGTCCCCTCTGCACAGAAAACCAAGCAACACCAGACATGTTTCGGCCTTGTTGGACCTCCTCAGTGAGGTGCAGCCTGGTTCCCTGTGGCGCAGCGAGCAAGGGACCCACGTCTGGGCATACCCTCTCTCACAAGGAGAAACAAACTGACCACAAAAGTGATGGGTGGAAGGTTTCGAATGATTCTAAACCACTGGCAATTGCTCTGGGCCAACCTTCCACACCAACGTTTTTTAGCCCGTCTGCGCCATTGCAAAAGGGGACCAGCCATGTGCAAATCAGTCAGCAGCTGCCGCCACCGAAGGTAGCAGCCCAGCCCGAACTGCTAGGCCAGGTCCCCTCTGCACAGAAAACCAAGCAACCCCAGACATGTTTCGGCCTTGTTGGACCTCCTCAGTGAGGTGCAGCCTGGTTCCCTGTGGCGCAGCGAGCAAGGGACCCACGTCTGGGCATACCCTCTCTCACAAGGAGAAACAAACTGACCACAAAAGTGATGGGTGGAAGGTTTCGAATGAATCTAAACCACAAAATTGTTATTACCTTTTTATGTGTGCAGGTGGTCACAAAAAAGGGAGCACACAGATTTGAGAAGAAGTATTCTAATGCCAATTTAGAGGTAATTACAATATTTGAAGGTGAACATTGATTTAATAGAAAGAAAGGGATTCCACATTGCACACAACTTTCTGTGCAAATAGAAGTATTAAATAACAATATACATTTTACATTTTTTTTGAAGATCATGTGTAGGTTATGAAATGTCATCATTCACTTCTCATGTGTGTATGTGGTCAAAACAAGGACACCCACGATTTTACAAGATGTATTGAAATGACATTTGTAGGATTTGTAGTGTAGCTTGTAAGTGTTGATGAATTTACAGAGGGACGTTTTTATTGTCTACCTATTATTTGAAATAATGGTACAACTAGAGTTTAAAAAGATTTACACTCAAAATAATTCTACCATGGTGGCATGTCTTCATTCTTTTATTTGTAAAACGGAAGACATTGTTAGGTTATATGCTTTGGTATCCTTTTTAAGGTCGCAAAAACGAGTCTACAAATTTCATATGATTTAACATGAAACAAAGTTTGTACAGGTATTGTATATATGATACCTTTCTTTCTATATTACATTGTTTGACTGGTACTGTACTATTGCAGTGATAGTGTTCTAAAAAATATAATGGGCACAACAAAATGCTGTGGCTATTGGCCATGGCTGAAGGCCATGGCTAGCATTGCAGCAAACATCTATGGAAAAACAAAACCCTTGAAATTTAAGGAAAAAACCTTAGTTGCAGAGACATTAAGGTGAGCAATACATTGTAAAAATAAATGTGAAATTCAAGGAAATTACTTTAGTTGCAGGCACGTTAAGGCGAGAACTTAATGCAACAAAACTCCTGAAATTCAGCTAAAGCCACCTTAACTTTGTGCCCTCTATTGAGCAGCCTCTGACCCCAATGATAGCATCACAGATGGCTTCACAGATGACATCACAGGGGAGATTACTAATTGTATTACAGTGGTAACCAGAAATAGGCATGGCTTTCAGCCATGGTCAATGTGCATGGCCAAATATATTTTAAAACATTAATGGGCATTAATCATGGGCTTCAGTCATGGCCACTGGCCATTGCCTACAACCATGTACACTAACAGGTCACAAACCATAGACTTTGTCGTTCACCAGTGGCTACAGCCTTCAGTCAGATGTGTCCTCTGTGTATTATATATACTAAGCAGCCACTAGCCATGGGCTTTAGCACAATACTGCCCTTTGGCTGTGCCCAATATATATTCTAACATATAAATAGGCCACTAGTCATGGTCTTTGACCATGAGCTGTTTATACTTATTTTGGCCATGCTCACTGTATATTTTAAAATACTAACATGCCATAAGATATGGCCTTTGTACATGCCCACTGTGTATTATACAACACTAACCAGCTATTAGCTATGGCCTACGGCCGTGACCACTGTGTATTGTATACACTAAACAGCCACTAGACATGGGGCCTCATTACAACTATTGCGGAATGGGTTTAATGGCGCTGCTAATGGTGCCGGCGCCATTAAACCCATTCCGCAATATTGCGTGGTTCCCTCGCGGGACCAGACGTCCATAGCGGGTCCCGCGAGGGGACCAGGGAGCTAACAATGGGCCGGCCGTAATCGGCCCGTTGTTAGCTCCCGCACCCATTCCCATTGAGCCCCATGGGGGCTCGAATGGGAATGGGGAAGGACCGAGCCCGGGTTCCCTGAAGGAGGAAATACCGGGCCCTCCATACTCGGAATGGCCTGGTATTTCCCCATTCAGGGAACCCGGACACGGTTTTGGAGGCAGCCATGCCCTTATTAAGCAGCAAGAGCCTTTGGCCATGCCGACTGTATATTCTAACATACTTTTTGGCACAAGCTATAGCCTTTAGCCATGGCCAGTGACTACAGCTGTATACAAAATGCTAGAAATCAGGATGGGAGGTCCATAGACATCTATCTGGTTTGGGAAACTTTAATTCGGTCTCCAACCAATTTCTTGCACAGATAATACATTTAAATGTTTACATGACTTTTGATAAGCACAAAAGTAGTACGGACAGGTGTAATTTTTGACATGGGAAATACAGGTGTCTATCAACCTTTATGGTATCGAGGTAACATTTCCAAAATGATGCACAAGTACAGAATACAGATAGGTGGGGACAAAATTTACACAAAGTGCTGCCCGGGACTATAGTAGGTCCGGGGGTACTGAACAAGACGGTGTACACAACATTATCTACAAACACATATACAAAGGAGTTTGAATAGTTGTGTCACGGAATATCGATACTGAAGGGTTTCTGCCACGTGGGGCTGGGTAAGAGCCAGAAGTGGTGGAGGCCTTCATCAGGATGAATGCTGAGCGTGGTCCTGTCCGTGTGAGAGATCTGTGGGGGATAGCTGTCAAGATCTCTAGGGGTTGTTTGTCATTTAAACATTATTGAATAATGGCTGATTAGTGCCTGAATACACGAGGCTGTGTATTGGAAGAACAGCTTAGAACAGCTTACCGTTTGCTGTGGTTGCTGCGGTAACGCTGTGCTTGAGAATCCTTAATTATTAGCAGGATTATGAAAGGCCCATGGCAATGGTTTGCTTGGACCGGCTCAAACTATTTCGGGTCCTTCAGGCTGGAAGAATTGGCCTGGTAGGTCTAGGAGCTGTTGGAGGGAAGGTCAAACAACCGTCAATCCAAAAAGCCCTAGATGGTATAGGTGTCACATGGTCTAAGGAGTAACCACAGTGAGTGAGCGCGAGTATCAGTGGATTAGAGGACAAAGAAACTGGCACTGGTGGTCAAGGTGCCAAACAGTGAAATTGAAATTATCAAGAACAACATATGAGGCCAGTGTGGTCAAGTAGCCAACAAGTCATGAACGTGTGGAGCCAGTGTGCGCCAGTATAAATGATGGTGCTACTGGTTAACGTGCTGGCGGCGGTGCCCAAACTCTGGAGTGTGTAATAGCTTGCCGGTGGAGAACGTGATGGTGGGATGTCCAAGTGTATTTAAGTGAAACAAAAGTTAGGACTCATGGTGCAGCCACAAGGAAAGACCGACACGTGGATTTTGTGCGGTGCTTTTTTTGGGCTGCAGAAAGGGGCATGTGTGCAGCCGGTGGTGACGGAGCACTAGTTGTCCGCATGGCGTGAGCCTGGGCAGTGCCTTTGGTGGTGCTAACCCACTACAGGGGCCATCGCGGGACATACGGTCAAAACTTACTTACCAGAGCGCAGTGAATGCAGCTGTACTCCTAGCGGCAATGGTTGTTGTCGGACCTCTGACAATGCAACTATTAAAAGCCTGCCCACGGGGCCAGAGCCAATGTGGCCGGCGGTGTGTGTCGGAATGAACATGTCACTAGGTTAGTGCGCCGTACGAGTCTCTTGATTGGTTGAGACACCGCCAATCGTTGTGGGTCCACGTAGGCAAACCGAAAGTGAAACCCTGCTAGCCTAGTGGGTGCATACGGACCAATGGGAGGAGTGCGTGCCTCTGTGACGCACACATGAGCTAGACTGCACTCCGGAGATGATTTTTTACACAACTTAACTATAGTGCAGTGACCGCCACACTCTGACGACATCGACAAGCTGGACTTTTGGGACCATAGTCTGGCTAAGTGGGTCATGGGGAGTAACGGGAGGGCTGGTCATCAACCTAGGAGTGGAATTACAATACGTATGCATCCCAACATAGACCTTGATGGCCCACCAAGTCTTGTAACATGTAAACTCCCCTAACTGGGGCAAATTTTCCATCCGTGGGGTGACGCTCTCTGGGGGCAATTGTGGCCGGGACTATGGAGGATTGGGTACCCTGAAAAATATGGTAGTTGATTATTGTTGTCCTTACTCTCTCTCATCTTTCCCCTTCTTTTTGTATTGGTCTGCTGTTTTACGACTATATTTTGATCGGATGTACTTTGATGGCCCGATGGCTGAACAAAGTTATGTAAACACAGTTCAGTGATCACCGCACTATAGTTAAAATGAGTATCAAGTTCCATAGGAAACCAGAAAATGTATTTGCTAAATCATTTTTGACTTGCATGATGGATTTGACTGATATTTTAAAAACAAAATGTTGGTCATGCCGCTCCCCCAACTCCCATACTGGAGATTTGTGAAAAATGTAAAAGCTATTAAGAAAGCCACTCCCATTCATTCTTCCATAGAGAAAAAGTCAACATTTCTGTGAAGTACACAGCAAATATCGCTGGATGAAATTGTACCATGTATGAAACAAATTGGGCACGAAGCATTGACTCATTTTCTGGGAGGAGTCTTGGGTTTTTCCTTCCAGTAGTTGTACCCCCTTCTCCCAAAGATATAACTTTATCCCACATGGAGCTTTGCAGCAGAGAGTCTGAGAACCATTTAAGAAACTAAAAAGCAGCCATTTTTCCTCAAAACTCTATTGCTAATAACGTTTGACTTGCTGGATGGGTATGGATGACATTTTCTCAAATGGAAATTATGTCAGGGGTCCCTCCAAACTGCACATTGTGGGAACAAAATGTCATAAAATGAAAAAGTTATTGAGAAAACCAAACACCATAGTTTCACAGTTTTCAGCCCATTCATTTTCCCATAGAGAAAAAGTGCAGTTTTTGAACAGCCGTAGCGTGCAAACCGCTCGTTATATTTGGACCAAATAAAAAACCACTTGGGCACACAAAATGGACTTACATTTCTTGACTTGTTTGTGGTAAATCCATGCAGTAGATTTTACTAGCCCCCTGATCCGTGAACCTTTATATTGGGCTTTGTTATTTTTACAGCTGAGAGGATAAACAAGGCTAATAACGTTTGTGAAGAGTTGGATGGATTTGGATGACATTTTCCAAACAAAAGGTTTGTCAAGAGCTCCACTAAAGTTGACATTTTGGGACCAATTTGTTAGAAAATGAAAAACAATAAAAGCTGCTGTTTTCAGCCTACTCGCATTCATTCTCCCATAAAGAAAAAGTACAGTTGTTGAAAAGCTATACGTGAAACGGTTTGAGCACAAAGCATTGACTTAATTTCCTTGACTGGTTTGGCATAAATCCATCCAATAGTTTTTAAAATATTTGACAGATAACAGTGTGCCCCTCTGTGCCTTAAAACCTTTTTAATCCGTCTTGATGCAACAGACTAGGTTGAGAGGGGCTACCACCTTTTGACTTGCTGGATGGATTTGGATTACATTTTTAAAACCAAAGGTTTGTCACGCACCCCCCTGCCCAAACTGGAAATACATTTTGGGAGCAAAGAAAACATTAAAATGTTGTTTTCAGCCTACTCTCATGAATTTCCCCATAGAGAAAAAGTGCAGTCTTTGAATTGCTGTAGCGCATAAACTGCTGGCCAGATTTGGACCAAATAAGAAACAATGTGGGTACAAAGCATTGACTCAATCTCCTTGACTGGTTTGTGGTAACTCCATTCAGTGGCTTTTAAAATATTGGACAGAGACATTGAGGTGCCACACTGTTCCTTAAAACCTTTATATATATCGGCCTTGGTGTTTTGCAGCAGAGAGGCTGACAGACTTTTCAGAAATTAAATCTGCTTTTTTTTTGCTTGATGCAAGTGATTCCCAGGATATTACTGGCAGAAACCACAAATGAAAGAACTCAAAAAGCTATTTGGAGGAGGAAGAAGGATGCCATCAAACTTTGGAATGTACTGCCACATGATCTTACAGAGTCTATTAATGTTCTCGAATTCAGAAAGAGACTCAAAACTCTTCTGTTTATGTAGTTACTCCTAGGACACTGATTGTTTTGAACCACAGCGTTTAGATGGCCTGGCCGTAGCTGCTATATAAAAAACAATAGCAATATCAATAACAATCACATCAGGCTAGAGGTTGGGAGTGGGAAAGAAGACACCATGTGAAGTTAGGTATTTGGGGTGGGTTGGGGAGACAGTTAAGTGTAGAAAATGATTGGGCTATCAGGAGAAGAGCGCAGCAATCTCACGACATTAGAGCAGCAACGCCACAAGATGCGCTCAGAACTAAATGTGCATCACACGAAGTCAAGAGTGATAGGAGGTAAACAGAGAGAGTTAGGGAGGGAAAAAAGCAATTGAGTCGAGTGAGGGGACCTAGAAAAAAGAAGGGCTGCACATGTTGAGTGCCTGTGAGGACATGGAAGACGTTTTCATTTTGAATTTTTTTTGCCATTATCGTGGGAATCATTGAACTGCTACTCTGCCGCAATAAATTCTGTTATTGGAAATGATTACTGTAAAATTGAGCAATGGGTGTTTGATAACAAATGAATGGTGTGACATGGCCATTGACAATGGAAGAAACTCCTCTAAGTTTATTCTAAGTGGTTCTGTCATTGCTCCCTGTGACAGGAGGAACTTCTCTATATGGCTCCACGATATTACTGGAGCCGGTTTGATAAGTTCTTTCTGAATGCGATCAATGTCGTGTGCCATCTGTCTCCTTTTTCACTCCATTTCTTTGTCTAGTTCTCTTTGTTTCTTCGCTTTCCATCTAACTCTTTCCTCCTCTTTTCTTTTCTCGTCCCTTCTTTCGTTTGCTCTACGTACTTCCTCATCTCTTCGGCTTTGAATTCTTTTATCTTGCAATTTCTGTTATTCTTCCCATTCTCTCTTCATTTCCAATCTATCTTATTCTTCAACTGCTCTCTGCCTAATGTCATGTTTCCCTTGTTCCTCTGCCCTCTCTTCCTTTCTCTGCTGTTCTTCTTGATACATCTGTTATCGCTGTTGTCTATTCTTTCTCTTGTTCTCATCTTCCCTCAACCTTCTTTCTCGTTCCCTGTCTTCCCCTTGCCTTACTTCCTCAATGCTTTTCCCATCAAGTTTAAGCAATATCTGTCCACCCATTAATTCATTCTGTACGAGGTTATCTTGTCAGCTTTATCATTTTCTCCTTTCCATTGCTTGATCTCTCCTTCTATCTTGGTGGTCAAGTTTGATTGTTCACTCTTCTCATCCTTGTCCTGAAAGGCCTTAAAGATATATCCCTTTTTCTTACTGTCTTCTGAACTATTACCACTGCTATACGCAGGTGGCTCATATATCGGATTAGTATACCCTATTGCCGCTTTCAGTTCCTTTAATGGATACAGCCCTATATCTTCTGTACTATCGCTGTTTATTTCCAACAGAGTAGGGGGTGCAGAAGGCTCAACACCCTTCTCCTTGCTCCTCCTGGTACATCTTCCAGAGCTGTAGAATAGCTAACCTTTTCTCTAATTTCTTCGTGAATACTGCATGCAGGTATGTTGCAAAACTGCTTTCAACAGCGATCCCCTTGTGGCTACGGCATGAACATCTTATCTGCCATGCCTTCCACTTACTCCACACTATACTGTTTGATCTTGGGTATGTGTTTGGGCACTGTCTTGCACATGTGCATCAGTGGTGTGTCCTCTCCCATTATGACAAGTTTCAATCGACTGTCTATACTTACCAGAGTTTACACAAAAGTACGTATCAGAAAAACAATCAATATGAGCGTGCTCCACCCTTGCCACTCAAAGCCTTTATGTCTCAATAATTTCAATCTATTCTACAATCAACATACTTTTTGGTCGGCACCGACAATGACCTAAAATGAGTAATGACCTTTTGTCTCTATACAGCACAGCCTATCTCTGCTTTTTTCTCCTAACACTTCTTTAAAGATACAATTCACAGACAGTCGACTTCACATAAACGTCATGACCTCTTTTTACTTAGCCCCTAAAAATACCCTGCATGGGAGTGTAAATCAAGTCCTTTCAGAAATCTATCTGTGTGTCGCCTATATTATCCACTTGGATTTTGAAATGATTTCTTCTACGTTTCTTAAACGAGGACTATCGGGCTTCCAGAAGCTATACACCTCACCATGTCACTTTATCATATATCTTGACGTTCATCCGTCACACACGAAAACAACCCCCTGTTACTTTCCACTATTACAATCTCCTTTTTCCCCACACTATTGCCAGTCTCTTAGTCTACTCATTATTCACTTTTCAGCTGTAGGCCCTTGATATCCTCTCCCCTCCCGCATTTTGGCCGCTGTCGCCTTCAGTCCACTCGGTGCCTGTGGAAAGCAGGAGGGATTTTGTAAAAGAGGGACCCGCCTCACCTATATCTTTTTTACTTGCAAGTTCGACTATGTTGGCAGAGGGTGTCGGATAATCTAAAAGTCTCAAGTCTACTAAATCGATGGACCTTTTATTTCAACCATCCGACCTGCTACCACTTGAATCCAGCTAAGGGGCTCTTTAAGACGAGGTTGCACTCTGTTGGGAAGGGTGGGGATGCAGAAATTACTCAAACATGAATAATAAGGTTGACTCAAGAAGTTGGCAAGGTGTACGCTATTTTATTAACAATTATCTAAAACAGGGAGTACAACGAACATCCGCAGATGTCACACAGCAGAATCTCCATGCATTTCATGAAAAAACATACTTGTATACTAAATATTTGTCACCATTGACGTCATACTATGTGGCAACTTGTTAAACTTATGTGGGTTTGTGATAGGGTAACACGGAACATCTACATATATTTTATATGGGGTTGAAGTTGTTATTGGGTCTCTACTGTTAGGTGGGCATCTAAGCCCTCCTCTAGTTCAAGTCATCTACATTGTCAAAAAATACACGACAATCAATTGGTTCTTAAACTATAGGGCTCTCTGCTGCATGGCCCTCTATAATTGGTTGCCACACTTACACCCTTCTAGAATATTCCACTCACTAGCAGCAGACAAGCTGGCAACTCAGGTGCGGGTGGGCTGGTCTTGACCATAACTTCCTACCCAATTAGCCTGACATCCATCATCACTCTTCCTCTGTGTCAGACAATTAGCCTTTCAACATGGCCTTGTAGGCTTCACAACTCCTGAGAATATTAGGGAGAATGGGTATACTCGCATCTGCTTGCCTCAACGCCATCTGCTTGAGTCTATTTCCATCTTGGTCACATGTCTGAAGACCACACTTCAAGCTCCAATTCTGTATTTGATGGTATTAAAATGAATAACAGTTGGCACTCATTGTCTCTCAGCTGCACCGTGGCAGGAGTTGGGCTCATTCTTTGTATTCATTGTATCCTTTGCATAGACAACCTGTTCTTGGCTGATCTGGCCTTCTTGACACTGGGTCAAACAAGCCTGCTTGCTCCATTACATGCACGATAATGCTGCTGCGGTTAGTGACTCTCGCTCGGGTGGTCGAGGTGGTGCAGGTTATAGTTAGTAATGCTTGGGTAAGCGGCATACTTGGGTTCTGATGGGGGCGCTATGTGCGCATCACTTAACTCTCAAGGAGACAGGGGCCAGATGACCCAGTGGGGCGAGGCCCCCTGCACTTCCCCCCTGATCCTCGTATGAAGCACTTATCTTTTGAACGTGAGGGGCTGTTGTACATCTCCGATGGTGTATTGCCCCTCACGATGCTGAGCAGTGCCAGAGCATGCTGGGAACACGTCCTCTCAGCTGGGTGTCTCGAGTGCAAGCCTTGAGCTTGCGTTTTCGCACATGCGTCTCAGTGCGGTCCCACACCCGTCTTGTAGTCCTTAGCCCAGGCAGTCCTGGGTGATGTAGTTCTGCAGGGCTTTTGACTGCAAAGAGGGCAAAGGAGGGTTTTGTAGGGATAGAAAGGCTTGGGTCTTCTTCGGATTCCTCTTTGCTGTGTGTCCTGGGCTTGATGGCAAATGCCAAAAACCCTCTGTGGTTTGCTCCCATACACCCCAGACACCCTAGCCCTGGCATCATGGGCTACAATGGCGTGTATTACTCCAAGGAGAGAGTGAAAGAGTGCCAGTATCCCATGGAATGGGCTAAAGTGGTGTGTATTACTCCAAGGAGGGAGTGGAAGAGTGCCAGTATCCCATGGCATGGGCTATTGTGGTGTGTATTACTGCGTGGAGGGAGTGAAGGAGTGCCAGTATCTCATGGCATGGGCTTTAGTGGTGCGTATTACTCCAAGGAGGGAGTGGAGGTGTGCCAATATCCCATGGCAAGGGTTATAGTGAGGTGTATTACTCCAAGGAGGGAGTGGAGGAGTGCCAGTATCCCCTGGCACAGGTGATAGAGCTATGTATTGCTCCACAGAGGGAGTAGGGGCGGGGTGTCCACCATTGTGTCCCCTTTAGTTAAGTTACAGGGCAGGTCTCCATCGTGGTTGTTAAGTGGCTTGGAAGTGGAGTGACACAATACTATAATCTTTGAAAGCACACGCCTCGTGAATTCAGGTTTCTGTGATGGTGTATATAGTGTAGGTGTGTTGTGCATTGTCTTTGTGATTTTGCCAGGTTGGTATTTCTTATATATAAAGGGAAGGAGGTGTGTTATGTCTTATGTTTGTGGTATGAATGTGCCAGTTTATTATTATTTGTTCATATACGGGAAGGAGGTGTGTTATGTATTGTCTTTGTGGTGATGCATTATGTCTTTGAGCAGATGTCCTGCTGGTCATGCTTAATGGTTGGTAGAATGTTGATGAGTATTGGTGATTCACAGCTCAGTGAATGTTGGAAGAATCATGATGCATGAGATTTCTGAATGTGTCAGTTGAGACTTGAGCTGAGATGCCTGAGGATGAACAGCGGGTGTGCCCCTGCTACCAACATACAAAGTGCAACTGTAACCTGTAACCTATGTAAATAAAGATACACACTTTTTTATCATGGAGTCCTCCACCATCTGTCATAAAGACTTATAGAGAAACTCACTTTATAACATATAGCTGGTGGTGGTGGTGGGCATGACCTTTGGCAGTTGTTACCTTCTTCTACAGGGATGGCATTTTCTCCATGAGTTTGGGGTCCAATGGCTGGAATCTGGGAACTGGGTATAGGTCTTCAACAGGCCCCATCTCTTCCCTGACTAGATCCATCACCTCCTCTGTCTGACTCTCACTCTTCTCCGGGAGGCTGTGTAGGTAGTCGTCTTCTAGCCATTGCTGTAATGGGATAGCCCACAGTTGTTCTTTGTCTTCTGGGGTGGGACCTTTCTCCTTCTCAAAGCGAGTGACCTATGTTCTGACTCTGGTTTTCCTCTTGAATTATCTATTCCCGGAGGCCTTTGGTCCCTTTTGGTCTCAAAGGGATCCTGCAGTTGTGAACCCTTGGCCTCTCGTTGACGTATCCCCTTTTGTTTACAAGGTTGGCCCTCCTGCTTCACCTTTGACCCGGTCATACATCTGGCCCTTGGGCCAGGGTCTCAGGTTCTTTCTCTGATCTGAAATAGGCTACTGGCTCTCTCTCTTCCATGACTGGCTGATTAGAACCCCTCTCCCCGATTGGGCTCTCCTGGAGTCTCTGCTGAGACAGCAAATTGATTCTGCGGTTCCCTGCCATCTTCCTTCATAGTTGGTATATCTGCTGGTGATCCCTCTGGGAAAAACCTCAGGGTCTCATGCTCTGCACCAGTCACCTACTCTAGACTGGGACTGGGACTGGGACTGGAGGTTGTGATCATTTTCCAAAGATGTCTCCTCTTGGGGTTTGTTTTTGTATCCCATACTGCATCCCAGCAGTACTGGCCAAACACATCTCCTTTCTTGAACGAAATGGGTTTGGGAGATTGGTTGACCAACAGAGCCAGGATATTACTAGGGTGTTTGTCGTGACTGACATCCGTTAATAGTTTGTATAGTGGCCTTGAACGGTTTTGATGTTAAGGGAGAAAGTACCCAATGCAGATCCTGGGTAGGTCCACTTGAATATCAGTCTCCACCATCACGTTATATTTTGCTGGGACCCAGTAACTATAGACACTCCATAACTCAAAAGCACTGTCCCATGAGGACCTTTGTGGAAGACCGGCCCTGGGACTTGGGTTTTTGGATGTAGTTTTCAGTTGGTGGAACCCCTGATGTCCCTCTTCTTCTCCCGGGCTTCCATGTCTGCAAGGCTATGGGTGACCTCTGTATCGGGGTGTAGAAGAATTCCACCCTGACACTACGTGTCACAGAGGGCACAAGAATCACTTGAAAGCTCAAGGATTATCCACGGGTTTTAATAGTATGGTTAGTGGGCCCTAAGGCTGCCCCTCTCTTGTCTTCCCTTGTGTTGGATCCCCTCCATAACCCAGGCATCCGTAACCCCCAGTTACCGCTGCTGCACAGTAACCCCTACTGCCTAACATCTGGTCTTAGTGTCACAAACCAGGGTAACGATGAGAGCAGTTTGTGAAAAGCCTCTCCAAGCACACGGCTGGACTGAAATGGAAATAGGGCAGACCGTGGACTGTTGAGCGACCTCCAAGGGAAAACCTTCGGGATATAAAACACTTAATGTTGAAGCCAGAAAGGAATGGCTGGAATCAGGATTGCAGGCATGATGAAGAAGAATGCTGGTCAGGATCAGAATCAGCCAGCAGCAGGAAGTAAGTACTGGAGGTGGACAGGTAATGACTGCAGCAAGAAGGTAGAGTGACAAGGTGGAAGTAGGAGCCAGGAGAAATAACAAGGAAGATAAGGCATTGGAAAGGAGGACATTTGTTAGTGCTAGAAGCATCCAAACAGGCAGACTAACCTGCACATTGCAGTGCAAAGCAGTGTTCCAGCAGACTTATGATATAGTGGTTGCTCCGCTGGCTCACTGCATCAGTCTCAGACGTTGTGACATAGCTCAATGTGCAGAGCGTGGCGTCCATCTTGTTTGCTGCAATTTGTCCAAATGTGGCGGCCAAATTGGATGTGGCGAGACATCCATACGTGGTGGCCATCTTGATAGGGGATGCATAGATCAAGTTGTGAACGGTCCATGGAACATGCCTCTATTGGCGCCAATGCTGCCATAGTGACCAAGGTCGCATCAGAATCCTGACAGTATGCCCCCTCCCTAAGGTACAGGGTCCAGGCTACCAGGGGTGAAGACGATGAAAACAGCAAACCAAGGTAGGAGCACATACATTAGACACCAGTTCCCAAGACTTATCACAGTGGGCATTCCCCTTTCAGTAAACCAAGTACTGTAGAACCCCACGATATTGAGAATCTCATATCTGAGACACCTCATATTCCGTTCCATCTGGAGCAACGATGGGCAAAGAAGGAGGCTGAGAATGACCATGGAAGTGATCAGGATTGAACGGTTAAAAATGGGAGATGTGGAAAACTGGGTGGATCTGAGACTAAGAAGGTGGCAACTCCAACACAACTGCGACTGAAGAGAGGCGCTTCAGTATCCGAAAAGGACCAAAGTAACGTGGAGCCAACTTTGAAGGCACCAGCCAGGAAAGTAAATCCTCAGCCAGTAACCAGACACGATCACCAGTGGCGAGGTTGGGTTCTCGAGCCGCTTTTGGTCTGCATATCTCTTGGCCACTGTTTGGCTGTCAAATAGGCTATGGATGGCTTCCTGGTGACCCTTCTTTATATCAGAAATGAGAGTGTCATCTGTCGGCACCACACAGGTATGAGGTGCACTGATCAGAAGTCACTGGGGATGATAACTAAAGGTGCACATGAAGGGGCTCTGACCAGTCGAAGAGTGAACAGTTTTATTATAGGCAAATTCCTCTGCCCAATTGTTGTGAGTAGCAGAGGCGCCACAGTGCAAATATTGCTCTAGTGTCTGATTAAGCTGCTCCTTCTGGCCATTGTTCTGTGGGTGGAACCCAGATGAAAGAGCATGGCATATCCCAAGAAATTTCAGAGATGTTTCCAAAAATGAGATGTTAATTGAGGAATGGAAGAAGGAGAACCATGAAGCCTGAAGATGTGCTGTTTAAAAACACACAGCCATGGTGGGAGCACAAGGCACTTGAGGAAGAAGGGCAAAATGTGCCAGTTTGGTCAGGAAGTCCACGATAACCATAATTGCAGTACAACTGTTGTACAAGGGAATGTCGACTATGAAATCGGGTGGAAATGTTCTGCCACGGGACAGAAGGAACCACGGGTTGATGTACTAACCCCAAGGGAGCTGTCTTGGGTATCTTGGGTTGTTGGCAAGGTACACATCGCCACGTAATCTCAAACATCTTTCTGCAAGTGAGGCCACCAGAAATGTCAGGAAATGAGTTCCTCGGTAGCCTTAATACTGTTATGGCCTGCCAACAGGCTGTCATGGCACATATTAAGGGCTTTCAACTTGAAATTCGCAATGGGGATATACAATCTATTGCCAAAAAAAGGAGGTTTTGGCTTCGCTGAGCTGTGCTGTCAACCAAGAGCTAACAGGGTGCTTCTGCCAATTTATGCAACATGGCCTTCATAACAAGTTGCAGGAAGTCCGACACCACACAGACAATACGCACCTGTGGAAGAAGCCTTTCATTTGTGGCATGGAAGGTTTGATCTGCCTTTATCCAGGACAAGACATCTGCAACAACGCTCGCTGAACTAGGTAAGCAACCATTACAGACGTACATCCCCTTCCCAGTGGGAGTGCAACCAAAGATGTTTTGGTGCATAGCCCCTTCACTGCAGCACTTCATCTTTACATTGTGTGTGTGCACCCTTTTTCCTGTGAATGTGAAGCCAAACTTCGTAAGTGTGTCCTCATCCTTCTTGGAGTGCAGCTAAACATTAAAGATGTGTCCCACTTTCCATCTATAAGTGCAACCCAGGTGTAATGGTGAAATAATGTTTCCTTTAAGTGTTCAGCCAAACATATAGTGTTGTGTACAAAATAGTAGGAATGGGCCCCATTCTAATGGGACTATGACTAAAATTCTAGGTGTGCTCTCCCTGCATATGTGCAGCCAAACATTATTAGCGAGCACACCTTTCCTCGTGGTAGTACAGCTGTGCAGCTCTTAATTGTAGGTTTTCAACACCTTCCATTTTTGAATTCAGCTAAACATTACTAGGTGTTCATCACCTATCCTGCCACATTGCAGCCAGTATTGTAAGTGTGCACTACCTTCTTATTTGGGAGTGCAACAAAAAATGGCATGTGTGTGCCCCCTTGCATATGGGAGTATAGCCAGAAATTGTAGATGTGTGTCTCCTTCCCTATGAGGTTTAACCTCAACATTCAGGCATGCATCCTCTACCTGTGAATATCCAGTCCCAAAGTGTAGGCATTTGCCCTATTTCCAATGGGACTACAACTAAATGTTTACTTGTACACCCCCTACTCATTGACATGAAGCCACAAATTGTAGGCCCTTGTCCTCTTCCATGTAGAAGTTCGGCCAAACATTGTCGGTGTGTGCCGTTGGCAAGAGACTTATTACCTGTGGGAATGCAGCTACAAATATGTGATGTGCACCTGCCTCCCCGTTGGCGTCTAGCCAAACATTGTAGCTGTTTTCCCCATTGCCTTTGGGAATCTAGCTGAACATTGTGGTTGATTACCCCATTGAAATACACAATAGTAGGTGTGTGCCCCCTTTACTGTGGGAGGACAAGAAAAGAAATTGCCAATGTTAATTCATTCTGTTAAACATCGGTTATTGTTCATGAGTTATAGAGAGTCTTCTTCACTGCTCGCGAGGAGAACAGCACCGACAGCACTCACACCTGCTCTGGCTGTTTTCAAGCTAGGACTTGCTAAGGATGTTGATCATTTTATGAAAACTACTGCTGGTCTTCTTGACAAACTAATACTGCAGTGGATTCTCATTCCTTCCAGGCTGAGATATGTGCTCATATGTGTATCAACCACTTGTTAAGCAAGCCTCATGCTAGCCATTGTACACACAGGCTCAGACAGCTTGGACATTGTTTTTTAGATAGGGGTGTATTTTTGAAAATTGCACCTGAATCGTTGTTCCCTGTACCTGATCCACTTGGAGTTTGGAAAAGACAACCGCCAGATAATAACATTCATTCTGGCTTTTAGGGGTGCTAATATTTTGCCTGTGCTTCAGACCTTTACTCTTTGAGGAAGCACTCTTATCCCCCTCTCTTTAGTCCAATTCTGCATAGTTCAACTATACATTGATGTGTGCCTCACTTCCCTGCATGTAGATTTATTTGCATTCACTTTCACCTTATAGCAAGGATCAAGGAAAGATGGCAACATACATTCAGTGTTTCCTCTCATGCATTTTATGAGATGCTCAAAACAAAAGATTACAATCAGTTAACGCATATACTGTAAAATATCTGACTCCCTCAAGTGTTCTTGTTCCATTTCTATTCTGAACAGGTTTATTTCCACTGGGTTTGATAATACCAGTACCGCCCAAAATGAAACATAGCTGTAGATATACCTATTGCACTAGGTGGCCTCCTAAAATGTGTGTAGCACACAGAGACCTGGTGTATAAGTTGCCACCGAGTCAGTGTGACTCTGACAGTAGGTGCCATTTTCAGTTTGTGGTGTGACCGTTTGTGGTCAACGTGCAAGCCCAATGAAATATTGTTTGCACTGTATGCTTGAAATGTAAGCAGATTCTGTGTGCTCCTGGATGCATGTCATGGACAGGGTGGCAACAACGTAAAAAAACATGTGGCAGTCATGGCACATGCATTATGTTCTTCAGTCTCAGGGAAGCAAAAACATGGAGTCATTGTCTGCCACTACAAATGCTCGGCCTAACGTTGAGGAATGAAGACACAGTGCTGCTTCCTACTCTCCTTTCTACCATGTGTTGCTGCTGCTGTATTGATCACGCTGTCATCATTTTGAATGCATTGGAGAACAAAAAGGGGGGCTCCAACCATATGTACATTTGGTTGCATTACATTTCTGTTAGAATGCTTATGTTGTTCTGTTTCATTAAAGTGCTTCAAATAGTAAGCCAAGTATCCTTATGGAGGAGAGATTTTACTGCAGAGTAAATCCGATGTCTTAAGTTACTGCTTTATTGTATTAGCAGTCATTTTGTTAATTTTCTTAGATTTTTCTTAATACAAGTCGTAATCTACAACAATAACCATACAAAGATAAATGCGGTACAGAAAATAACAACCAATTTCAAAATCATTGGTGGGTTAGTACTGTCCATGTGCTACAAAGTCACATCATAACATGCAAGAAAAACTATATTTAGAAATATTTGTTGTACACAAATGGATTTCAACAACCAAAAACCATCAGTTGCCTGACAAGTCAAACAATCAACCCAAGTCATTATTTGTTCGGTATTTGTTTCCTCATATTTTTCAAAGAGAGAGAAGGCATCTCAAAGTTTTTAAAGGCAGAAATAACAAGTGTGTTGGTCCAATAGTTTTTAAAAACTGAATAAGTTGCTTTGATGTACTAGATGGACCAGCTCTAAAAAAGAGGGGACGGGAGAAATAAATTCAACAGAGGACCAAAAACCATTACTCTACGCCAGGGGGAGGAGCCCCCTTAGAAGTTGGTATGGACAGTGAAGCAAACTCGGGGCTCTGTCCGAGGGCGTTTCGGCTGCTTGTTGGTGAGCCTTCGTCTGGGCCTCTGGATTTTCTCTCTCTGGAAGGGTCAGGTAGAGAAGGGTAACAAAGGAAAGAAAAAAAGAGAGGGAAAATAGATGAGACCTAAAATTAGTCTCAAAAACCTTTGGTAAAAAAAACAAATGCTATATACAATAAAAACTCCTGCCTGGCACAAGGCCATGGCAGTGGATACTTGCATCTTAACAAGATTAAAGTACAAAACCAGCCGTGGTCTGATTTGTTTGTTTGGAACTGGACAGAGGCTGACCTGTGGGGTGGGTCCTGGAGGGCACAGCTGGGATAAGTGAGGTGTCCTGGAGTCACGTCCTTCAGGTATTACAAGACAGGAAGGGACTGCTTCTGTCTAGATGCTGCAAGGCTGGGATATGTCTTAGAGCTTAGAAAGTGCCCTAAGCAATTCACTAGGGCTGTAAAGAGACAAGACAGACAAATAGGCTCTTTGTAAGTGGTTGTGCAGACAGTAAGCTGACATGTGCAGAGTAGAGGGGTGGTAAATCATTTTGAATGCATGCCATTGATTGCATGTTGGCGAATGTAATGTTGCTGCTGCGGTGACTCAGCTTGCTTGTTACTAAAGATTGTTTTACTATTTCAGCCATGTAGTCAGTGCTGTCTCTGCTGGTCCACATCTCCATGAAGAAGGGCGTTTCTGTAACCTCTATCGTTTTCAATTCCCGTCACACTGCAGGTTATAATGTGTTTAATTAAGGCACTGACACAAATTCCTCCTGAAGCCTGTGCCAATCAAACAACCACTCTTAATGTCACTACCTGACCACCATCCACTGACCTCCAAACAATGTTTCTAGACCACCACTGCAGGTGCAATTGAATTTCTGTCCTTGAGTTAGCAGATACATGCTATGGAATTTCACTGTGTTAGTATGTGTTTAAATAAGGAACCTGGAGCAAATGTATTCTCAAGCCGGTGCTCTATTGATGCATTACTCACTGAAGCAACCAACCGCTCTTAATACAAGTGCCTGACCATCATTAACCACCCTCCTAACGTTTTTTTTATGATTCCCACAAAAGTGAAATTGAATTCTTACCACTTGTGTGAGCTAGTTCGTGCTATGGTATTTAGTTGTGTGAACATGTGTACATTAAAGGTACCCGGCTCAACTGCATCTTTAAGCAGTTAGCGTGTCATTGCATCACTCACCCAATCAACTTGCCCTGCATAAAGCCACTGCCTCTCTACTGTTGATTACCCTCCAAACGATGTCCCCCCCTCACAGCAGTAGCAAAGAAATGTAAATGCATGCATCAGCTAGTGGATGCTGTAGTGTTTAGTGGTGTGAATGCATGTTGAGTGAACGACACTAACAAGTTGGTTCAAGATCTCCTGGCAGAGAAATTGCATCTAAACAAATCAACATCCCCAAGCCCCTACGCTAGTTTGCCTTTCTGTGAAATACCACAAATTGACCTTAAATGATATATTGTGTTGTGTTCAGTAAAAATACAAAAGTAAATGAGATTCTGTTAAAAAACTGCTCCTATCATGTTAAATGAGTTCGCCTTTCTCTATGGTTCAATGTCTCTGCAAAGGCCTAAAATGCAATTGTGTTTTCCTAAAGGACGGTCTCTGCAGGAGATTCCTCATTTCATAAAATCACTTTACCACTTCATCTTGAAGTCAGCAATCACAGACAACAAACACACACACCCCTCTTCTTCTCAACTGTTCCGAGTGACTGTTGTTTATGTAGCCAACTTGATCTGACTGCTAAATCTCCATGCACTGGTCACCTGGCTGCCCTCTGAACTCGGGGCCATGCTCCTGCATGTCCAGTAGCTCTTGCACTGCTTCCCGGCTCCCCTAGCAGTTATGGTCTGTATCTGTAACCCTACAGTGCCTTCTCTCTGCACTTATGAGCCACTCACTGGCTGCACTCATTGAGTCACCTGCACACCCCCCCCCTCCACGCCCTGGGCACTTCTCCCATTCGACTTCCCTGAACTTGCGCGATCTGAATGACACAAGTCCTAGTAAGATTGTTGTTTTGTCCTCCCTCTGTTTCTCCCTCCTTGTCTTGTCGCGCCTAGAAGCACTTGTGTACAGGTGCTTTATAAATGCCATATCATATCGTTTTAGCTTAACATCTGAACAGTTTGAGGTTTGGTGATCCCTGTAGAAACATTCGGGAGATTCTGAGTTCCACTAAACATTTTCATCCAGGATTAATGGGGGCATCGCCCCCTCCCCCTACGCCCGCAAGGTTCTAGTAGCATGCACTGACAAAGCAGTTTCACTGCAAGTACACATTAAAAAAAGATGAGATAAAGATCAGCCATTTAGCTCCACTCTTTCCCAAGGGACATGTATGAGAGCCACTCTAAATGTGTCAGAGAAATAGAGAACTGCATCTTCAAGAACCTGGATTCCTTGTTATTACTATTCATCGCAAAGTGAAGGGTATCCAGGACAGTTGAAACAATGGTTTGCTTTCTATACACTGTCTAAAGCCGGCGTAAACAGTGCTGGGATTAAAAGTATGCTCTGTAACCACCTGATACTACTGGCTATCATTTGTTGGCCTTTCTTCTGCAAATGTATAAGATACCTTAAAACGCTGCCATATTGCATGTTGACCAAAATACTAAAACAAGGACCTGGCAGTAATAGCTCGTCCCTCTAATAATTTGGATCATGGCTGGTCTTTCCTATGAAACCACAGGGATGAACACAAATGTGGCCAGATGAGTTTGATAATGATTAGCAGTTCCTTGGAAATCCATTGTCACAAAAAGATGATGCTGACCGGACATACTGAGCCACGTCACTCTGTTGACCTTTCACATCTAGTTGGGATCTCTGATTGCATGCCCACACTGTCCGACAGAAGCCATCTCTGGCGGATAACAGTGCAACAGCCACTAACAAGGTGGCGAGCTGCCTCCCTGAAAAATGACAAGTCTGAGCGGTCATTACTTGTGCAGTTGCCATCTGGGCAGGTTTGCACTATTCAAATCAATTACATGCATGCATGCTTGGCATAAAGCTGGCTAAAAATGGCTGCTTCATAGAATAATGTGGCAATAAGACCGTAGGCAGTATTGGTCCGCTGCCTCGGGTCTTATTGCCATTAGTACCCCGGCCCATTGACCGGGGCACTAATGCCATTTTTTTTCTATTTCGCATGTTTCGAAACACAAAAAAAAAAAGTGCAAAAAAATGGCCGTCGGGAAAGGGAAAACTTAGTCCGTTTTCCCTTTCCATGGCGGCCATCGGGAGCAGACGCGCTGGGAACAGAAGTGTTTCTAGCGCGTTCGCTCCCAAGACCAGAAGAAAAAAGAAGGTAAGTGGGGTTGGGAGGGTGGAAGGGAGGGGAAAGGGAAAGAAGAGAAAAAAAAAACATACTGCGGTCTCCGGCGGGGGACGATGGAAGCCTCTAGCCATATGGAGGCTTGGAGCGGGGATGGCCCCACTCCGAGTCTCCACACGACTGGAGGTTTCCATCGTCCCCCGCCGGAGACCGCGGGATAGAAGGTAAGTGGGGTGGGAGGAAGGTGGAAAGGAAAAAAAAAAGTCTTACCTTAGTCCCCGGCGGGGGACGAAGGAAGCCTCCAGCCATGGGGAGGCTCGGAGCGGGGATTGCCCTGTTTCGAGCCTCCTCATTGGCTGAGGGGATACCACGCCCCTTGCCGGAAACAGAGTACCCGGCACGCACGGCGTACAAGGGAATACCGTGTGGTATGGCTCACAAATGAGCCAATCACCACGCTGTATTCCTGTTGCGCCGCGTGTGCCGGGTACTAATTTAATATAATAGCTGCAGATCAGCCCGCTAATCTCTGAAGGGGAAACATTTCAAAATGGGCCTGCACCAACCCCATGGAAAAGTTTAATTCTTTACCACTGTATATACTCACCGCTGGAGCCTTTGAAATACCACTCATCATATGCTCTTATTTACCTCTATAGCCGCTCAACGTGCACCAAAGGAGGCAGAGGGAGAGCCCAATCCTCAAGCGGTTTGGGTCACCACCTTTTCCTGACATGTTGTCTTTCTTCTAAATGCTAGCCGCATATTACTATTTGTTGTCTTCTAAATGCCATCTGTAAATTGCTACTTGCCGGCAGGCAAAATTAAACAAAAAGTGGAGAGGCGCTTGGGTGTTAAGGTTCATGCTTGGAATGCCTTTCTGTAACTCTGTGCTGCTGCGCATAAGTAACTTTCAAATGGAGGGTGCAGAATCATTGCACTAGATCTGCATTGTGCTAATCGCATCACCCACTCACCAAATTATGTACAACTAATGAACGATTGCTGTTAACGCAACAAAAATGCTGATCTCATTTCATGTACTGAAAAATATAATATATGCTGAGGCCTGCAAATATGTAATAAACTACCGAACCAAGCTGGACCAGACGTTTGTATTAGTCGCATAATTATTTTGAAAAGGGTTCCAAAAAGACGTCCAACGTCTTCATTATTCTTCCCTTATTTTGCTTACTCACAGCAGGTTTAATGGTATCAAAATATCTGATAATGGTTTATCGTGTCACAAATATGCAAAAGTATATTACTGTTCAGAAAATTCAGCACTTGCCTCGGAACACCCTCCACACTGGAGATTCGCACTTTCCACCCAACGCGGCTCCTGGCTGCATAGCACTTATCATACCTTGCACTTCATCTGCGGCTCACCCTCGAGCTCGGACACCACAGCACCTACCACACTGCGCTCTTTCTTTCTGCACTTGCACACACTGAATACTCACAAGGCATAGTAGGTTTGGCCGTCCTTTCCACCTCTGTAATTTTTTGGTTTTGTTGTATTGAATTGTACTGCTATCCCATGTTCCCTCCCTGCTGCCCTGTGGGCGCTTTGATACAGAATGTATTGCCTGTATAAGCGCCTAACAGTCAAACAATAAATAAATAAATAAATAAACAAATAAAGCATGTATAGATAGAAGCAGACAAATTTGCCATGCACATGTAGGAAGAAAATAATGCTAGACAAAGACCATGGATAAGGGGCACAACCTCAAAAAATTATACGAGTGTGAAAATCCACCACACACATGTATCATTGCCTTATTGTAATACAATCTAATCCTACCGAATGTGTAGTCTCTTAAAAACATTCTTTCGGGCCTTAGGCATAGTTAAGAAGAATTAATCCTTGCATGGATTATTTCATTAAAATGATAAAAACATCAATATATGGTTGACATATGCTCTCAAGAACTAATATTTCTTGTAGATTAATGTGGCAAAACCATCTTTGCTTTGATATTGTCATACATTTCCTTCACCAAAAAAACATTGACAAAACATGAACATATAATCACCTTGATATAATCTGTTTACTTCAATCATTGATTACAATATGTTTTAATTAAAATGGCAAATGTTTGGGCACAAGCATGTTCTGGTACATACTGTAGTTGCATTGAATAGACTGTTACAGGTGCCGATTTTGTTCTTTACATAGTTCCTAGCCTTTTACCCAGGTAGATGACGTTATGATATGTTATTTATAACATGCTTAATACCCCGAGGTTTCTAAGTGCGGACCTAGGGATCGAACCTGTGTTGCTTCATGTCGTCTTGTTTCCAAGGCAAGCACGTTGCCACTGAGGTATCCTCCCAAGACGTGGTTAGACATTCTCTGGAAAGGTATCACACAGTCAGGTCCCCTTTGAGATAAGTGTTTCAGGTTTAAATTCCATATTTCATCAGTAAGAATCAGATTTGCATTACTTTTTCAGATCGACATCTGACATTGCATACCTTACTTTAATTCTTTTTGCATCAACTACGTTGCACATTTATGCATGGCAAGCAGAGTTTACAATGGATTCCTGTGGAATCTGCCTGCTTTTTACAATCCCTTGGTTTTACACTAGGATGAAAATGTCATGCTGCTGTAAAACCATGTGTTTTATGACAGCAGAAGGGAAAAGGGTGGCAGAAACATAACTCCCGTTCGGCCACAATCACTCACCTGTGAAAGCCACGAAATTGCCCAGGAGCATGAATGAAGGAGTTAAGACACACTCCTTTTCATCTGTCTTTAGCAACTTGATTTACGCTCTGGGGTTTTGGAAAATGAGCCCCTACATGACATCTTAAAATGGTGGCAATACCGATCTTAGGATCAACTCTTAGACACCAACTATTTTTTGTCAGTGTAAGAAATTCAGGAAATGATGTGTTCTACCACTGGTAATAACCACTGTTTATTTCTTGTGAAACGAACGAGCATATTTCTCAATGTTTGCCTGTAACACGAAGTAATATGTGTATTCGATGTATATTAGGCCTTACAATCAAAGCAGTTTAAAAATCACACACGCTTCCCACAACTGCTGCTTTCACAGGATTGAAATAATTATCAAAAATTTGAATGAATCTGATATGACAGACGTCTTTCCCAGGTTCACCACCAATACTGTTCCTATCCGTGCCACTGTTTTTGCCGCAGTGAATTTGGCGTACAAATAGTCCACTGTTTAATTTCCTATGGCTAAAATCTCAGCTGGCCCAGCTTGTGCCATTGTAGTGTTGGGCAGGGGTGGACTGTGAGCCAAAAGAGATCCTGGAAATAATTTTCAAAGTGGCCTCATATCACACATTTTCAGCAAGACCAATCTTTTTACTATTGGAAGATTTGGAAATCAAATAGAGGCCCAGAGTGCAGAGGCCTAGCGGGAAATTATCTATAGGCCTGTCCAACCCTGGTGCTGGATTCAGTCTAAAATGCTTTGTTTCAAGTCTGAGAACCCACTTTGAAAAACAAAATGGTGACAGCATGGATCGACCTTTAAAGTAGCGTGTTTGCAATCTAAAGGGTGAATAAAAAGCAACGTGTTGCGTGGGAATGGGTAGTCAGGTGTGGATACCATGTGAGTGGAAGAAAGACCTGCTATTAGTGAGTGTGGAGATGCGCACTCATAGACTGTAGAGTGGGAATAGAATCAATGTTTATCAAGTTGGCGGTTGCTATCAACATTCTCGTGTTATGATTCAAGTGATTTGTGCGCCCCTTTGAAGCAAGCGGCTCAATACAATGCTAACCTCTTCAGCACCAGTTCCTTACTTTAAACACTGGCGTGAACACAACTAAAGCATATTCATTCAAAATAGACTTCTCAACTATGCTTGAACAGCGGAGTTTGACTACAGTAAATTCATGAATTGAAAAAAGGAGACATCGGATCTTGCAAATGATGATCACTTTTAAAAAAAAGTTAAACTAAACAGAGCAACTTTAACCATGTATCGTGTAATATTCACCAAGTTTACCCAAAGTTTAACCAAAGGGTTAACGAAGACTTGCTATTGTAATGTTTCAGTGCCACGAAATCACAATACCCTTTCCGTATACTAATATTAATAAGACCAGGCTTTTCCCTATGGCGTCATGCTGGATTTCTCTGCTATGCACTGTAATAATGTCATTTATAATTACACATTTTAATGGTGCTCAATATATCCACCATAGAAGGATGAGGGGCTAAGTCACCCCTGACATGATTCAAACTTATGAAGTGCAGGCGTGACTCCTCTTGGGGCTGGGCCCTTAACACGTTACATATCTACAGTGTTCACTTTGCTTTTAAGTGTTTTTTGCTTCAGTTAAATTTACTTTAATGTTTCTAACGTTGGGCAATCCTTAATAACGCAAATAACTCATAAATCCAATGTTTATATAGTTTAGTTTAGTTTAGTTTATTGATTTGCATTGCGGGCCAGACCCGAGGGTATGAGGGCGCTGGAGCAACAAGGTTATTCACAGCTTGGTTACAGGTTACAAAGCATTACAATAATTACAATGGGACAATAGATGGTTGAATCAGACATGATAAGGCAAGAGTTTACAGATTTACAAATATACACATTTACATAGCTTATAGCGGTGATGTAGGTTGGGAGGAGTTAGCGGCCATTGTTCTTTAACCATTGTATGTAGTTTCATCTAAAGTATGTGTAAGTTTGGGGTGACCTTAGAGAGGGTGGTAGGGAGTTCCAATGTTGGGCTGCTTTCACCTGGAAGCTGTTGCCACCCATTTTGGTGCGTTTGAACCTGGGAACTGTGAGTAGATTAGAGTTGGAGGTTCTGGTAGGTCTGTTGGAGGTGTGCTTACTTATTCTGTCGACTAAGTAACGGGGGCAGCGTTGTTGAGGCATTTGTGTGTAAGTGAGGCTACTTTGAGTAGGATTTTATCTGTAGTGTTGAGCCAGTTGTGGGCTCTCCTAATGTTAGAGATGTGTTCTCTCTTGGGGATGCTAAGCGCTGCTCTGAGAGCGTTGTTTTGTAGCGTCTGTATTTTGTTAGTAACCTGTTTGCTAGCTCCTACGTAGAGGGCATTACAATAGTCCACTTTTGATAATACAAGGGCTCTGGCTAGCGTAATGCAGCTCTGGGTGGATAAGAAGGGTTTGGCTGATCTTAGAAGCTTACATGTGTAGGCCGTGGAGGATGCCATAGAGCTGACCTGTTTATGGAAAGAGAGGGAGGAGTCAATGTACAGTCCTAAGGTTTTCACTTCCTTGGCTACTTTGATCGGGTTCCCATCTATAATGAAGCTGGTGTAGTTGTGATCAAATTTAGTCAGGTTTGTGGTGGAACCAAGTATGATGAGTTCAGTTTTGTCATCATTCAGGCATAGACTGTGAGTTGCCATCCATGCCTGGATGATGAGGTACACCCTGTTCACCAAGGCCAAATCATGGTTGTAATCTCCCGTCAACGGGATGAGGGTCTGGTTATCATCGGCATAATTAGTGTAGGTGATACCCAGACCATCTAGATCATCAAAGAAGGGCTTCGTGAACACGTTGCACAGTGTAGGGGAGACGCATGAACCCTGGGGGACTCCGCATGTGATGGGAATGGGGTTGGCGGCCACTGTGGTGAAGAAGACCCGCATGGATCTGTTGCTGAAGAATGACTCGATCCAGCCGATGACTTCTTGGGAGAAGTGGGCAGCTGAGTCCAGGTGATTGCATAAGATTTTGTGATCAACTAGATCAAATGCCACGGAGAGGTCGAGGAGAAACAATAAAGCAGTTTTCCCTTTGTCTCTAAGGGTGTCAATTTGAGCCTTCAGGTCGATAAGGGCCGTTTCTGTCCCGTGTTGGGGTCTGAAGCCTGATTGCCGAATACCGAGGAGATGGTTTGTTTCAAGGTGTTTTTGGATTTGTTGGTAGGCTGTCTTGTCTAATATCTTAAGCAGGAACGGGACAGTGGTAATGGGTCTGTAGGTGGTGGGAGTGGATGGGTCAAGAGAGGGCTTTTTGAGAAGGGGGAGGACCCAGGACTCTTTGAGGTTGCTGGGGACGGTGCCTGAGGTGAAGGAGGCGTTGATGAGTCTGGTGATGAATCGCGAGAGGTCTCTTGCCGCATCTTTAATAATTTGTGGGGGGCAAAGGTCACCCTGACAGTTAGGCTGAGAATTATTTTTTCCACTTCAAGAATGGAGACTTTGGAGAAGCTGAAACTAGTGGGGTTGGGAAGAGGGTGTTGGGGTGTGGGGTATGGGGTCGTATTAGTAGGGTTGGTTGGTTTAGCTATGGAATCTTTCTTATTTTTAATTTTAGTTTGTAGGCCTGTGACTTTATTGTTTAGGGCATTTTGGACACTGGTGCACCATTGTTTGTCCTTCACACAGGTGTCTGGGGTTAGCACAGGTGTTTCCAGTTCTTTAATGATCGTAAACAGCTCTTTGGTGCTGGAGTTGGATTGTGCAATTCTCTGGTTGTAAGACTCTTGTTTGGCAGCTATGATTTCTTTTTTGTAGTTGGATGTTATTTTATTGAGCAATATTTTGTTATGGTCTGTGGGAGATTGTCTCCAGGCTTGTTCCTTTTTGCGTTTTTTTAATCTAAGAATTTTTAGGTGACTAGAGAACCAATGGTTGAGAAGTTTTTTTGGTTTACTTTTTCTTAGTTTTAATGGTGCAATGGAATCTAAGGCTGTGCGCATGGTTTTGTTATAGCTTTCTACAAGGTCATAGGGGTTGGAAGTAGCAGGGAGTTGGTTAAGTGTAGGGAGGATGAGAGGGATCAGTTTTTCCACTGTGATATTTTTTTTACTTCTCGTGGGGATGGCTGAGGCTAGCATATTGTTGGTGATTGGGCTCGAGGCTTCGAGGGTAAAGGAAAGGAGATGGTGGTCGGACCATGGTTGAGGGGAGTTATCGGTGATGGAGGCTGCGCAGTTGTAGTCTGCAGTCAAGGCTTCTCCCTTTGTTATGGGTGGGGCCAGATACTTTTTGGGTAAAGTCTAGTTCAGAGAGAGTATTGTTGATGAGGGTGGCCTGGTGATCTTTAGGGTCTTTAAAACCTAGGTTGAAGTCCCCTAGGAGGAGGCTCTGGGAGGTGTTTTTTAGGTTATTGGTGAGGATGGTGCTGAGGTCTTCCTCGAAGGATCCTAAGGGTCCGGGAGGTCTATAGAGTAAGTGAATGGATATCGTTTGGGAGTTGGTAGTAGGCAGCTTAGCTGTGAGTGATTCGCATGATGGGAGGTGGGTAGAGGAGTCGAGTCTAATGTTGATGTGTGTTTTGGCAATTATGGCCAGGCCACCGCCTCTAGATTCTGTTCTTTCCGCTCGGAGGATGATGTAGTTGTTGGGGATGGCTAGCGAGAGGGCTGGACCTGCAGCTGCGTGGAGCCAGGACTCGGTTATGGCTAAGAAGTCTAGATCTTCTGCTATAATGAGGTCTGCTTTATCTGTAGCATGGGCTATTATGGAGCGAGCATTAATGAGGGTGCCTTTTATAGGTGCAGTAGTAGTCTTAGTGGGGGTGGGGATGGTGGCTGTGTTGTGAGTTTTGTGTTTGTGTGTAGTATTAGGTGGGCTGGACTTGGGTGTTTCCAGCGTAAGGTTAGCGCGGGTGCTAATGGTAGTGGAACGGTTAGTCAGTTTGGACTGGATAGAGTCCCTGGCACGAGGCTCGTATAGTTTGGGTAGTCTAGACCGTAGTCTGGTATTTCTTTCAGAGACGCTACATGGTAGGGAGAATTGGGGCAGCATGGTAGTGATGTGGGGCTCTATGGGGGGTGGTGGAGTGGTGCCTTTGGGGGCCAATCTAAGGGTGAAGCTAAGAGGGCATGAGGAATTAATAAGGTGGAGAATAGTTCTCAATAGTAATGAGTAGATGCCTGGTAGGAACATTTTGCACAATAAAAAGCTTAGATGCTATGTTTGTTAACACAGTGCCTAGATTCGAATTTCAAAGTAAGCTGACACAATGCATAGATTCAAATTTCAAGGTAAGCTGACTCAATGCCTAGATTCAAATTTCAACGTAAGTTGACACAATGCCTAGATTCGGATTTCAAAGTAAGCCAACACAATGCATAGATTCAAATTTCAAAGTAAGCTGACACAATGCCTAGATTCGGATTTCAAAGTAGGCTGACACAATGCATAGATTTGAATTTCAATGAGTAACACCTAGTTTTGACATCAGGCAATATGGCCAAAATGCATTTGTAACATCTAGATTAGAGGTAAGATGGTGGGTCTAGGTTTGATAGTGGCACTTTGGCTAAGAAACACGGCTGAAAAGTGCAGCGGTTTATCGTCCTAATGCAGGGCAGAAGATAGACTAATCATGATAGACTTGTGTACTGCTCTATACTGAGATAAGGTGCACAATACAGTATTAATGCAATGCCACAGACATTTACATAAGGTAGCTAGTATAGAGTATTGGCGCCTAGGTGGTAGATAACAGTGCAGGTGCACAACAGCATTTCATGCTAAGCCTAAGTTATACTATAAAGAGGCAATCAGATAAGGTTGTAAGGCATTCATTTGCTAAGCCTAGAGGTATTATGGGCATGCATACAGATAACATCCTAGTCCGATATCATTGGAAGCAGGCTGGGAAGCATTAAGAGGGTTACGATGAGGAGCTTAGAGCGAGAGCAAGATGTAAACGTGAATGCAGTTGGGCATGCATAATGAGCAAACAATGGCAAGGGTTGGCCAAAAATACAAGTTTCAATAACAAAGAAGGAGCCTAGTGGAATATAGCCGCATGTGGGGAACAGTGAGGCTGCATGTACATTTTAGTTGGCAGGCACTTAACGTAGGAGCTGGGTAAGTAGGTTGTGCAATAGGCTAAATGAGATCAAGGTAGTTCAAATATGCGTTAGTCTTTGGGGTTAAAGTCGCGTGATGGCAAAACTGTGAGACAGGCAGGACCCAGGGGCAGTTGTGAGGCAGAATATCACTTGCAATTAGTGTTGAGTACAGTACCTTATAGGGGTCCTTGTGGGGGAACCTCGGAGCAGGGTTTGAGGCAGAGGGCAGTGAACAGGCAATGACAGGCTAAGACAGGAAGAGTTGCCTTTGTGCCGGCCTTCGTGCTGGAGGCCGGCTCACGCCTGCCGGCTGCTGATTGGTCCTATTCAGGGACCAGGAGGCCAATGGCAAGGCAGCTGCAGGCTGGGTGGGTCCAGGCAGAGGGAACAGATGCTAGGAATGCCGGGCGGCCATCTTGAAATGGCGGACACGGAATTCACTGTGTTGAATCAGGGCCAATATAGGCAGAAAACACATTTGTTACATTCCCTTTGTATACAAGTGGGTACTTAGATAGCCGAAACCTACCTAGGAAGTGAAAAGTTATGTATATCAATGGGTATAAAAACAATTTGAAGCAGTTATTTGGAGGAAGCGGTTAGAATGGGGTTATGTGGAAAGTCTACAGTGAGAAATGGGCCACTCGCTTTCATTATTCTGAAGTCACATTCCTTTCTTAATTGAGGCACAATGACAGACCTTACAAACTACCCTTTCCCACATCAATATGGATGATCTCTCAGACTACTTAGTAATTTTTCCATGTTTATGAATGTTTTAGGTTCCTTCCTCTAACCCCTCTACAAGTCCCATCCCATCCCAAAGCTTGGCCTGGTATTCCCAGGCTATCACATTTGGTTTGGGTGCGGGAGAATGAGAAGGACTGTGACAGAGAACATCCAGACTCAGAGTAATGAAGATAAACTCTAAGTAATCGGGCTATTACCCGCTCTTCTAGCCACCTCGACACAGTCCTTACTCATTAAAGGAAAAGCCAAGACACAGGGCATGTACGCAGGCAAACCCAAAAGGATGATGACAAAACATAGACAGAATGCCACTTAGTGAATTTTATTGCACAAATTTAATGTGAAACTGAAGTTAACACAGATAAGTCAACATTATATTCCGGAGTTGGACCAACCAGCTGTTTGTAGTGTTTCAGGAAAGTTGTGTGCGTGGCTCATGACTCTGCCCAACAAATCTCCTCAAATGAAGCACCACCATTTTCGGCCCAGAAGGACGCTAACCCTGGTGGACCTTATTTGAATATCACCTGATCGGGTTGCTGCTGAACACGCATAACCCATGATAATGGCCAACTTAATCCACTTACTAAGCATGGCCAAGGATGGTTTAATACTCTCCTTACATGTGCAATGAAGAGTGCATCCACCCGTCGAAAAGTCGACTTATATTCTAGATGTTGCCTTTGCCAAATCTAGCATGTCCACACCATTATCCTAAACGTCAAGCACTACTAGGTGGATCACGTCTTGGAATACACGAACTGGGTTAAAACTGTGGGTTGGAATGAGAAAGAGAAACATAGAATTACCCTATCTGGAAAAAAATGCAAAAAAGGCTCATGACACAGCAGGGCTCCTAGTTCTGCTATCCTCACAGGGGCTTAGCAGAAAGAAATTTCAGATGGAAAACTCCAGCGGCTCAAATGATGCAATACACAATGCTTGGAGTACCAGTGGCAAGTACCAAGGCAGAACGATAGTACTGACCTGAGGACATTTGTTCTCGAAACTGTGAAACAGCTTTGATACCAAAGCAGCCACCTGTTCCAAGCCCTCACAGTTGTAGGGGGCTGCCCTAGTAGCTGGCCAATGACATTTCAGAAAGGACACGGAAAGACCCAAAAGAAACCTGTTTCTTAGAAAATCTAGCACTTGAAGGGGGATGGCCTTTGATATGATAGAAACCTTTGGGTGTTTAAGCGTGTGATAAGTAAGCAACTAAGACAAAAAAATAATAATTACGCAATAAAAAAAAAAACAATTCCTGTAACAGCGCCTCGATGCCCGTGGGCTGTGTGAGCGCTTTAAAAATGCAAAATAAAAATATGACATGGCATTTATAATGCGGTGATACACAAGTGTTTCAAGGCAGGACGAGGCAAGGGAGGGAGAACAAAGAGAAGACAGAGAGAATGATCTTACTAGGCCAGGTGACATTGAGATCGTGCAAGTGCAGGGAAGAGGGGTCGGTAGCTGTGCAAGGGGAGGGGGCAGTGTAGTACATGGGTTCAAACAATAAAAGAATAAATAAAAGAAATGCGGCCAGCTGGTGGTAAGTGCAAGGGTAAGTGCAGACAGCAGGTGTCCAAAATGCAGGTAGGGGGACTGTAGAGTTACAGATACAGACCCAAGTGCAAAGGTTGCCAGCGGGGCAGTGCAGGTGTGCAACTGGCGGGGAGGGGACCTGGGCCCGAGATCAGAGGGTAGTCAGGTGACCAGTGCAGTTTCGGTTTCAGCCAGAAATTCTGCAGGGGAGAGGAAGAGAGAAGGCAGAAGCAAAGAGGAAAGTCTTGAGGTGCTTCTGGAATCCAAGATGGTTCTCCTCAAGTTTCAGAGAGGCAGGGAGGCTGTTCCAGAGGGGGACCCCAGCCGAAGAAAGTGATCTACCACCAACTTGTTGCTTGGAGAAGCAACTGACCCTGAGAGCGTTGGAGGCTGAGGAGCGAAGTGCTCGAGTAGGAGGATATTTACGAAGAGAGAGTTGGAGGTATTGAGGCCCCAGAAGGCCTTGTGGACAATGAAGAGGTTCTTGAACTTAATCCTTACAGCCACTGGGAGCCAGTGCAGAGATTTCAGTGCTGGAGAGATACGATCCCTGGGCCTGAGACCAAGGAGAAGTCTTCCAGTCCTGTTATGGATTAGTTGCAGAGGGCGAAGAGTAGAAACAGGCAGATTTAGAAAGAGACTATAGGAACCCTTTGTACATACACCAGTACAAAAAAAACAGCCAATGACACTGATATGTCTTTCTAGTTGGTGGCTTTCTTACCTCCTGTACACATAGGGTAACCCATTTGAGAAATCCCAGCTGCTGTACTTCTAAAGTCTCAACCTCCAGGTTTTTAAAAGGAGGTTCCACACACCTTGCAATATGAGGTATGGATATGACAGGGGAAGGAGCTACAGCGGGAGAAATCACTGGGTCCATCTGCCAGTTGCAGCAGTAATTATAACCACGGATGGCAAGGCCAGTATGGGATTACTGCCAAAGCTGTCACCCTATCCTTCATGATCCCTCTCTGGACTTGAGGAATTAATGGAATCAAGGGAAAGGCAAAAAGCCAACACTGGAAGGAGAATGCGTGCACCCTCCACTCTTGAGGGGATTGAAGTACCAATTAGAATAGTGGAAGCTGGTGTGTTGGCCTGACGCCAACAAGTCTATTGTGGAAGCCCCAAATGTTAGATATAAGAGATGCAACATTTCTTTCTGAGGGTGTAATGAACCAAGGATAGGACATTTCTGCTCAAATGATCTGCATGGGTATTCTCCTTTAGCAGAAGATATACAGTTACCAGATCTTCTGGGTTCCTCTCTGGTCATTGAAAAATCTGTCAAGCTACCCAGCCAAGGGAGTGGCACTAACTACCTCCCATACGATTTAGATATGACTTCATGACCTGGTTGTCTGTGAGGATCAACACCCTCTTCCCCTGTACGGCAGGGGGGAAAATAACACGTTCTTAAAGGACTGTTGAGAGCTCCCTCCAATTGGATGAATGACTTGACTCCTTCCTTACCCAGACAGCCTGTAACACCTGGAAGTTTAAAGTCACACCCAGACCAAAGTGCCCGGCACCCACTTCAAATTCCACACAGTTGGGGGGCAAGTGGAACACCCTTAGATGATGCTCCTGGTTTACCCATGTTATCCTTTATAAAAGTGGACTAAGGAAACAGGAGATCAAATAGGAGAGGGGGCGGGGCCCATTGGCAGAGGTGACTAAGGGCTTGATATAAACCCGTTCCCATGGAAACACTTGTGTTGTGGCTGACAGATCTCCCTGGACAGTCATCGATTCCCTTGCATAAGGGGCTGTTTTGTACATAATCCCCCATAACCTCACCTGCAGTTTGAGCATCTGCTTATATGGGAGGAACACACTTATCACCCTTGTGCCAAAGAGTGTCTAATGAATTGTAAATGATGTGTAAGCATTAGATGCCACTTGCCCCAGTGGAGTAACACACCACATTGCTTTTCCTGATGTACCTGAGTTCTTCTTCAGTGGGGTGGCAATTCCCTCTTTCAGTGCCTGAGCCTGGAGTACTGACAGTTCCTGTAGGGGGAGGTGGAGGCTAAAACCTGATTTCCTATGCCATAGAAAAATCTTGAGGACCTATTTGTCTGTGATCTTCTCTTGCCAAACCTGAAGATGTCCTGCAGGAGACCCCCACCGGTGCAAGAGAGTACACTAGACAGTCAGGCCTTCTGGCATGGAATGGCTGAAGTGGAAAATCAGGCTTCAATCCTAGCAGGGCACCAGGAACACAGCCTCTGTCTTGAAATGGATGCCTACACTAGGCTCCCTGACCCATTGCTGGTACCCGACGGTATGGCAGATATCTGTTGCTGGCGGTAGAATGGGATTGATAATGTTCTAGTCATCCACTGATTTCCTCATGCAATCCTCCCTTTGAGAACCAGGAAACGTATTTCCCTGAAATGGGAGGTACAAAAGGAGAGATTATTGTGTGGCATCCAACTTACAGGTACACATCCACACTTGACAGCGCCCCACCAGGGCTGAACCAGATGATGCTGCAGTGGCGCATGGGCCGTCAAAGGCGACATTCGATAGGAATTTACTCATCAACTCCATCTCCATAAGCAATAGGACAGGTTTTTGTTGTTGTGCTGCTGCTGTGGCATAAACTTCGCACCGAGTTGATTCTGGAGGGCACTAATCACAGCACTCTCAATTAGGGTTGTCAGGTTTGTGCTGTTGCTATGGCACAAAGGTGCACCAAGCCGATCCTGCACAACAGAAATCACCAGGCTCTAAGCCAGGGTCCCCATGCCAGCGCTGCCTCTGCAGCATAACCAGAGCGTTGATCTGTTCCTGCATAGCAGAGATCATAAGGCTCCCATTGGGGCCACCGGGCCTCCGCTACGATAAAGCCTGCTTATCAGCACTGTATAGTTCACCTTAAGCGAGGAGCCCAGCAGTGTCCACAAGGGAATAATAACATAAGGATAATATCACATAAATTGGGAGCCTGGCAATACCTGCTTTCTCAGAATCATCACAACAATGTGAATTGCTAGAACAGTAAAGAGAAATGAAACGTATGAGTCAAAGGGAAAGGGCAGAGTGTCCTTCCCAGAGATAGACAGCAAAACAGGCCAAGAGTAGCGATGGGATGGGTCTTGGAGGGGGTTAGAGGAAGCAACCTAAAACATTAATAAACATGGAAGAAGTACTCTGTAGTCTAAGTAATCCTTCATGTTGTTTTGGGAAAAAAGTAGTTTGAAAGGTCTGTCATTGGACACTGTGCCGGGAGGATAGCTCAGCGGCAGCGTGCGCGTCTTGGAAGCAAGACGACACGAAGCAACACAGGTTCGATCCCCGGGTCCGCGCTTAGAAACCTCTGGGTGTTAAAGCGCATTATAAATACGTAACTAAGACAAACAAACAATTCTTGTGCGGGCTGTGTGAGCGCTTTATAAATTTAAAATAAAATACTGTGCCTCATTTAAGTAAGGACTGTGACGAGGATACCAGGTGAAGGTGTAATGGATCAGTGTTCCCACCAAACTCAGTATGGCTCCTGTGAACTTCATGGGCCTCATTACGAGTCTCGGTCACTCTGCTGGGCATTCTGGCAGTAACATTGTGAAATGTGGTGCATTTATATTTGATGGTAGGTTGTTGTGATAACACACTCCCCTACGCCCTGAGTCTTAAACTAAGAAGGAGGAGAGGTGATGTGAGCTGTGGTGAGGCTGAAGGGGTGAGAGGCCCTGTTAAGGAATCTGGTAGTATAAGTCAGATCTACCTGATCTATTGATCAATTTGATTTAACTGACTCATTCTATAAGATGTTTACAATATCATAGTCTCTGTAAGTTTTAGCTTCGTGCTTGAAAGGCACCCTAGCAGCCTTATAACCCTGAAGCTGTGTTGGTGGTTGGTGCACTCTTATCATAGCTTAACTAAGCATGAAAAGGCGATTCAGGTGCAGGCGCGGTGGCTGGCAAAAAAGCAACCACTTCAGAACTTCCAAGTGTGGCACTGCTGGCTAGACCTGTCCCCATCTCTTTCCCTTGTTTGCAACCTTCAGTGTAACTAAACCCAGATATGGCTTTTGTAATGAAAAGTCTTGGCCAATTAATTCCTGAGGTGCTTAACATCTCTTTGGGCTTCATCCAGACATTCTTAAAGCAAATCAACTGCCTGCATTAACGTTAACAGATAGGCACACACATGTGCTTGATTCACTATATTCTCTGAGCGACCAGTTGTCAGGTCAGGAGAAAACCTTGGTAAAACACTTAGGGGCCGATTCATGGAACAAACGTGCGCCGAAAATCTACGCGCAAGCAGGCGCAAGGAGGCGCAAGCAGGCGCAAGCGGAAAAAAAGAGGCGCACGCGCACGCGTGCGATACATGGAAGTCCCTGCGCGTGTCTTCCTCGGGATGTGCGCCAAACCCGTGCATGGCGCACACGTCACTGCAACATCCCGAAAGACGTGCGCGACGCGCAAAGTGAAAGCGCACAACCTCTGCGCATACACTAGAAAGTGGGCGGAACACGGGGCGTAACGCGCGGAATGGGGAACAACTTGCGAAAACAAGGGCGTAACTGGGGATGTACTGCAGGGAAGCAGAGGGAACGCCCACACGCACCCGAACCACACGTATTCATGGAACCGAATAGGGCAAAGCCACGCACAGCGAAAGACACGCACAAGCCGATACACGTCCGCCACACGAAGGCAGGCGGTAGCGTCCCTGCGCATTACAAAAGTGGCAACATACAGCAATTGTGCGAGCGGGGCACGTGTATTTCGGGGTTGCGTGGGAAGTTACACACGCGATTGAGCGGGATACGTGTATTTCAGGGGTTCGCGTGAACTTTCTCACGCGATCGGGCCTGGGGGAGCGGGCTACGTGTATTTCAGGGGTTCGCGTGAACTTTCTCACGCGATCGGGCCTGGGGGAGCAGGCTACGTGTATTTCAGGGGTTCGCGTGAACTTTCTCACGCGATCGGGCCTGGGGGAGCGGGCTACGTATATTTCAGGGGTGCGCGTGAACTTCTTCACGCGATCGGGCCTGGGGGAGCGGGCTACGTGTATTTCAGGGGTTCGCGTGAACTTTCTCACGCGATCGGGCCTGAGGGAGCGGGCTACGTGTATTTCAGTGGTTCGTGTGAAGTCTCTCACGCGATCGGGCCTGGGGGAGCGGGCTACGTGTATTTCATGGGTTCGCGTGAACTTTCCCACGCGATCGGGCCTGGGGGAGCGGGCTACGTGTATTTCAGGGGTTCGCGTGAACTTACCCACGCGATCGGGCCTGGGGGAGCGGGCTACGTGTATTTCAGGGGTGCGCGTGAAGTTTCTCACGCGATCGGGCCTGGGGGAGCGGGCTACGCTTATTTCTGGGGAGCGCGGGAAGTGATACACGCGATTGAGCGGGCTACGTGTATTTCAGGGGTTCGCGTGAACTTTCTCACGCGATCGGGCCTGGGGGAGCGGGCTACGTGTATTTCAGGGGTGCGCGTGAACTTCTTCACGCGATCGGGCCTGGGGGAGCGGGCTACGTGTATTTCAGGGGTTCGCGTGAACTTTCTCACGCGATCGGGCCTGGGGGAGCGGGCTACGTGTATTTCAGGGGTTCGTGTGAAGTCTCTCACGCGATCGGGCCTGGGGGAGCGGGCTACGTGTATTTCATGGGTTCGCGTGAACTTTCCCACGCGATCGGGCCTGGGGGAGCGGGCTACGTGTATTTCAGGGGTTCGCGTGAACTTACCCACGCGATCGGGCCTGGGGGAGCGGGCTACGTGTATTTCAGGGGTGCGCGTGAAGTTTCTCACGCGATCGGGCCTGGGGGAGCGGGCTACGCTTATTTCTGGGGAGCGCGGGAAGTGACACACGCGATTGAGCGGGGTACGTGTGTTCCGGGGTGCCGGGAACTTTCACACGCGATTGGTGGAAATCCACGTGTGTTCTGTCATCACGTGCAATGAGGGTAACACCTGCGTGCGTCACGTCACTTACGCGCATAGGCCCTTTCCTTGTATTACACGCGGACGTGCAGTTTCCACTACGCGCATGGCCCTTTCCTCGTATTACACGCTGACGTGCATGTGTGTTGGGGATTGTGAGGCCCTGGTGGAGGCTGGCCATGGTGACTGGGGGGGGTGGGGGTGGTGGGAGACATGGGTGGGGGCCTGGTGGAGGCTGCCCCTGGTGACTGGGGGGGTGGGGGTGGTGGGAGACATGGGTGGGGGCCTGGTGGTGGGTGCCCCTGCACTGCTGGGGGGTGGGGGTGGTGGGGGACATGAGTTGGACATGGGTGGGGGCCTGGTGGCAGGTGCCCCACAGTGCTGGGGGGTGGGGGCGGTGGGGGACATGAGTTGGACATGGGTGGGGGCCTGCTGGCAGGTGCCCCACAGTGCTGGGGAGTGGGGGTGGTGGGAGACATGAGTTGGACATGGGTGGGGGCCTGCTGGCAGGTGCCCCACAGTGCTGGGGGGTGGGGGTGGTGGGGGACATGAGTTGGTGTTCATTAGTTCAAGGAGACATGTGCCTTTGCTGGGGGGCATGCCCATGTTGGGTGGGCTGCCTGCGGGACATGACCAGGGATGCAGGGTAGTCCCCTGTGGTGTGGGCTGCCTGCAGGGGCTGTGGAGGGTGTACAGGGAACACCTGGGAGGACCCACACTGTCAAATCACATGTAGGACTCCCCGGCACCCCTGAAATACACGTACCCTGCTGAAATCGCGTGTAAAACTTCCCGCGCACCCCTGAAATACACGCGCCCAGGCTATTCGCGTGTGGAACTTAACGCGCACCCCTGAAATACACGCGCCCAGGCTATTCGCGTGTGGAACTTCCCGCGCACCCCTGAAATACACGCGCCCAGGCTATTCGCGTGTGGAACTTCCCGCGCACCCCTGAAATACACGCGCCCAGGCTATTCGCGTGTGGAACTTCCCGCGCACCCCTGAAATACACGCGCCCAGGCTATTCGCGTGTGGAACTTCCCGCACACCCCTGAAATACACGCGCCCAGGCTATTCGCGTGTGGAACTTCCCGCGCACCCCTGAAATACACGCACCCAGGCTATTCGCGTGTGGAACTTCTCACGCACCCCTGGAATACACGTAGCCCGCTCCCCAGGCCCGATCGCGTGTGAAACTTCACGTGAACCCCTGTAATACACGTAGCCCGCTTGCCGTGCTGGTACAGGGTTAGCGCAGCCCTTTGCGCTGGATTGGGGATTTTGATGGCTTTTCCCTGCGCGGAAGGCGTTCTTGGGGGCGTAACTGGCGCTGCTGCAAGGTCGCTGCGCCACTGTGCGCCACGGCTGGTTTTGGTGGCTGGAATCCATGAATACGCTGTGCGCGGAAATGTGTTTCGGCGCACGCGGCTGGCGCAGACTACCGCACGCGCACACTGTGCGCCAGCCGCGTGCGCCACTTGTGCGCCGAATTCTATGAATCGGCCCCTTAGAGAGGAAGTATGTAAAAGTTTCAGCGGTGTTGAATCGTTTTTATGAGCAGAGATACTTGGCTGAACCAGTGAGGGAGTAACAGTGGTGGACAGAAAAGAGAACCCGTTATGTGTCAGAAAAGACAGGGGTTGTTTATCAAGTGTTGTGCCATCAGCACTTGGTTGTCAGTGCATAGGAGTAGAGGAATTGTCTCTCATATGTAGAGGTAGGATTACTAAGCTCTGAAAAAATATATAGGGTGACAACGTTATCAATAAAACAAAACATTAATTAAGGAATGTATTTTTTGTCCCTAACTTCATCCCTTAGGTACGATTCCAACCTCAACCTACCTCAACCACAAAGCAATTTTGCCTACCTCAACCACAAAGCAATGAAGATTTTAATATGTTCTTAATAAAGGATAAACTTAATGAATCAATGCCTCATAAGTAGGATGTTGGAAAACTCTGTTAAGGTTATCGAGCGCCAATACTAGAGTAAAACATACAATGCTGGCAACAGTAAACGTAAGTAAGATATACTATGTAATAAACTCTCCTTTTATCATACAAAGGAATACGATAATATTTACTAAGAAATGCATAATATTATCATCAACAGGAGCTGCTACCTGTGTGCTTTCAAATAATTTAAAAGGTATTTGATTCCTTTGATCGTAAGCAAGGTAAATATTCAAGCAGGACTCTCTTCGTCATACCTTGATGATGTGAGGACTGCTCTCTTGTCCCTTTCCCCTATTCATTGCAAGTGCTTTCTCTAACTTTAACTATAGAATTATAACTCCATTGATCATGACTACTTATCCCCTACCTACCCAATTAAACAAGTATCCATCATTTGAATTGCCAACTCATCTTGAACTCCTATTGACCCTTTTGCTCCCCAAATTGTCAGATACTTAATGTCAATCACTTGCCCATATCTCTATGAGCTCTTTAACCTCTCTCTTTCCACTGAACTATTTTTCCTGCCTCCTTCAAATCTGCAACTGTCTTACAACTATTGATGAAACCATCTGCTGACCCAAACAGCCCAGCAAGCTATTGCCCAGTTTCTTTCCTTCCCCATCATTCAGAACTTCTTAAGCAGTGTGAGGAGTTAAGAATGAGATGTGGACACAGACGACTCATGGTTTTGGTTATACACTTTCATTCAAAATAATAAGGGAATGGGAAATGCCTCATTATCTCTAATATATGAGATATTTGCCTACCTCAACCACAATCTAAGGGGTCTGTCTATTGTCAAGATGTCCAAAGTAAAAATATGTCCTGTGTCCGAAATCCTATTTTGGCCCTGGCAACTTCTCAGGTCTGAAGATTAACCACTCCAAATCCATCATATTCCCCCTAACCGCGGTGACAGCGGAGTTTGCAGACGCCTTTGGGTTCAGCTGGCAACAATCGAAGTCAGATACTTCAGGATCTTCCTATCCAGAACCCACCAGAACATCATGCAAGATAACTATGAGACAACAGTGGACACACTACAAATTAAAATAAATAGATGGAAATGCCTCCCACTCACCCTCTGGGGTCGCGTCTCCCTGGTCAAGATGGTAATCCTACCAACATTTCTATACCTCTTTGCAAACATTCCTATATTACTGCCACAATGGTTTTTCCATCGAATGCGGAGCCTGATACTTGACCTACTATGGGCAGGCAAGGTAGCAAGAGTGGCATATTCTACGCTCATCCAACCCATGACAAAAGGCAGCTTAGCACTCCCAGACCTGGAACGATACTACTGGGCCGCACAAGCCCAGTTCCTAGGACATTGGTATTCCACTTACTTCGTCAGACCCCCTGTTCAAATCGAGCGAGCACTGGCGATGCCATACCTCCTTAAAATGACAATTGTAGGAGAACTCGGCATCCCCCATACCACGTTAAATGTAGTCCATACTACTTACGCCATCTAGAAAAGAATTTCGCAAAAAAAGTGTCATCCACACCAGGTTCTCCCCTTTAATCCCAGCAAGATTCATAACCAGATCCCCCTTAACCACCGAGCGGACATACTGAGATGGACAGACAAGTTGCAAATAAAGTCATTGGGAGACCTCTTTATCGACTGCAAATTTCTCACCCCACAACAGGCCAGATACAAAGGTGGCAGCAACACTCTAGATGTGTTCATATACTTCCGACTACGTCACCTACTCCAAACTAACTTCGCCACGTTCCCTCAACAGCCACCTACGTGGCAGCTACTTCACGGAGTGATACAATCGCAAGGCAACAGCAAATTGGTCTCAGAGATCTACAAGTCGCTTCTGAACGACACATCGCCCACATCCTCAGCACCTGAAAGAAGATGGGAGAAAACCCTAAGAACGACAATAACAGATGAGGACTGGTCCTACATCCTACACCAAACCCAAAAGTATCACTCAACACACGCTACAAGCAAATACATTTCAACTACATATATCAAGTGTACTACAACCCGACAAAGATTAACTCGCAACGCGCGATGACCCCAACGACGTGTGAACGCTGCAAGTCCCCAGATGCAGATTTCCTACACCTAGCGTGGATGTGCCCAAGCATAGCCCAATTCTGGAACTCAGTATTGGAAAAAACTGCAGCAATCACTGGAGCTCAACTAGACCACAACCCCACTTTGGCACTTCTTGGGTTAACCAGATATTTACAGTCCTTCAGCCGCAAACTGGCAGATCTACTACTGGTCCTAGCGCGAAGGAGGGTGGCGATGACATGGGGACGTGGACCCCCTCCTAACCTGCAAAGCTGGCTCAAAGACATGACCTACAGCCAGGACATAGAACAATCTTCATAAAGACGTTACCACTCCATGCCCGGCCTCCAGACATTTGGGGCCCCTACATTGCATATTTGATGTCCACCACTGACTCAATCTCACCACAGAACTCACCCCCTGTTTCAGCCCCTTGAGGCCACTGACACTACTAAAATGAACTCAAAAATGCAAAGGATAGTGTGTCTGGATCTCAAAGTCCACAAATGTTCAACTTCAACACAAAGATGTACATCCAATCAAAAAGTTACAAAGGATAATATTCACAGTTCCAGGCAATCTTTTCCTCCACTGGTTCCCTTTACCAATATGAAAAGTTCAAACAAAGAATAACCAAGTTTTTAGAACCCCAAGAGGATAGCTCCCTCCTCTTGTCGTATTCACAGTTCCCAGGGAAATTGCTGCTTTTTCAAGGCTTCTCTCACTTCATGTTTCAAATAATTTAGAATCCTAAGGGCATTTGGCTTCTTAGGAAATCTCCCTTTACTGTCGTCACTCTTACATTTTTTCACCTTCTCAAAGGCATGGGTTGTCCTTGCGAAACTTTCACCTCCTGCAACTTATTATACCATCTTGACTTTCCCTGGTATACTCTCCTGCCAGGACTTTCATACAATCTTTTAAACATTTACCTTCAACTGGTGTACTCTCCTGCCAAGACTTTCACACAATGAGTTTTATGACAATTTACAATCTCAAGGGCATGGACTTTCCTCAAAATATTCTTTCTTCTGTAACTTATTACACACACTTAACATTGCCTGTATACTCTCCATCCAGGACATTCACACAATGAGTTTTCCTTTTACTCATGAAGTGATATTTGCCCACTCTTAGAGTATTGTTCTTTGTTTAACAGTGTTTGTTTCAATGATACATCTCTCTTTCACACAATGGGCCTTTGCTCCTTTTCCAAATGCGTTCACTTTTACTTGGCTCTCTTTCACAAGACCTCTGCTTTCTCTTTCAACAGCCCCTTTGTGGCATAGCTTGCAGGTTGGAGCCATGTGTAGTCTGTCCTCAATACACAAGCTGCCCTTTATCTGTCCATGAAATCACAACTTTAGCATTTGACATTTTAATGTAAAAACAAATTTAAAAATCAGTTTAATATAAAAAAGAAGTTAAACAACTATTCATACACAAAGAAATCAGAAACAAACGTACACATAAAAAATGTATCACAAAGAAAATGAAAAGAGTTGTGACGTTGTGACCTATGCGTAAACTATCTATGAAGCACATGTCTCTAATCCCTATACATTACTCATGAACACATATGAAGCACGTGATGTATTTTGTAAAATGTACCCTAAGGGTGCATGTCAAGAGAACTTATTTATGTTACATATTGGAATATCAATTATGTTTGCCTGGAAGCCCATTTAAGGCAGTGACCATACGTGTCCTCCGAGTTTAATGCAAAAAGCATGAATGTTACATACTGCTCAACTTTTTTGTATTAGTTGACTAGTCATTGTTTATCAGCTGAACATATCGATAGTTCAAAGTCTCAAAATCCCAATGCCACAATTTTATTTAGTAGAGGATGACATGGAGGCTCTTGGAATATCACAATTGTACTGCAATTAGAATATACTGTCTCATGTTTTTCAGCTGAAGGCAGGGTGCACTAGAATAAATTCAATTGGACTATTGCAACAATATCCTCTAATTCACATACATATTTTCTTAAATATCCTGAAAGTTAAAGTAACACACATCAATTCAAATAAACACATTCTCTAATACAACTTCAAGTTTATCACACAACAAATTATCCCTTTTTTATTATTATTATCAATATTATTATATTCAGTGAAAAAAACTTTGTTAAAGGGACGTTATGGTTAAGTTGCACTACTAAAAACCTATCAAATTCACTGAAAAAAACTTTGTTAAAGGGACGTTATGGTTCCAAGTAAAACCGAAAAACCCCTGAAATTCCCCAGTTATGGAAAGCTAAGCAACCATAACTCACGCCACCACCGTGCACTGCTAAGACTAACACCGAGGACATCAAAGACGACATCACAAATGTAATTGATGAAATAGCTGATGAGATCACATGTGCATTTACTTTTCATGAAAAGTCTGTACAAAGGATTCTTAGAGTAATGTTCATACAAAGTGTCAAGGATCATTGGGATGAATATCATGAGGTACATAGTGCATTAAGGAATGCATTGATACAAATAGCATTCCATTATGAAGTTCTTTCCAGTATACTAAGATACTCATGTAGAAATATAGGCATTGTGTGCAGCATACATGCTGGACGTGCAATATTAATAATCTTGCCATGGTGAATAGTAAAATGATAAATGCTTTCTTATTACAGTTTTGTCTACTGTGAAACATTTTATAAGTAGCTAATAAAACCCACAAACTACATAATTGCATTATTACAAACAAAACACTAACAGACAACAACACATACAAATATGACCATATACAGGGAAAATGAAATAAACAATAAAACAGCAGTATTACCAGACAATCTTCATAATCTAACTGATTATCTTCATGCACACAAATGATTTCTCTGTTTGAAAGATTCTACTTACCTATGTATAACTATCACATAATGTAACTGGACCCTAAGGAAAGTAGTGTGAGTATATTGTATCCAAATATGAGCATATCCAGGGAAAGTATAGTGATAAAAAAACAACAGACTATAAGGAAGTGTTGATAACCTTACTGATCATCTTCATACATAGAAAGCATTGCTGTCTTCCAAGTCTTTGTTTTCCCTTATGTATGTGTTTTATATGCTGTGAGTGAACTCCAAGTGAATTACTGTAAGAACATATTTGAAGTATAAGTTCTACAAATATAGTACTTTTTGAATGTTTAGGTCCTGACTGTTACTGGCCTAGATATGTCAGTAAAGTAAAAAAGAGCGAGCCAGACATGTGATGTCATCAGTGATGTCATCAATGGCATTTGTGATGGCATCTTTGATGTCGTCGGTGTTAGTCTTAGCAGTGCACGGTGGTGGCACGAGTTATGGTTGCTTAGCTTACCATAACTGGCGAATTTCAGGGGGTTTTCGGTTTTACTTGGAACCATAGCGTCCCTTTAACAAAGTTTTTTCACTGAATTTCATAGGTTTTTAGTAGCACAACCTAACTATAACGTTCCTGTAACAACGTTTTTTCACTGAAAATAGATATATAGATAATGTCAATTTGATAAATGTTTACTAGGATGCCCTTAGTTTATATACATATAACATACAACATACTGAACCCCCTACCTGCGCTAGTGGGTCTGCTGTCCGGGGACCATGCGCCTGTTCACGGACGGACTCGGACAACATCAACACTATCCAAAAACTCAGGGGTATCTAACATTGTTATATCAATGTTATGGATCACAAAGAAAATGAAAAGAGTTGTGACGTTGTGACCTACGGGTCAACTATCTATGAAGCACATGTCTCTAATCCCTATACATTACTCATGAACACATATGAAGCATGTGATGTATTTCGTAAAATGTACCTTAAGTGTGCATGTCAAGAGAACTTATTTATGTTACATATTGGAATGTCAATTATGCTTGCATGGAAGCCCATTTAAGGCAGTGACCATACGTGCCCTCCGAGTTTAATGCAAAAAGCATGAATGTTACATACTGCTCAACTTTTTTGTATTAGTTAACTAGACATTGTTTATTAGCTGAACATATAGATAGTTCAAAGTCTCAAATCCAAATGCCACACTTTTATTTAGTAGAGGATGACATGAAGGCTCTTGGAATATCACAATTGTGCTGCAATTAGAAAATACTCTCTCATGTGTTTCAGCTGAAGGCAGGGTGCACTAGAATAAATTCAATTGGACTATTGCAATAATATCCTCTAATTCACATACATATTTTCTTAAATATCCTGAAAGTTAAAGTAACACAAATCAATTCAAATAAACAAATTCTCTAATACAACTTCAAGTTCATCACACCACAAATGATCTCTTTTTTACTATTATTATCAATATTATTATATTCAGTGAAACTTTGTTAAAGGGACGTTATGGTTCCAAGTAAAACCAAAAAAAAACTGAAATTCGCCAGTTATGGTAAGCTAAGCAATCATAACTTGCGCCACCACCGTGCACTGCTAAGACTAACACCGACGACATCAAAGATGTCCATATGTTTGTAGCTATGCAAAATAAAGTGTCCTAAGAACATTCCCCCTGTTTGTATTGTCAGTAACCAGAATGAATATGTCCGTAGAACACATAGCCTGTCCGCCTGCCTGCAAAGTTGTGACACACATATATTTTGGTCGGGGATCTGAACACTGTCCGTGGAACATCCGCATGCATGCGTATCACACCCTTGCCCCTATGAACATCGTGCATGTCCGCAACTGTCCTCCGCATGTGTGTCGCACTTTTAATTACTTCGGGGGCTGGAACACTGTCCGTAGAACACCTGCACGCATGCGTAGACCGTACCCCACGCATTTGGTGTCCTATGGACAGCCGTCCCATTTGCCAACGTGTCCTTGACATTATCATGTGACCGCACCCGCGCTAAGCGTAACAAACACTGTCTGGGCCCCTGTACACATAAAAAGTGTGTTTTTCAATAATCCAAGGTATTTTCCTGGGAAAGTTCACCCTTGCACATCTCCCACACTATGTCCCTGGCGATCTGCATACTTTTTGGATTTTTTTTTGCCATTTCTTGGTGTTCGTAGCATCATCGGACAGCACGGGTGTCCGTAAAGCATGCCCCAGTACCCCTATAAAAGGCCACACCCCAGAGCTGCTCCTTATTCTGTTTTTGGGCTTCCAGGACAGAGACTGCTCCTTGTTGCATTGGATTTCTCTTGCTCTTTGAAACAGCTGTCCTGATGGCATCCATGGCTGCTGCTGGTGCTACTGCTGTATCAGCAGCACCCCCATCCCCTCCACCACCAACCCCTCCCCGAGGGCCTGCAGAGTGGAACAGGCATCAGGATACAGAGGAGAGTGATGAAGAGGATGAAGAGGTGGAAGTCCCTACTACTAGTTTTCACCGTGAATCTTGGGTGTGGAGATTATTTACCACTGTTGATGGAGTACCAATAGCACATGCACACAAGATGACCTGCAATCAGTGCAAGATGTTGCTGGGTCATGGGAAACCAGATTTGTACAGCTAATGTACTACCTCAATGAAGAAACACCTAAAATCGTTCCACGGTGGGGCTATTCGTAAGGTTGTACCTTACGATTAACATAGTAGGTTAAGTTCCCCTACAACATCCTCCATTTCTTCTCCTGCCAGCACAAGAGACACTCCTGTGGGGCAGCGCATCCCTCCAGCTGCCTCGCAGGCCATACAAGATGCTGTTTGTCCTTACCTTTCGAAGGTCACAATATTGTGCATGTACTGTGACGCAGTACTCTGCAGGGGGGAGAACATTCGAAGTGCTTTCGAGTATGTGGTCAAGGGGCAGCAGAAGAACTGCTACCTACCTGAATAATGCCCACCTTACATCTTCCTCTCTCCACCTGCCCTTTCTTATCCCTGTGGTTGGTGTCCTTTCCTTACCCTCCTTTCCCTTCCTTTCCTTGTGTGTCGTGTTTAAGAAACCAAAAAATATATAAAACAACAAAAAACAAAAAAAAGGCTCTTTTCAGAGCTGCCTTTCACAGTACAAAAAGAGAAGTGTCAATGAAATGCACAGGGCCCTGTGCATTTTTAGAAGTGTGCGGACTGTCCGCGGATATCTAAAATCTGTACAGTGCTGCCCTGTCACAACCATTGCACTATTCTCTGGGAAGAAGTGGTGGCTCTGAAAAGAGCCTTTTGTGGTGTTTTTTTTATGTTTTGAAAACTTCAAATGGTCAACACCTACTGGAAAATGGATTGCTCTAATTCCAAAAAAGGTTGCAATGCATTTTGTATATTTCACAGAAAAATCTAATTGCCGGCATATGTAAGATGTACTCCATCTCTGCAAATAAAGTGTGTACTACGAAACATAATGTTTTTGTTGTGAAAAGAGGACATACCAACATCTCGCAAAAAAGCACAAACAACCTTGTTAACATTGCACCTTGCTTTGTCCATTTGTGGACCAAATGAAGAAGAACGCAGCCACATTTGTCTCTGCCCAATATGGGAAATAATTACTCTGGAGTTTGGATCCATGTCCATGACTTTCCCCAAGTCCTTCTTTCATTGCAAATTGTAAAGAGATTCCAGACACATGTCCTAAACTATTCCCGCCACAATGAATAATAATAATGTCTGGATGACACTGGGTCACCAAAGAAGCACAGAGAGGTACCAAATCCAGCCATTGCATTACCACACACTCCATGCCAGTGCACTTCCACATGAGGGGATCCAAGATGTACAGCCACTCTGCAGTGATCTGCATGCACCTCCAACCAATTTATCCATGAATCTCCCAAAATCCAGACAATCTACTTTCTGAAACACACATCCATAGCTATGTCCTCTCTTTTCAGGAAAAAGACTTTCTGACAAACTCTCTGCTCATACGCCACACCCAGTAAACCCTATTGACCAATCCCTTCCTGTGCTATGTAAATCCCTGTATATAATACGAGCTGCCCACAGACAACCGCGCTGTCCACGGACACATCGAAAAATCTGAGGGGGGGGAATGAAAATGTAAATAGTGTGCCCCAGTTCCACTTTGAGGTTGGCTCTGAAAAGAGCTTTTTTCCCAGATTTTTTCAGGCTTCTTTTTAGGCTTTTTTCAGATTTTATCTGTTACATGCCTTCACAACAACTTCCTGATTGAGGTCTGCATATTACCAAGAAATATTGCATGACCAAAATGTGCGAAAATCATTCCATTACAAGAAAAGATTGCACCATCTTCCAAAAGGTTCTCATTTAGGAATGATGACATGCCCACAGAATACATACAACAAGATATTCCTTCATTAACAAGATATCTTGCTATGTCTTTTTGAGGATTAAATACATGACAAGGCATCCATGCAGTCCTAGGTGGTATTTGTGAACAAATGTAAATCTTAGCAGATGGAAACAGGTGCATCAGTTCCTTTAGCAACTGCTTCAGTGCATCTAGCAAACTTGTTGCACTCAGATAGCCCAAATACATTGCTCCACAATTTACCACCAGAATTTCAGGAGTGTTTAAATAAGCCATATTTCTACAAAGTGTATAAACACCTTGCAAATGTTTCCTTGCACATTACACCAGGTAGCCTCCACTCCCTGCATTCCAACATTGTCTGAAATGCCACACATGTTTGCATACCACTGCAGATTAGTAATATAATGATCTCCCACTATCCACACTCTAACTCTGTCCATCTCAGCAACCACAGCCATCTTCACAGCATACAGCAATGAAAATAATGAATACCCTCTCTATCTCCCTATGAATGACACCCTCAGCACCTGATTGGCTAATTCCATTAGTTATATTTCCATGCTAGATATGCAGAGAGGCCCCTGATGTGGCATGTCTTGTCTGCGAACAGCCACACTGTCCACGGACTGCTTAACGCTGGGGCAGCCCTTCTACCCTTTCCAATTCACTCTCTGCACCATTCCCTCATTGGCTACTGTTAAGCAGTAACACAACCATTCACCAATCACATCCAAGAACTCTACATCTAACTCCATCATCACAGTTCAGCACTTTAGATGTACTGTTGATCATTCTGAGTACAATTGTGCTGTGATTGCAAATCACCTACGGCAACAACTACTATAAAACTCTCCAATACTTCTGCTTGCAGATTCATACACATCCACATGCATGAACACAAACTACAGTTATGAATAATTTCTACCCATGTACAGCTCTTGTATAAATACATATAAACAGGGTAATTTCCACTTACCCTGTATAACCTATAAAAAATCTTACTGTCATTTCTCCCATCTGCTGTGATGAAGTGTCACTTGAAAAACTGTCTGCTCTCCAACTTTTTGTTTACCCATATTACTAACTGTAATGTGGAACCTGTTGTTCTCTTTATTCATTCTGTCATTTGTGTAACCACTGCCACCTATTTATCCACATTTGAACCATAATAGCATGTAATGCATTATAGTGCATCGGATGTACATACAATTTCCTTTCTATACATTCTGGATATTTTAAATACAATCTATCATTTGAACTTCCTTTAGGAATAGTTGTAATAGTAATCAGACACAACACACACAGATATCTAACAAAGTGTCATTTCATGTTAAAATATGGGAGAAAACAGTTTAAATATGGAAAAAGGTTTTCTATTCTGTTATAAAATGACACACTGCCAAGATGAGTACATGCATCTTTATTTATGCACACAGATAGCCAATAACATTTGAAAGGCTCCCAGCTGAAACAACACCACTGCCTCTACACCTGTTCTTCCAATGTACACAGCTCTCTCATTCCAGCTGGTTGCCCATTCCGTTCTAGATTTCACAACAGCATTCAACTATGCACAGCTGCAGTCATATCTATCACATCATCTACAACTATGTACAGTGTTGTAAAGCAAGACATACAACATCCCCCCTTTCCCTTCAATCTGCAACACAGGCATCAGGTCCTTCCTTGCAACCCTTACTTTATTTCAGACTCTCCCATCACCAAGCACGACAGAATCACCCAGTACTTAGTAATCACCTACCGAGTAATAAGCTGGTGACCCCATCAAATCCTTCTCATTTATTTCCCCTAAGCAGCCCACATACCACAATCAAAATGTTTGGTAGCATTGTAGAGTTATGCTGCAGTGGTTGTGGCCAGGGCCTAGAGTCTTGGGTGCATGGCCTATGGCCTACAGCCTTTGGCCATGCACCCAAGACTCTAGGCCCTGGCCACAACCACTGCAGCATAGCACATCCATAGAAACAAACACCTACTAAATGACCACAACCCAAAAACATAATACACCCACCTCTTTACCACTACTGTGGGCCGTGTACTTACTATAATAATAATATTTTGATTAAATGTATTTATTAAGCATGTACCTAGCTTAGGGAAGCCACAGAGCACTATAAAACCACAGTGAGAAGGACATGGTGAGGAAAGCAAAAATAAAAGGGAGCAGGGAGCTAACAATGGGGGAGAGCAGGATATTTGGCACCAAGGGATCTACAATCAAGTGGAGCAACCTTAACTCACACGACACAATACTTCAAGCGACTGAATTTAACTCTACGATGGATACGAACTATATTAAATGTAAAGCATGTATTGTTAATTAGTGCAGATGTGTGAGATAAGGGTTCATATTTTGGGAATAACAGCAGAGGTGGAAGCGTAATACAAATCATTGGTACTCCGTACCACTAGTTCTTCTAGTTCTTTTTTAATTTTTTTTTTTTGCCTACAGCTGTAAGGATATATATATATTTTTTTATTCTTTTTTTCATTTAGTTTGTACAAACTTTTGAAAAAGGAATTTTCTGTTACTTAAAACACATACAAAACACTACATCTTTCGTCTTTACATGACCTCTTCTCTAGCCTTATTTCAGTCAGCTCCTTAAAAAACTATCTTGTGGAGATTTCGAAGGTGGTCCTTTGTTCTTCAATCTGGATCTCGTCTGCCAATTTGTTCTCTTCACTTATCTGCGTATAGGCCTCTGTTTTCGAGACCACTGGACTTGAGTCTAAGAAGTTCTGTATTAGCTCTAGGAATTTCGTCAACGCAATCCACACTGAGTTATTTTCTGTCAGGTGCAGTAGTTTCCACCATTCCTCTGCTGAAAGCGTCTGATAGTTTGTCATCACCTTTCCCAGGCAGAATTCGCGTTGGTCATTTAGTTCAAAACAATTTAGGATGAGATGTTTTAAGTTTTGATCTTCTTTCCCACACAATCGGCATAGGACATCGCCCCTCGGAATGACATGCCTATTTCTCAGAATTTCTTTTGTTTCTAAGATGTTCAGCCGGAACTTCAGATAATGTCTTCTAAGGCGTTTACATGGCGATAGAACCAGATATTTCTGGGGTGTGTTCCGTTTTTTTGCTTCTTCTCGTTGATTTAGCATGGATTTTTGTAAAGCTCTTTTTTCCCCGATTTCAATCCCGTCTAGATCCAGCAATTTTCTCTTTACATACTCTGGATTGTTCCATAGTGTTAGCTCGTCTGTCCCCAGTTGTTTAAGGATCTGACTACATTGATATTTCCAGTCTCTTAGGGCCGATATTCTTTTTCCTGTCTCGTTTCCCATCAGGATTTTGAAAGGTGGCAGATTCGCTTCTTCATATGTTTTCCGAAAGAGCAATAACTTATTCCACATTATCCTTGAGTTCAGGGTGGGGATTCCTACTTCATATAGGACACGCACAGTCGGCGTGCTTTGAGGTATTTGGAGAATTTTCTTCCAAAAGAATCCTTCGCACCTAGACCATATCCTGTGGTCACAGCCGAACATGTTCTCTGCCCCATAAATTAGGATTGGTGTAATTTTATTTTGGTAAAATTTTCTCACTGGCTCATATGTGAATTTCCCAAATTTCTTCTGCAATACACGTCCTTGTGAAGTTAGTTGTCTGCAGCTGTTTAATATTTTTTTCACCATCGGCTCGTCATTTATACTGGAGTTGATCATTGTACCCAAGTACCTGGTGTATTGTACTTTGGCTACTTTCTTTGTTCCCACGAACCAGCTTGATCTATGCTTGTGGCCTTTCTTGCCTCTTTTGTTTCCCACGACCATAATTTCAGATTTGGCAATGTTTATTTCTAGCCCAAGTTTGTCTGTGTAGATCTCTAAAGCTGCCAATTTTCTCTGGAGACCGATTGGCGTACGGTCTAAAATCACCATATCATCTGCGTATAGGATGTGGTGCAGCTGGAAACCATTGATGGTTGGTGGAAATGAAATCACATTTGCCAGGGCACTTCCAACCTCTGAAATGTAGAAGTTGAACAGGGTCGCCCCTAACGGGCAGCCCTGTTTGACACCTCTCTCTGTGGGTATTGATTTGGACAGATTTCCATCACTGTCCAACCTTACTTGAATACAGGTGTATGAGTAGAGTTCTTTAATAGCCGCAATTAAACTTCCGTGACAGCCCCTCTCCTTTAATTTACGCCACAAGATTTCTCTGTTTACACCATCGAACGCATTTGCCATGTCGATGAAAGCCAGATATATTTTTTTACCTGTTCGTATGGCGTCTATTTTTAATAGATTTAATATTAGGAGATTTGTGCTGCAGCCCACTCCTTTCACAAACCCGGACTGACACTCGTCATAGATCTTTTCTTGATTAATCCATTTTGTGAGTTGGTTGAGGAGTTGGGTTGCAAACACCTTGCCTATGACATTGAGAAGGGCTATGGGTCGATAATTTGCCGGCTCGGATCGTATTCCCTTCTTCAATATTGGGACAATTATTCCCAACTTCCAAGTTGTAGGTATCTTTCCTTCCTTTATTATTGCTTGAAACAAAATATCGCAGAAGTCTGCCCATTCCTCGATATTTTCTTTAAGATCTGCATTCGACAGGCCGTCGGGTCCGGCGGCTCTCGACGCACTGCTCTTTGGAATTGAGCTTTTGATGTCCGCTCTGTCTATTTTCAAGTCCCATGGTACTTTTGTTTGAATCTCTGGTGGTTTTATGTCTTTCCTTCTTTTAAATACATTTTTGTAATGACATTCCCATGCTCTTTCCGTCACCATATTAGTTATTATCGCCTTTTCTGAGTTGCTTGAGTCATTTATTACCGCCCAAAATCCCTTCGAATTCCTTTGATTTAGGGTCTTCATGATTGTTTCCACCTCTCTTTGATCCATCTTTGCTCAGTGTATTTTGCACCAATTATTATATTGGTTTCTTGCTTTTTTTAACAGGCCTTGGTTCAGTTTGCCCTTATTAGCGACAAACGCCCTTAGAGTTTTTCTCAGTTCTCTCTTTTTTTTCGCCACCTCTGGATCATACTTATGTTTGTAAAAGTTTTGATTCCTTAGTGAGGTCTTATTCTTGGTTCTGTATATTTCAATGAGCTGTTGATACTCCAATGCTTCAATTGTCCCGTGTTCTTGAGATTGTAGCAGTTGATCCGATACTACTTTTATATCTGTTTTCATTAACCTTAATCTGTTTCTCCCTGGTACCACTGATATGCCACATCTCCACTGCTCCCTTTCTTCCCCTTTACACCACTTCCACTCCATTAATATAATATTGTGGTCACTTTGCGTGTTTTTAGTGACTCTGAAAGAAACCGTTGCCTGTAGGATATTCTCAGATGCAAAGATGTAATCTATAATGGACTGCTGACTTCCTCTTTTCCAGGTCGGCTTTGCCGGTATGTCCCCTCTTGTTACTCCATTCAACATAGAAAGATTTCTGCTTGCCATTTCTTCTAGCCAGCGTTCATTTTTAAGAGTCTCACAGCTAGTCCTCGCTGTTTTTTGTGGGTCTACTTCGATTAATTTCATATTGAAATCTCCACATAGTATGATTGGGGCCTTTAAGTCTTCCATTCTAATTGCGTCTAAGGCTTCAATAATGTCATCTTCAAGCTTGTGATCGGACTTGGGGGTTGGGTTCCAGTATATATTTAGTATGTACAGTTGATTCACCAGCCGCCCTGTGGACTCTGTTTGTACTAAGCAGACCTTCTGAAGGAAAGGTGACAAATTACATGCTTCCTTAATTCTTAGTCCACATGATCTTTTAATTAATGTCATTTGGCCTGACATGGGCCGTCCTTTTTTTTGTTTTATGGCTGGGTTTAATGCTATTTCAAACCCGTCCACACATGGGAAATTGGTCACCCATGTCTCTTGGAGGCATATTATATCGGCCTTTCTTATCATTTCCGGTGGAGTTCCTAGAAGGTGTACAAATCCTCTAGTATTCCACGAGGCTAGCCTCATTTGCCCTATTTCAGCATGACATTAACTCGTCATTGTTGTATTCAGTGATTTGGCTAGCCAAGACCAATTGTTCCTTTCATCTTCAGCGGCTTTAAGATCTGAATCTTTTGCACTCACACCACCTAGATTTTCACAATTATCCGCTGTTATTTTAATTTTCTTGATTTTTATCTCTTCGGGTAGACATGCTAATTTAGATTCGCTTTCGTCTTCTATTGAGTTGATTTTGAGTTCATGTATCGGTGAGGTTTTCCCTTTTGTTTTAAGAGCCTTCATTTCTTTTGTTTTTTCACCTTCACAGTCTCCAAGTGAGTTGTCGACCTCATATATTTGATACCCAGCTTCCAGGAGCTGCCTCTCGCTCATCATAATCAAATCGACATCTTTTTTGTCATCTATGTCTAAGAGTACATATTTCTGGGACATATCAGCAAGGATTTCTACACGTGCAATCCGATCGCTCTTTATTGCTCTCAATGACGGTATTTTTTGGAATATCTGTAGGATGGTGCATCTCTTTAGTGAGGTATCATTTTTTTTGCTATCGATTTTTTCGACAAGTAGTCTATATTGATGATTTCTTCCTACGACTTTCTTGACAACATTCGTGTTAGTTTTTTGTGACTTGGCGGGCGGTTCTACACTCCCCCTAACTGCTTCTTCAACTCATGTTGCTTTTTTTGTATTCTCTTTCGGAAGCTCAACATCAAGCTTGGAGATCTCCTGATCATCTCTTGTGGAATCTTGAGGATGTTCCCTAGATTTGTGGTTGGATTTCGATTTCATCATACTTTTCATCCTTTTCTCTTCCTGGGTTGAGAAGATTGGCGGAGCATCCGCCATTTTCCCATTTATCTTCGGTCTGGGCATGATTCTTTTTGGTGTTTCAGGCCAGGTAATCACTCTTTTGCTTGTCAATATCTTTCCTTTTTCTTTTTCATTTCCAGATGTTGATGGCTTAGGCGTCACCGTTTTGGCCTCACGGCCGCCGAATTCACTATTCTTAGCTGGTTCTTTTGTGCTCGCCACCTTATTGGTCTCTTTATTTTCCTCAGCCTCAGGTGAGCTGTAGGTTGACATATTCAACAATTCATCCTCATCGCCTTCTATGTCTTCAGAGTCCACCTCTATAATGCTCTCACTCTGAAGCATGTTATCCCCACTCTGGATTTCGGTTTGTGCTTTATCTTCCACGATTCGCACTTCTTCAATCTTTTTTTGCTCCTTTGGTGTCAGTGGCTCCGTATTGTTCACTGTTATATTTAGGGCTTTGATGTTTCGAAAAAAGTTTTCTGAGCATCCGTGAGTTCTTATTCTTTTGGGCTTGTTGATTCTTCATTTTCTTTTTACAAACATTTGTTTTAGATTTGACGATTTTAGATTTCAGCTCTTTGCACGCCCCCAGATGAGCTTTCGGTTGTTCAAATATATCAAACCACTCACCCTCCTTCCTTTTAGCTGAGCCATCTCCGAAATTGCTACATGTAGGCTTTTTATTGTTGTCATTGGATTTTGACATTTCGGGTGGATTGATGGGTGGGAGGCCTTGTTCTTTAGCTGCGGCTTGTTCACTTTGGGTTTTGCCGGTCTCATCCTCTTTTTTCGTAGATTTTTTGGGTACATTCGTTGTGCAAATCTTCTTAGGTTGTATTATTTCCAGGTCCGAACTGACCATCTCTCCACAATTAACTTCCTCACAACTGATTACCAACTCTGTGCTGTCACCGCAGTTCTGATGGGAGTTCTTTTGCTCAGCTCGACTCATTTTTACGGGCAGGTGATTAGCTTGACCTTGATTCTCCAAAGAGTCTAGTGACTCCTGGGCATTCCCTGTGTTCGTACTTGTTAGCCCAATTTTTGCGACTCGATTTTTATCTAGGTAAGGTTAGGTAACCCGGAAGGAGACTGCGCCCAATATTCAAAATTGAAATATATTTATTGTTATACAAAGTGCCCTTTTATGATGACACGTGTTTCGGTCTACCATAAGACATTTTTCAAATCAGGGCTATTATCCTATCATAGCACCATATATTGATAGTAACGATAGACATACATGAAAAGAACAAAATATACAATGGTTCACATATGTACATTTCAAGTGCAATCCATTTCGAAGATCAAAGAACAAAAACCAATGATACCAAGAAAATAAATAATGGTAAGAGTAAAAGATAAAAATAGAAATAAAAAGCCAGACACAAAGAGGGTGGGGGAAAGGGGATGGATAAGTAAGGGATACACAAGTAAATGTAAACAGTTAATTAGGTTTGTGCTAATTAGTATGCATCCATTAAAACTATGAATTAGTGTTCAACATTTTACCTTCAAAGTCCTCTAATGCCCCTGTATAGTTTTGGCAAGTTTGTTCCATATTGAGTTGGGTTAGATCCCTATGGATAGGAAAATTTTGAATGTCATTTCTGTGGCCCATTTGTATTCCAAGAAGATATATGCGTGCTTCCATCACATTCTCCTATCAGACTGTGGAGTTTAAAATAATCTTTCGGATAGTCTTCTATAAATAGATGAACTATTAATGTTAGTGTCACTAATATTACGCTTTGAATAGCAGACAATACAATAGATCTCCAATAATATGTCATATCGCGGTGCGGGCTCCGCCCAAAGGTAACTGCACGCGTACCCGAGCCGGGTACCTTTTTGCCTAGCTCATATATGAGCCTTGAATTGTTAGACGGTCTCTTACCTTGACTAAGTCTCCGCGTCTGATCGCGTACCGCAAAAATCTCGAGGGGGCGCCATGTAGTCGTCCTCTCTGTATATATTGGTTAGCTCAGTGTTACTATGGTAGCGGACCTCTGATGAAGTCCTTTGTCTCTGTTTTAGTGAGGGACAACATGGCGGCCATGTTGTACTGTACTCGGTTTGCCTTGAAACCGAGCACAGTATACATGGTGCACGTTATCGTGCTTTGATTATTATCAATGAATGCTAATCATTAGTAGTCCATTTAATTCCAAGATAAATTATGCATCTTTACTGTTTTAAGACTCGAAGTCAGTGATTACTAATTAGATTCTGTAATACGTGCTGCAAAGTAAATTGGCAAGCCTCAGTGCCTATTTTCTTAGGCGCATTACGCTAAGATTGTGAAAAAGCTAAATGTTATATATACATTAATGAATATCTTTGGATGTGAGCGTTGCTCTTTTTGGTGCTTAATACAGCATTTTATTTTCTATTTCTAATGGATGGTCGGCCACAGTCTGGAGGCTATTATGATGATAGTACCAAGTTTTAGAGGGCGAATCCAGGCCCTTATTTAATCTCTTATTCAAACTAATGCATTTAACGATGACAGTATAGTAAATACCAAATTATATACTAACATTTTTTAATCAATTTTATTTTGAGATAACTTGTGAGCCGTGTCTGTTTAAAATACATTTTTATAGTTACTATTTTCCTTTCTGCAATGCGTGCTTACAAAAGCGAGGTAACATTCCTCTGTACCTGTCTACTCGGGCGTGTTAGGGTGAGAATTATGAAATAACTGGGTGTTATATGAACATTAGTGTTAATGGAAAGCCCCAGTCTATGGGCTATTAAGGTGTTAGTGAGAAGTGTTGTACAGGGCAAATCTCTATCCCTTCTTAAAGTTTGGTACGTATTCACGATAACAATATAATAGTTTCAAAGCTCAAATCCATGTCCAAAGTGATGCATTTTTGATTACCAGTATATATTCCTACCATTAGGACATATAATTCTAATACATTATAATTACATAGTAGTTTCTCAGGTTTCTAAAGAAAAGACACCATTTCATTGTCTGTGTTAAGACCAAGAATCGTAGCATTCAGTTTGCAAATTATTTTCGCCTCTGTTTGTCTTAGTTTCTTTTCCCTGTCACCTCCTCGTCTTCCTGGTGTCACTCTTTGTAGACCAATAAACTTGATGTCTGCCTTGTTGTCCATTTGATGTTTATCTTGCCAATGGCATGCTAATGGTAGTTTTGGGTCTTGACTCCCAATTTTCGCTAAGTGTTCTCTAATTCGGGTTCTGAGTTCTCTGATCGTGCTGCCAATATAGACCAAATTACACACACAAATGATTCCGTAGACCACATATTTTGTCCTACAATTGATGGATTGTCTTATCTTCAGGGTCTTGTTGTTGGTGCTGCAGAATTGATCCGTTTTTGGGTGTGCATATTTGCACATTGTGCATGTCCCACATTTTCTGAATCCGTTAGTTGTTACTTTTAGCCAATTAGATGTTTCCTCCATATCTGGCTCCACCGGTAAATTTGATGGGCTTAATTTATTTTTCAAAGTTTGCACTCTTTTAAAGGTGATCCTAGGTTTATCATCAACATAGTTGGCAATATTGTCATCTAATTTTAAAAGATACCAATGTTTGGCCAGAATTCTTTTCATGATCCTGTGGTCACTACTGTATTTAGTTATAAATGCAATGTTTGGTTGTTCTGACACTTTGTACCTTGGTAATAGTGTTTGCTCTTGTGTTATCGATAAGCTTTTGTTAAGGGCTTTACTGACACGATGTTCCGAATATCCTCTATCCAAGAATCTTGCTTTTAGTAACTTGCATTCTTGTTCAAAATGTTCATTTGTTTAGCAATTTCTTCTTGCTCTTAAGAATTCCCCTGATGGTATATTCCGGATAGTTGGTCTGTGGTGGCAGCTTGCTGCGTGTAGCGTAGGGTTCACTTCAGTGGGCTTCCTATATGTACATGTTCTGATTTGGTTCTGTTCTATATAGATTGTAAGGTCTAGAAAGTTAATAGTTTTTGCATCACAGACACCTGTGAATTCAATTCCCATTTCATTGAGATTGATCCTGTTCTGAAATTCTATGAACGTCAATTCTGTTCCTTTCCATAGTATTAGAACATCATCTATATATCTAAACCAATGCACAAGTTCTTTTTGGTATGCTTTGTCCTGGTAAATAATTGTGTCTTCAAATAGGCCCATAAAAATGTTAGCTAGGGCAGGGGCATATTTGGTCCCATTGCAACTCCCTTTGTTTGTTTAAAGTATGTATTATTGAAATTAAAGATGTTACATTCAAAAGAAGATTCCAACATTTCCTTTATCATTTGGATCTGGTGATACATTGATGCCGAGTCCTCCTTGAAGGTATGGTCTATTGCTTTTAGTGCCCATGTATGCTGGATCGATGTATACAGTGCTTTTACATCCAATGTCGCTAATAGACAATCATTTTCCCAGTTCCAAGATTTAAGCTTGATAAGTACGTCAGTTGTATCCTTAAGATACGCTTTCAATTTTATGGCTCTAGGTCTTAAGATGTTATCTAGATACTGCGAAATATTTTCCGTTGCCCAGCCAATTCCATTAAGAATCGGTCGGCCTTCCGGTATTGAATCGTAATCCTTATGAACCTTTGGTAAAAACTACATAATTGGTGTAGTAGGGTCTTTGACTAGAAGATAACTCCTTTCATTATCCGTAAGAAGACCTTTTCGGTGCCAGTCATAGATTTTCAATTCCAATTTGTGTATTATTTCTTTAGTCGGGTTTCCAGACAATGTTTCATAGCAACCCGGGGTATTTAAGTGTCTCATAGCCATATCGATGTCATTGTCTCTATCCATAATAACAATATTGCCCCCCTTCTCCGCCTCTTTAATTACTATGGAGTGGTCAGTCTCCAGTTTGCGTAGGGCTTCCTGTTCTTTCCTGGTGAGATTATGTTTGGCTTCCGGCTGTTGCCTTATTTGGTCTATCCGATAGAGGTCATGTGATACCGCCTTGTAGAAGGTATCAATAGTATTGTCTGTTGTAAATTGTGGTACAAATCTAGATGCTGGTTTCAGCTCTTTAGTTGGTAGTAGATCTGGTTTCACAGATAGATCTCGTAATACATCCGTGATGTCATAATCCTCAGGTTCCGTAGGTGTATTTCTTCTATTTCTTTGATGCTTAAGTCACTTGGTATGTTCCTTAATTGCTGTTGGTAATTCCCTGGTGCTTTGGTAGCAATGAACTTCTTAAGTTTCAATTTTCTTACGAATTTAAATAAATCAATATGTAGGTCAATTTCATTGTGATTCGCCGAAGGGGCGAATGAGAGTCCTTTGTTAAGTAGTTGGCTTTCTTCCGATGATATTGTTCTACTAGATAGGTTAAGGATCAGATTATGCCCTATTTCACTCTGTTTATTTCCTTTGTGGTTGCTCTGGTAAGCCTTTTGTTTGTATTTTCTAACAATCCTTGATCTGTTTGACTTTGTTCCCCCCCTCCTTCCGCTCCTCCTGGTGTATTGGTTGTTGATCTTGTGCTCCCAGGTAACTGAAAACGGACCTGTTTGGGCATGAGATTTCTGTTGCCTTTTTTATACCTTTTGATTTGATTCATGAAACCAGAGGTTGATCTCCCGCCTGTTTTGTCTTTCACTCCTGTCGTATCTGTTATTTCCCCCATCATATCCGTAATCAGTGTTTCACCTTCTGCGTCCGCATCCCAGCAAGAATATGTCGCCAAGTTAGACCAAACTGCCATAGCCA